>NW_005842072.1:195035-209057 GCF_000455745.1 Alligator sinensis | reverse complement strand
CAGGAATGCTAGTGATGAGATGAATATGATGCTTAAAGGCCCAAATCTTACAGAATTTTTTCACAAAATGAAATATTCTGTTTCTCAAATGGAAAATATCTTAGAGATACACTACATCTTGGGTTGCTACTTAACGTAATGACAGATCTTTGTCTGGTGGCAAGTTCTCTTGCTATCAGCTTGCTGTGATAAGCCCCAACCAGAGTTAGTCCTTTGGCTAAAGCAGACGTTTGTCCTGCAATACTAAAGGAGAAATTTCAGATCTTGCTCATAACTCATACTGCTGCAGGCTATTCTACTAAAGGTAAAGAAAGCTGAGCCTAGTGGCTTAAGCCACCACAGGACTGCCCCGCAAGAAAACTAATGTATTATGCTGTGCTTGCTTGGGTATGCCACAGCCACAGACATGAACCACAGTTATAGCTGCATGAACACTGGAATTATGGTTTCTGTGATCAATGTGTGTTCAGCGCTGGGAGTTCTATGAGTGCAGCTCAGGGGTCTTAGAGCTTTACTGTCTTGGAACTGCTCTGTGACTTAGGTTGCAGTATATTGTGGAGGAACTTGTCTCTCCTTCTCAGATAGCTTGTGTGGACTCTGTGCAGTCTGTTACATTACAGCATATACATATACAGATGTCAAATCACCCACTATTCAAAGAACCTCAACAACATGAGCAGCTGAGTGAAGCACTGTGGTGCTGGGCTTTTTAATAAAAATGTATGTCTTACTTTACAAAAAAGTGTATATAAAGCAACAAAACCTAAACTATTCCTGGAAAATGTCAGTAGAGAACTCAAACAGGAGTACTTTCAATTTTGTCCTAAGCCACATCTTAGAGAACACAGTTGAAATCATCTTACCTTGCATGACAAAGCACCACATGCACATTTGATATCTGTAGTGCCAGTGCAAGAAAATACAGTATCTAACTTACCAATGCCTTTTCTGTGGTGCTCATCCCTGCTGTATCTGAGCACCATTTTTTTTTCTTATTTCCAAGATAAAAACTGAAAATTGTCCAACAAGCAGGATAAGGTTTTGTTATAGCATTCAGTATTTTACGTGTGTATATATATATATATATATATATTGTTGTTGTTAAAAAGTATTTTTTTAAACATACTTCAATCATAGATGTGAATGGCAGTTAGCATGTAGGTAAAGTGGGGATTTTTTCTATTAATAGGAAAATCATCTGCTTGTGATATCCACTGTATGGATGGCTGGAATGTAGGTCTGCACAAAGAGGTTGGAAGACTGAATCATATTTAGCAGGGCTGTGAGAAGCTTTGGGTGCTGCTTCAATTCAGAGATTTAACCCAATTCAGTGGCCAAATCTCCAAATCTGAATCAAATCAAGGGACCAATAAAAAGGTCTGAATTAATTTGAAGCTCTCCGAATCTTTGGAAAAGAGATTGCAGTTTTTCATTTTCACACAAAATTCATGCCTGTGTACTTTTCAAGACAACTATTACTGCTCCCTTTTAAATTGTGCCAATTTTGTATATTATTTTGAGCCAGTCTTCTGTATCTAACAGTGCTATTTCTCATTCTGGTCCAGGTATAAGTTTATCTATTCATGGGGCTGAAAAGTGTGTTCCAGTCTATCAGAGGAGAAGTGCGGCAAGCCATTCAGTATCACAGCGTCCGCCTGTGGTTAGGCATTCGTCGCTCCCACAAGTCAGAAGGTCAATAAAAATGGAAGCCTCATCTTATGGAACTGGTATATCAGCAGTCACTAATGGGAAAACAAAAATCCATCAGCCAGGTAACAAATTTGGTTAGACAACACTTTTCAGTTTGATTTATAGCCTGGCATTTGCTACAAACTTTGTGTTCATAATATCAGATCATGCTTGCATGGGAAATCAATATATTGATCAAAGTATCAATAGATTGATATTCATTCTGCCTGTTTTTTGTGTGCTTGTTTACACCTATTTTGGATATCTGAGAAAAAACAAGAGTTGGGACAGCTAGGTGATTATTTTTAAATAATATCCAAAACACTGCCATCTGCTTTGGCCTTTTGCTGGAGAATGCTGCTTTATATAGGCTTAACTTGGGTTAGACACAACACTGAAGTTCTGTAGGCATCGCTCCACAACTCAGGAATCCACCCTGAAAGTATTTTTTAATTGATAATGAAAGCTTGGTGTAGACTGGAAGAGTCTCAAGGATGGAAGGAGCACTTTACACAACATACTAACTGGATAGCAGAAGGAAACCCTTTTTAACAGTCTCCTGGAAGCTCTCAATTCCTGCCTAACATATTGAATTATTTTTTAAGCTAATTTCCAGAGCTCTTTTTAACATTTAACATGCAATCAACAGAAAAAAACTTTTCTTATACCAAAATAATATCTCTATATCTATATAGTGTTTCTTCAGATATTTTTTGCAAAGAAAATGAAAGTTCAAGTTTCCTCCTCAGATAGAATAAGTGGAGATCAGGACTGTGAACTAATAAGGTAGTATTTAGTAGGCTCTCATAATTAAAGACTTCAAGAAACTTAATTTTTCTGCAATTAAAAAGGACATTGCTGCAGTACATAAGTAAACGGGATCTACTCTCCCAATCCATAAGGAATTGTGTGTGAAATAAGGACAATTCCACATGCAACCCCTCGTGTGTTACATCGACATAATCTTTCCAAATATTTAGTAAATGCAGTACACTTACTGCAAAATGATTATGGACTAAGTTGGTATACAGCTCTTAGTGCTGTGAGTTTCAGATTATGATGTTGCTAACAAAGTTTCATCACTAGATATGGAAATCTCTCTAAGTATTTGTTAATTAAAGTGTTATAGTAACACATATTCTTGCATATTTTGTTTGTCTCTGTTCATTTCTTGGTTCTTTATTCTTAGCTTCTATCTATTTTTCCCTCCTGTTGAAATGCATAAGTTACTACTGAAACAATGTACTTGTATTAGGTCCTCGAACTGCAGCATAATATTAATTGATCTTCTTTTTGTTTAATTTATGAAGTGTTGTGAAATATAGGTTTTATGTAATTATCATCAACATATACATGGTATGAACACCATTTTATTTTTGTACCGATCTCTTCTGTCATCTGTTTACTTATATCTTAATATTTACTACTATATGTAAGACATAAACAACAAATATTGATCCTGAGTTGGGAAAATGTTCCTTCAGAACTAAAGTCTATGCCATAGCACTCCTTCCTGAATGGGGACCATTAGGTATGAGACTTTGGATGACACTTTTTGGAGGAATCTAGCATTCTATAAAAAATATGAAATTAGTTATGTTCCACTATTACAGTGGTTTTCACATTTTTATTCATTTGGGGACCCCGAAAAAATGTTGAATGGAGGTGCAGATCCCTTTGGAAATGTCAAATGGAGATGCAGACCCTTTTGAATTGTAAATGTGGGTTTTCACATACCATAGTCATAGTGATCGATCATAGTCATCTTTCATAGACCCATTAGACATAGTCCATGGACCGCCAGGGGTTGTTCAACCACAGGTTGAAA
The DNA here is from genome assembly GCF_000455745.1 of Alligator sinensis. Classification (NCBI taxonomy): domain Eukaryota; kingdom Metazoa; phylum Chordata; order Crocodylia; family Alligatoridae; genus Alligator; species Alligator sinensis. Next base: position 205,540 of record NW_005842072.1, on the reverse strand, counting down.
ACCACTGGACTATTAAAAACCTAGTTTATTAGTAGCCTTTGTAGAATAATAGGCAGTCCAGTTTAGGGCACTGAACTTCTCTGAAGCTAATGTGAACTCAAGCTTCATAAAGCTTTGCAGGTCTGAATCTGTACTAATAAACAGTATTGCTTTTTTCAGTTCCACAATAAAACTATGGTATTGTAATTTGGAACTTAAATGTTCTGTTGTAGATCAGAAATTTAACTCCCTATATGGGTTAAATAATTTAATTCCAAGAGTGTTGTGTTCATGCAATTACGATAATAACTTTTCCTCTACAAAAGTTGAAAAACCTGTTTTATTAATTCATACTAAATTACAACTTAATTGTTGATTTCCTTAGTTCTATAAATAACTAGTTAAACACTTTTTTAACCAATTGATTAATTGTATTCAAAGCCATAGATTAGAAATGGAGTAGTGGTGAAGAATAGAAAAGGTTCTTATTTATATTAATACAAGGAATGATCTAGATAAAAATATGTAACAATATTATGTTCTCATACTATGCTTCTGCCATGCCAGAGTTGTCACATACCATATATTCTCAAGTTTTTTCTTCAGTCTGATTTTAAATAACTCAAACCATTGGCTATTTCCTTCCCTTGAGGTTTATTCACACAGTCAGATTGATCTCATTGTTAGAAAAGTCTGCCTTGTATTCTGCCTTTTTTTTAAGCTATTAGTTATTATTAATAAGCGAAAAGCTATTAAAATGTGAAGAGATGGGTATTAATAGATATAGAGTGGTGCTATGAGAACTTAAAAAGGTGTATCCAGCTCTTACCAATTATTGAAGTGAGTGAAGGAACAAAATGACTCTTTTAATTAAGTGATAGATTAAAAAGGAAGTGTATTTTCTTTCTCTGACAGCAAACTGCTACTGTTTTCTATACCCAAAGTGATTTCATTGTCATTTCTCTTGCTTCCCAAAAAAGCACATTTTGTTGATAAACACTTCTTATATAACAATTGAGCTTTTTTTTCATTATTATTATTATTATTCGGCTACATGTAATAACAGGTATAACTGGGCAGTTCTGTACCCTAGGTGGTGGCAGAACTGCATAGGGCTGCAGTCAGGCTGCTGGCAGTGGTCGGGTGAGGGAGGGCAGAGCATAGTAGCTGCTATTTTTGCACTCCCCCTCCAGATTTGGCACCCTGGGGCTGCTGCCCCATTCATCCTTCCCCCTGGCCCTTAGTGACACTACTGTATAATAGGAACCTAAACTCCAGTCAGGAAACGTTATTGATTTTTTTTTAAGTGTGGTCAGACTTTATCATTCCCTTACCAGGTAGTCTTTCTTTCTAGTTTTTTCCCCTCCCAATTCCAAGCTGTTGCAATTGGATGGCTTATATTGACTATCACTCTGGGTATTGTTATTTCTACACCAAAAAGTCATTATTTTATTTGAGGGGGCGGCAACAAATTCACTATTTTAGTAACTGCCCTTAAACTAAGCTCCTCACACCAATGACTACTGTACTACAATTACATGTAGCCTGTAGAGTGTTTTGTTTACAACTGCCTTTCTTCTTCTGTGTCTATTTCTGGTGGTCTCTATCCATCTCTTTCTACACACCTCATCTTCTCACATTCTGCTTCCCTTTGATCACATGGAGAGATATAAAGTGAGAGCAGAGATAACTTCTGGGTTCCCTTGTTGGTTTTCCAACTGTTTCCACACTCTCCAGGCATTTTTAAATACTGAGCGCCCTGGTCTGTATCAGTTTAGCTAAGGAATGAATGAAAGAAACTGGCTGTTTTAATTAAATTGCTGTTATATCTTTAAATTAGTGCAACTTGTGTGTAATAGTCAAACCCAGAATGTAGTACTATGGACTTAATTTCCATTCTGAAGCTGCAGCTGGATTGGGGAAGTTTTCTAATTTCTAGAAAAGTATACAACCATATTTAGGAAGGGGCGTATCATAGCTGATAGGGCATTGGACTCAAAACAACTAGGTCAGGTCGTCAGCTGTTGTAAACTGTCTAAGGTCCATTGAGCTTGTTTTTAGTAGGTGTAAACAAACTTAGCACAACTTGTTCTGATTAGCACCCATACAAACTGTCTCAGGATGTGGTCCAAGGATTGAAAAACATGGAGGCTAAATTTTCCACTTGCTGTGTCAGGGTAAAGACAAATTTGAAACAAAAATGAGATCACATTGCTGATATTTATGCTGTTCCCATCAATGAACAGAATTTCAGATTCCAATCTGTCAAATGGACATTTTTTATAAACATCCCACTTAACTTTTAAAACATTTATTTTATTTAGCACATAAAGGAAAATCAATATGCACAGAAATACATGGAGTAATTGTACATTACTCCGGCAATGATTTTCCAGGATAAGTTTATGTAATCTTTCCTAGCAAAACACAGATTATACTTTTTCTTTTTCCTTCACAGGAATTTGTCTTTGAAAGTATTTTTTTTTGTTTTTTCTGTTGTTTTTTTTTTTACAGAGTTCAATGAATGTGGTTCTTCTTTAATCCAGAAGACTAAGAACTGCTTAAGTAGTGTATTTATGTTTAAAAGATTAAAAATCTTCCCCAAAAGTCAAAGCAAAGTAAAAATTTAGTTTGGATTTTTTTTCTATACCAAATAGATAGCATGTAAGCTTATTCACATGTTAAAGGAACACCTGTTGAACTCACTAATTCCTTTCATGCAAACAGAAGTTTAGTATGCCTGTTAGAATTCACTTACAATCTTTTTGTCAAACTCCTACTATTTATTGCAAATAGTAGAAGACAGAGAAGTTAGAAAGAAATTGAAGAAAAATGTAGATTGCCTTAGGCATGCTTTCTCTGATTTTTAGGAAGCTGTTTTCTTTTGTACGGCTCAGTGAATTGGTTCACTTTCATTAATTCTTTTAGTTGCAAGGCATGAAATAAGAAAAAAGAGGTCGTGGAATTGTTTGGTAGAACCACTGATTTTAGGAGGCCCTGAAAAATGTGTAATGTTAGCAATTGTGGCAGTCAAAAAACAAGAGCAAAAAACCCACCCAAATTTTAAAAGGGATTGTGTACTTTATGGCTAAGTACAGAAAGTTAAGAAACCCAAGGCTGAATCAATTCAATCTTCGCTGGTTAGTCTAAGCTGCACAGATTGAACTGATAAGCAAGTGAACAGACATTCACTTCTACTTCCAGAAATGCAGCCACATGTCTGCAGTGGCCCAGGCCAGAAGCTGGGGGGCACTAAAGAATGCCTCCCTGCTCTGCTGGAGCAGACAGCTTGAGTCAAGGCTAACCTGCCCACCCTACAATTACTCCAAATTTCAACATTTGAATTAATATTCACAGACATATTTTTATTTCTCCATTTCTATTAGAAAGTTTAAAAAAATACCTTGTGCTGGGCATATCCAGAGCTTCCCCATCTGTGTCCCATAGGAGAATTCCTGGTCAACACTTTGGTAGTACAAACCATAAAATATAACTTGGACACAAATACTTATCATCCAGCATAAAACTGGATGATATTCTGTTATCTAAGACCATTGGAAAAATTCACTGTAGGTTAGGCTGAAGAACATTTTGAGAAGAGATTTGTTATGTTTCTAAGCAAATAATGAACTGCTCCATTTAAGAAAATAGTGCATCATTCAAGTGGGAATCAGGATGATTGGGAACACTCAGTCATTGTCTTCCTGTACTGCTGGATTCATAACAGTGGATTTTTCTCAGCTATGTGATTCTTACTTGTGAGAAACTCAGAATTACGTATTTAAACAATAAAAGTCCATTTTCAATAGAAACTGTGTTTTGTAAAAGCTAAAAAGAGGTTTCATCAGGATTGTCTTTCAGGAGACTGACCAAAATAGCTTTTGCTTTCTTCCAAGTTGTAGTTAAAATCAAAAAGGAATTGTGCCAGGAACATGACTAGGTTCTTTATAATGTATCACTGATTTCCATTACAAATTTTCTCTTTTACAAGAAATAGCTAGACTACTTTTCTAATTGCAAAGTAATTTTCTAATTGCCTACTTGTCTTAAAAATAAGCTGTTATTTCTTTTTAAAAAATCTTTCAGTAACAAAAGTGCAAATATAAAATAAATAAGTATAATGGCATGTCAAAACCTACAGAAAATTTGTAATTCTCCTTTGCATCCAGAAAGTAAATACAAAAGAATACATAAAAATCAACATCACAGCTGATATCAGAGAAATATATTAGTAAAGCAAGAGCTGTGTTTTCTCTGATTGTACCAAAAAATGAGGTCTCTGGGATCTCAGTTTAGATGCCCTTTTAGTTGTTGATGCACGGAGTGGAACATAGTGGAGTTTGTTCTCTAACAGCTACATGGAAGGGCTAGATGCCTTAGACAACAAAGGAGACTTCATTTTAGCCCGTATGCAAAAGCAAGGGCACAAGAAGCCTCTCTCCTCCTTGTATATCCTGATTAGGGTGAGATCAGGGAGATTTTTTTCTACAAAGGAGGCAGGGTCCATCCCTGAAAGATGACGGGTACACTCAGGGAGTGTGCTGCACCCAGGAAAGGAATATAGTAGCAGGCATACTGGGGATCACAACTGAGTATTTGCAATTAGAGAGCTGTATTATTTGGAGCATTTGGCACAGAGCAGCACTAGTGCAATGTACTACTGTACTTGAGCCCTGATTCAGAAAAACACTGAAAGCCATAATGAATAACCATATATTTGGTGAGACTGAAAAAAATTTAGGAGCCATCAGTTACACCTACTTTTTGTCCTTTGCCCTGCCAGAATGGTAGGAAAGGGTTTTAGTGTAAATGAGAATCAGGCCCAATGATTCTTAGCGTCCAGTCCAGTTAAACTGTGCCAAGAATAAGATGAGAGGATTGGGAATAATAGTGCCCTTCATCCATCCTGAAAGCTTCTCCCATTCTCTGCCAACTCAGCATAGGTTGGTCTTCCAACACAAGTTAGCTGCTAATATTCTCTGTGGGAATGAGCCTGATGAATTCCCATTTGTGTGTGGCAATACTAATTCTACTAAGGTATCATATGGTTTTGTGCAACTGCATGCTATTTTAGCATGCATTTGTAAAAGAAGTCTAGACTCTCATGAAGGTTATCTTGAGGTAACATTTTATTAAATAAATTATTCATGGACTGGAGACTGTCTTTTATGGCACACTATTCACCCCTGATACAGTCAACTCAGAAGCAGATACAGGTGGTATGGTGGTGTGGTTGCACCTCCCGTCTGCTGCTGCCACCATTATCCCCAGCTCATCTGGGCACCAGAAGAGCCCCAGCATCTCTCTTGCCCTACTCTAGTTGCAGGCTATGGCTGTGCAAGATGTCAGGCCTGACAGTGGCAGTGGCACACAGGTTTCTCCTTCAGCTCTTACTCCCTGCCACAAGGAAAAAAACAACATATTCAGCCAGTGCTGGGTTTTTTTTCCTGGAATTTTTTTTGTTTCTGCCTTATCAGCAAACAAGTCCTGGCCCTGTAAAAAGTACTTGCCAACTTGACTGATTTTTCATTCAAAAACAAGTTTCAAATTTATGTGATAGGTAAAGAGACCCAAGTATGAGATGGAGTACATTTTAGCAAGCACACTGAGAAGCCAAGAAAAAAGAAGCCAAATCAGAGAAGAATTAGTTGTACTGTTGTATGTAAATAAGAGTAAAAAGAAATTAGTTACATTCTCTGGTCCATCTAGCTTCCAGACTTCTTTTCCATCTGGAACACAAAACAGCTCAGAAATACTACTACTTAATTAAATATTATTATTTAGCCTACAATTATCATTATCCAAACATATAGAATAATTAATGTGACTTTTTTTTGCAGTGAACAGTAGCAGACGCATTGAATTTTTCAGTTAGTTCTTAAATGTGATAGTGGTCCCCTTCTTGAAATATGGGAAGATTATACTATCTGATAAATGCTGAAAGTAGGAAATCATGTGCTTCTCCATGGCTACTTTTGTGATGGTTCAATTACTGTTGTGAGTATAGCAGGGTGAAATTTTGGGTCCAGACTTGATCATACCAAAACATATTATATTTACTTTAATCTAGGACAAGAGGCTTTTCCCCATACAAGATGAATGGGGGGGCTCGTCTTAGATTCAGGTACAAATGTGGGGAGGGCCAGACAGTGGCTCCAACTCTGACTCTGACTCCAACCCAGATCCTGGGGTCAGAGTTGGAACAGCAGATGCTGCCCCCACAGCCTCTGCTCCCCACAGCCTTTGCCCCGCTTGCAGCTCTGGCTTCTTTTGGGGCTCTACTCTTGCTGGGGGCAGGAAGCACAGATCATGTGCTTCCTCCAGCCTCAACCCAGCCAGGCAGTGGAGAGGCAGCTTTTCCCCCAACTCTGGGGTTGGGCCTGGGGCTAGGTCTGAAGCTGCCATCACTGCAACAGCTGCTGCATGGCTGGGCTGGGGCTGGAGGCAGCAGATGCTCCATGCTCCCTTCCTTGATCTGAAGCAGGGCCCCAACAGAAGCCAGAGCTGCAAGGGGAATGTAAGTGGCAATGGCAGGAGAGGGGGTAGTCAGGGAGTGGGGCAAAGTGACAGGGGAGTGGGTGCCCAGGAGTGCAGGCACTGTGGGGAGGGAAGGCACTGTCAAGGCAGGTGAAAAGAGGGGGTAAATGGCAGAGAGAAGAGCAGGTACCAGCAGGTCAGGTGGAAGCTGTGCAAGGTGGGGGGGTAGGAGGTGCGGTCGAGCATGGGACACATAGGGACTGCAGGGGGTCAGACAGTTGGGGGGGCAAGTGGTGGGGGGCAGGCAGCAAGAACAGCTGCAGGAGCAAGCTACTTAACTCCCATCCTTCCTGTCCCACCATCCCCTCTCCCCCCTGCTGCTTTTTTCCTTGCTACAGCAGTGGGGTGGGGCAATGAATTTAAGATGACCCTCCCATGACCAGATTCTAGACATAGAATATAACAGATTTTCCATGTCTACAATCTAGTTATTGTAGGGCCGTCTTAAATTCATAGTTGTCTTTGATTTGGGTAAATACGGTATGTACTTATCACAGTATCTGGGCCCATGGCTAACTGGTGCCTCCTGAGTCTGGGGGAGCACCAGATTGCCAACCCAGGGGAAGAGGGGGGCGGGCAGCAGCCGATTGCTGAGCCAGTGGTGAAACCAGAAGTGCACTTCTGCCAGCACTTCCAGTTTTGCGACTGGAACTTTCAGGGGGTGCACCCACTATGCATCACAGGTGTCTGGGCCTGAAAAAATCTAAGAAAGATAACTGAAAAAGTGAAAACATGTCATTCTGACATTGCTCAAATGTTTTGATTGTCATTTCAAAATGACTTTTAAAGAATAGCTATATTTAATTGTGAAAAGTTAATTCCCCAGAAAAAAATGAAATTTTCTGGGCTGTACATTTCAGCATGTAACCTTCTTTCCTCCCCCTCTAGCCAGCTACAGGCATAACAATACACAGAATGCTGTCTTAGCTGTTTTAGGAAAGCTGAAAATAAGTATTTATTGAAATAGTAAACAATTCTCAATTTATTTAAAGAGTCAAAAGGAATCAGCTTTCTAGAGATATCTCATTGATTATATCAGTTGTGTTCTTTATCTGACTTTAGCCTACATCAGATTTTTTTGATTTAACATCTCTACCACGGGGGGAGGAAAAAAAAAGCGCTTCCATAACATCAAAAGGCTGAGATTCCTCTGTGTGATCTTTTTCATTTTATGTCACTCAGAGAGGACACAGTAGAGATTATTAGTTAGTTACTCTTTGTGATTATAGGCACATAAAGGTGCAGACAGAAGTGCAGCTCCCCACTGTAACTGAGAACGCTTTGCAGGAAGTGGTCTGAGTTACAACAATCCCCCAGATCAAACAGAAGTTCACTGTTGGTTCCAACAGGGAGGGGAATCTAGCTGCTGACTGCAAGCCTGCACCCAGTTTCCCCTACCAGCATCCCCATCCTCCCTGTGAGGCTGCAACATTTTCAGACTGGGAGAGGGGAAAGGGAGCAGGAGGAACACGTTCTAAGGATTCCCCAGCCGGTACTGGAGGGTGAAGTGAGCATACTGGAGCTCCCCACCTCGGCGGGGGGGAGGCTCCAATACTCCAATCTCACCCTCCAGTGGGGACTGAAAGACCCCCAGACTCAACTCCCTCTACTCCCTTTCCTCCCTCCTATTCTGAAAACAGCAACAGGCTGGCATGAAGGCAGACAGAAATTACAGAAGGTGCTTTGTTTTGAAACATCTTCAACTGACCTTTCATGCAATAAGGTTTCAGATTTTCACCTGATCAGCCAGGTGCTTGAGTTTAGTCACAGCTATAGTCTGCTTTCTGTGGCCATATCAAATGAAAATTGTCACTTCTGTCTCACAAACAGCACATTGTTTGCCAGCCTTGACTTGGACCACTGCAATCTAAAAATTTAGTAGTAATTGTTGCAAGTCTACTATATCAAATACTTTCAAGAGTCATATAAACATAACATCAACTTGCTGTATCCACCCAACCCAATTTCCAACTTTGTGGTAATATATTGCATAATGTAGTTATGATAGAATGCTTTGGCTTCAATCTAAGATCTAAGAGACTTTTCTTCAAAGCGCTATCTATCCATATTATTTACAAACTATACAAATATGTAGGAGGTGCTTTATAGATATGTAGGGAACAGAATTTCGTTTTTTGACTGGGGAAAAATAAAGCTCTCGAGTTACAGAAAAATCTTGAACAGCACAATCACCCATCCAGGGAAACTCAGCTTGGCACACGCTGTTTAACATCTTCATCAGCGACTTGGACGAGGGGGTGGAAAGCACGCTGTCCAAGTTTGCTGATGACACTAAGATGTGGGGCAAGGTGGACACACTTGAAGGGAGAGACAGGCTGCAACTAGATTTAGACAGACTACAAAAGTGGGCAAATGAGAATAGCATGGGGTTCAACATAGACAAATGCAGGGCGCTGCACCTTGGGAGACGGAATCCACAGCATACATACAGGTCAGGGTGGAAAGCACGCTGTCCAAGTTTGCTGATGACACTAAGATGTGGGGCAAGGTGGACACACTTGAAGGGAGAGACAGGCTGCAACTAGATTTAGACAGACTACAAAAGTGGGCAAATGAGAATAGCATGGGGTTCAACATAGACAAATGCAGGGCGCTGCACCTTGGGAGACGGAATCCACAGCATACATACAGGTCAGGGAGTTCCCCTCTTGAAACCACAGAGGCAGAAAGGGATCTTGGAGTCATTATTGACTCCAAGATGGACATGAGCTGCCAATGCCAGACTGCAGCCAGCGAGGCCAGACATACCTTGTCATGCATCCAAAGGTGCATCTCAAGCTGGTCCAGAGAGGTGATACTCCCCGTCTATGCGACTTTGGTCAGGCTGCAGTTGGAGTACTGTGTCCAGTACTGGGCACCACACTTCAAAAGGGATGTGGCGAGCCTGGAGAGGGTTCAGAGGAGGGCCACCCACTTGGTGAGAGGGCAGCAGGACAGGCCCTATGAGGACAGACTGAGGGACCTGAACCTGTTCAGCCTCAGCAAGAGGAGGCTGAGAGGGGACCTGGTGGTTGCCTACAAACTCATCAGGGGAAACGAACAGCAAATAGGTAGAGCCCTTTTCTCCCCAGCACCACCTGGGGTGACAAGGAACAATGGTCATAAGCTGATGGAGAATAGGTTTAGGTTAGAGATCAGAAGGCAATTTTTACAGTTAGGGTGGCCAAAATCTGGAACCAACTTCCCAGGGAAGTGGTACTCGCCCCTACCTTGGGCAAATTCAAGAGGAGGTTGGATGATCACCTGTCTGGGGTCTTGTGAGCCTAGCATTCATTCCTGCCTGTGGCTGGGGGCCAGGCTAGATGATCTGTTCAGGTCCCTCCTGACCCTAGCTACTATGAAACTATGAAAAGGTACTTGAAGTTCAACCCGAGCTCTCAAGTGCTCCAGTGCTACTTCACAGAAGTCAGGGCAAAGTTGGCAATAGCAGAATTTGGCCAATACCACCTATTTGTCTGAAACATAGAATCATAGAGAAGTAGGGCTAGAAGGGACTGCCATGGGTAATCTAGTGCAACCAGCTGTCTGAGGCAGAGTCATCCCTGCCCAAACCTTCTTATACAAATTCATAATCAGCCCTCCTAGTAAAACTATAGTCAATCCTGACACAGCACAAGACATGACACCCTAACCCAGGGGTCAGCAACCCCTGGCACACGTACTGAGCATGGTACACAAGGCCATTTTTCTTGGCACACCACCGCCAGCCCGGGCTCTAAGCAGCTGCTGCCAGCCATGGAGCCCAGGCTGCTCCCAGCAGGAAGCTGGAAGGTTGTAAGCTCTGCTGCAAGCAGACTGGGCTCCGTGGGCCGGCTGCAGCTGGGAGGCTGTAAGCAGCTACTCCAGGCTCCGGCATGTCAGCACTCCAGCACCTTTCAAGGTAGACATTGTGGGTTTTTTGGCACTCCGGCCAAAAAACGTTGCCTACCCCTGCCCTAAACTATCACAGGTAAAGCAAATAAACAAGT
>NW_005842072.1:194218-195025 GCF_000455745.1 Alligator sinensis | reverse complement strand
CTTTCCCTCCACCATCACAGAAAAAAAGCAACACAAGGCTGGCAGACACCAAAATGTACTAAGATGCTAATTTAACTACCTTGAAGGAAAGCTAACAAGCATTTCAGCTGTTTTGTAGAGATGCTTAGTTGGTCTTGGAAGCTAGATGTTAAAAGCCAAGACAATTTCTGTGGTACTATCTTGTTCCAAAGAGAAGCCAAACATCCAGGTACCATGAATGGGCAGTCAATTGAGGCAGGCTATCACTTTTCTTTTTGGCAAGTATTCTTCTATAATTTCTTTTCCCAACATATTAATATTCTTCATGTAGAGAGAACAGCCTGAATAAGAACAAGGTATGGGGACCAATATCATTATTTTCAACATCAACCTTCTGGATGGTGTATTTATTTAGAGGATAAATGTAATCTGAGATCCTGACTTGAGTGGGGTTTACACTGGAAGTTCCTGGCACTTTAAAGGAGGTTCTGCAGCCAGGAGCTGTCAGAAAACTGGAATTTGACAATGAGCAGGCTCCACAGTTAGCATAAAATGTCCTCTGTTCAGCTGTTTGGGAACTTTCCATTTGTAAAATGTACCATATTTACTTGAATATAAGATGACCCCTAATAATTAGATTCTATATATGGAAAATGTATATGTCCCAGGGGAGCGGGGACGCCGGGAGACCCCCATGGCGGCAAAGGGTCCTGCTTACCTCCCACAGGGCCGGAGGAGCCAAAAGGAGTCCACGCGCCAGCACGGGCCGTCAGCCGGGCATTTATCCAGCTGTGGCTGAGCGGCGGGGGCAGGGCACGCCAGCCGGGA
>NW_005842072.1:192056-193782 GCF_000455745.1 Alligator sinensis | reverse complement strand
CCCCCCACTGAAGACGTCATCAAAGTCGTGGCAGGCGAGTTTTGGGGGCCCCCTTGATACCAATCGGGGGAAACTTCGGGGCACATCAGCAAAGCCCGGGTGGGCGAGATCTGGGGCCCGGGCAAAAGTGGCGCATGATCTCCTGGTCGAGCGGCGGCGGGTACAGTATAAATTTGTTGTCATTATCCAGGTATAGGAGCTAATTATTGGAGGTTTTCCTTGAATTTGTCCCCCTACACTGCTACCCACCTTGCTCTCTCTCCCCACTCCAACTTCTTCCCCTCTCCTTACTGTCAAAACCTGCTCTTCCTGAGTACATGGAAGTGAAGAACAAAATTTACATATAGTCAAATAACAACCAGTACCCATAGACTTAGTTCAGGCAGGATTGATGCATTTTACCTTTTTTAAATCTGCTACAAGTTTTACCACAGGGACTCCATAAACACCGTTTTAAGCAGCACTTCAGTACCTACTTGTATGTAGTACAATATTTTTTTGTAAATATATATATATATATATATATACACACACACACACATTTATGCTCTGAGTATTTGTATATAGTACAAATTATGCATGATATTAGTCCAAAGCCAAAGCCAAAAAGCTCATGATTTACTACATAGTTCATTGGGCTGGGTCCCAGCAGAGTCAACAGCATTTCAAGCCATGGTGACCCCACAGCTCAGCACTGCTCAGTATGTGTCTGTACTCCAGATACTCCCCTACAAAGGGTCCATGTGCTAAGTAGCCTTGGACGCATGACTGGAACCTGGTGTTCTTGTCATGAGTCCTAGGATCTCCAAAAATGTATATGCAGATAAGCCACAGGACAACCTGGTCTGGTTTCACCTCCTGGAGGGCAGGGCTATGCTAATCATATGCAACAGACTGGCAGATAGTAGATAGAGGAATTCTGGGTGTACTGTTTGGGGCCCCATTTCATGATTTTGCCAGTGATTTAAGGCTGGTGAAGAAACAGGAATCATTGGGAATAGGAAAGAAAGGTGCAGCTCAACTGTGGGAGTGAAGAGGAAGTTGAAATACATGACTTGAAAAAGAGTCAGCATTGAGGGGGACTGCATGCAATGGGCAATAATACATCATTTATTCAAGCGGGTTGCACTAATCTATCTGTGTGGTAGGTTCCCATCAGTATGTTTAACCCATGTGGGTTATGCGTTTTATAGCCATGTTCAGTATTGGCTATATATAACTGTTATCAGATTTGCCCATTACTTTGGGGTGTGCTCATTTATTAGGGATATGTTTCTAGGGTCTTGGTAATTCTGTCAATGTGTTGCTTGTGTTACTATACGGAGCTATATCTCTCCCTTCTGCAAGTCCACACCCCCAATGGAGCTATCTTGCAGGACTCAGTTTCAATGGGGCTGGGTTCCTCCAGTCACCAAATCAGTCATACACACAAACAAATTAACGTGACATGCCTGACCTGGCCGGGCTGATCAGCATGGACAGGCTGACACCCTCATATGCCAAGAATCAGTTCATCAGAGCAACAATAAACTGCAGTCAGACACAAGCACACAGGTAAACAGAATCCCTCTGAATCCGGCTGGGTGTCCAGCTGACACCCTCATGGGCCAGCATTCAGTTCATAAGGGCACATCTGAGTCAAACTGGGTCAATCAGCCTGTACAAGCTGATCCCCTTATGTGTTTCAAACTCAGCACGTCCCAATCTTTGGCCTCTTGATGAGCAG
>NW_005842072.1:172847-191653 GCF_000455745.1 Alligator sinensis | reverse complement strand
GAGCCAGCTTGAAATTCCTATGGATAGCAGATATACTGATGGGATATCTCATGGTTTCTTCAGAAACCATAGATAGCTTGCAGCATCAGGATTTTGGATTTTCACTTGTTGTGAACAAGCCTCAGCTTAGCATGACTTTTCCAGATCTTACTATATCCTTTTAACAGACTTAAGACAATTATTGGGGTGCTCATAACCTTTTGTGGAGAGGACTTCCACCAGTCGTCTCGGGAAAAGCATGACAACACCTGTGATTAGTGCTCCAATGGGCTGGACATTGTGATGAACCCTTAACCATTATTCAAATGTTGCCCATACCCCCTCTGACTCGGTCTCTTGCCTCAGCATTCCCTAACCTGGCAACGGAGTTTTACTCAATCAAGTTTAAATAGGCCTCCCATAGTGGGACCGGGGAATGTACGGCCCAAGATGCCTATTAAACTTAGAGGTATGTGTGTGTGTCTGGGGGGGGGAGTCCTCTGTAAAGCCAGATTAGAACTGCTCTGAAAATGCTGAGCTGGGTGTGTGTGAACATGGGTTGATTAACATTTGGAGCACAGATTCCCCATCATGCAGTGCTTCCCTGCTTCTCTGGTCCCAGAATTCACTGCAGTCTCTGCTTCAGGCTTTCTGTTCTCCATCTCTCATGTTAATGAATGGTCATCTGGTTCCATCTCAGATGCAAATGAGACCTAGGGCAGTTGTTTCACTCTTGTCACCCTTATCTGGAGGGTCTTAGGTGTGTCTCTCACTGCATCTTAATCAGTTTCGTTTATGTAGAGGAGGGGAGGGGGGGGAGTTCTTTGTGAGTCAGACGGACTGCATCCTGTGCCAGGGTTGCCCGAGAACACACAGCTGAGACGTAACAATAACCAACTCCCTATTTGGTTGCTATTTCTGAGTATATGTTGCTCTTGGCAGCAATTTCATGATAGACAATGTATTTAAGGAGGTTTCCTTGTATGCAATCATAAGATGAGGGGCTTTTTTCCCTATGCTAATTGGGGGAAAATATCTCAACGTGTATTTGATGAACTATGGTCGTTTATTGTCAAAGGCATCCAAAATGAAACTTGCTAATATTTCCCAGTCTATTATTTTAGAAGTATACATGCTCAGAAAAATTCCAACATTTCAACTTTTCATCCTATTTCAGGATGATGACAAACACTGAGACAGTGTAATATATAGTTCTGACCAGCTCTCTCCTATGCCTCCAGATGATCCTTTCTACTCCTTAATTGTGACTCATCTGTGAGAGAGAAACCTTTCTTCCTCAACGAATTACCCCCCAAAATCTCCACAAAGTGACCCTCTGAATTTTGTTTCCACTTTATCCTTTGTCTCCACTTGTGTGTGCTTTTTTCTGCAAGAGGCCATGGTTCAGGCCTGTATTCACCAAGAGAAGCTGTCATCTCACAATCAACTTAAGGCTGACCTATATGAAACAAGATGAGACCTATAGGCTTAAATTTTGAACCATATTAATTTCAGTCCAACAAATTGCAGCTCAATCTTTTAAAGGGTGCACCTCTTATATGCCCTTTTCCTATAACTCTCTCTGTTTCATTTTTGTCTTCCCTTTTATATTTAATTGAATATTACAGTACTAGCTAGCTATGTTGTACAGCACCCCTTCGTGCATAAATGGTTATGCTAGGATTTTAACCAAAAGGGTTAAACTAGTTTTCTGTTATTTGAGTTGATACATAATAAGAATGTTTTGGCTTCTAGTTCTCTCGCGGGGTGGGGGGGTGTATAGACAGGCACAGAATATTGCAATCTTGTCTTCTTCACAACTATCCAGACAAGTAAACATGAATTTTGATAACAAAAATAATTGAAAAGTTTGCAGGTGTAGCTTTATTTTTCAAAACATCAGCAAAAGCACCTGTGTTTATAAACAACTTCAGCAAGTAGCAGCATTTTCTTCCACTCAGCTTCACCCAGACATACTGGACTGCATTAGCTGTTATTCAGATTAGCAATGTGCTAAACTAGTTGTCATTGCCTTGCTAGCACAGAAGGAGCCTTTATAATCTATGTCATTTGCAAAAAGCTTCTGTTCTTGACACAATAGGTGGGCCAATATGTTCCCCCTCCAAGTATTTAAGGTGAGTCATTAAATCCAATCCACACACACATTGGGAAAATGTGTTGTGATGTTCTTCATGTTTAATTCCTTTCACAGAAAGGATGGTGCCAGCATTGATATCAATAGTTATTGACTTAATGTCTATACCACACTAGCTAACAAAACCCCTACATAACTGATAGCTTCAGATTCACAATTATAGAAGGCATGTCTACACATGCTGATTTGAGGTGCTTTAGCCCAATGTAAGGTACATTGGGCATTTGTACACATGCTTGCACCACAGCCCTGGCCACTTTTAAAAGTGCCTGAGGCTGCGGTGTATGCATTTGTATAAATGGCAAAATGTGCGTCATCAGTGAGAAAATGGTGGTGGTGTGCTTTTGAACTAAAACACATCAAAGGTATTTTAGTTCAAAAGTGCACCACTGCCATTTTCTCAGTGCTGACATGCATTTTGCCATTTATAAAAATGCACGTGATGCAGCACCGAGTGCATCAGATCACATGCGGAGCAGACTCGATTAATTGAGACTGCTCCGAGATGATGTGCCTCGAATTTAGGCATGAATAGCCTAAAATCACCATTTTAAGGTGCATTAAGGGTGTGCACATGGGACTAACTTTAGTCCCATGACAGTCCATGCACATTTTGTCGATGTGCTTTAACATGTGCACATGTAGAAATAAGCCTAAATCACCTTAATGTGCATTAGGTGCACCTAAATGCATGTATAGACATGCCAAGAGTGATTTAACAACTGTACTTACTGAAAAGCCAGCGAAGGTTTGCGTGCACAGGGATAATTCATCCACTCCTAAAGTGAGGACGGCTCTGGTGGACACAGATAGTTATTTTGTGTCATTAGTACTTCACAACAAGTTATGGTTATTTTCAAGTAGAGATGTGGAGAAAATTTTCTTCAGGTGAAACTACAAAGTATTTTACACTTTAGGTAAAATATAAATACCCAAGTTGGAATTACTATTACTCTTGATCAATGTTGTTCTTCTAAAGACACAGATCCTCTGTGAGAGAAATATCTACTGTATAGCATACCCATCATTTGCTAATCATAATCCATTTCAGGGCTGGAGTTCAGCCATTACAAGACAGCTTGTTTGCTGCCAAAATAATAAAGTCAAACTACTGATTTGAGAGAAGTCATTGGTCAGCTATGTCAGTGGCAGAACTCTTAGAAGCAGCACGTCTCCTTTTCTTTTCTCTGTGGTGGCCTGATTTATTTGTACTAAATTATTGCAATTTGTGAGAAAAAGAGACTAGAGAAAACAAGAAAATTAGTCTTCTTGTTACAACTAATAAATGGAAGCCACATGTAAAAATGCAGATATACTGCTTGTGAAAGCTTGGCTGGTCCAGTGAACTGAAATATCAGTTCAGTACCCTGACATGCTTTCAGAAATGGGAAGATTGGGAAATGCCAACACTTACGTGCTTATATATTTTTTTAAAAGAACAAACAACTTTTGAGAAGCACAGACACATTTTTCTATGTACGCAAGTTCCGCTACTTGCCATGATATAGTTACAAATGTACACAAATCAGGAGGTACTCACATCAGAATTTGTGTGTATGTTAAAATGTACAAACTTCTGAAAATATGACTGAAAATTTATACTGTGCAAAAAAAAAGGGGTGGGTGGAAGAGAAGTTTTAGAAGTGAGTAGTCCATGTGCTAAGTCCTATGTGGTAATTGGATGGGATAGATACTCTGTAGTAAGGCCCTGATGTAGCAAAATGCTGAAGAGGGTTCTTAACTGCAAAGAAATGGATAAACTCATCCCCTTCGGTGGAACTACTCATGTGAAAGGTTAAGCTGTGATTAAGTGCTTTGCTAAATGGTCCATTGTTATAAAGTATTGATCGATTTCAGCTTATTTTAAAGCTTGAGGGAGACTTATAAAATAACTTTTAGTTTATAACTAAATCTATATTTTTTTTATTTTGTTTGATTATTTATCTACCCTGGATTAATGGAGTACCTCCAAGGAAAAATAAAAGAAAATCCTGTACTGATTTATGCTTAATAGAGTCAATCAATGACATACCATATGCATCTACACATGCAAAAAATGTGACTGAGTATACACTGGCTCAGTCTGAGCTGGAGTAAACTAATCCCAAACATCACCATCTACATGTACGTTTAAGTGTAGTAATTTACTGCACTGCCAGATACCGCTTGTAGCTGATGGGACTATCTGGCAACACAGTATCTATTGCATTCTAATTGCTGTGCACCTGTAGATTGTGATGCTTTACTGTGCAGCAAACTAGTCTGCTGTGCAGTAAAGCATTTTGTGTACGCGCTGTGGCTGAATCAAAAGTGTGAAGATCAAGGTTTTTACTTAGTTAACAGATTTCAGTTCAACTAAAGCATCAAATTAAACTAAAGAAAAATCTCAGGTTTGTACTCTTAAAATGTTGTTTGTTACTTAAAATCTCATATATGCTCTACTTCTACTACAGTGATTCTCAACCAGAGTGCTGTGAGATCCTTTCAAGGGTGCTCACAATATTAGCACCATCAAGTGCTCAAACATGAGCCACAAGATTTCAAATAGATTTCACAGGCCAAGACATACAATCAGAGGCGTGCCCACAAATAGTAGCGACACAAATTTGTGTCACTACTTTGTGCCACAAGGCACACCCCTGCCTGTGCAGGGTCCTGCAGCTCCATGTGCTGCAAGGGGGCTGGCTGGGGCACAGGATGCCTCAGCAGGGGCTAGCCATCCCCTGTGCTGAGGTACCCTGTCTCCTGGCCAGCCCTGGGCTGTCTGCTCCCCCATCTCCGCATGCTGCTCAGCCCCCGTGCTGGAGACAGGGGAGTAGCCAACCCAGGGCTGTCTGCTCCCATGTCTTGAGGCACCCTCTGCCCAAACCAGCCAGGGAGTGACTGGCTGGGGCACAGGGTGCCTCAGCATGGAGGCTCCACATCACGCGGAGAAGGAAGAACAGGCAGCCCTGGGCTGTCTGCTCCCCCATCTCTGCATTTGGCCCAGCACTTGCCACTTTGGCATGGGTTGCGCCATTTTTTTCCAGGATTTTTCTTTGCTACTGGGATATCCTGGTAGCAAATTTTCCCTAGCAGCACCACCCACTGGTTAATGTGCAACTTGTGAGTTCGTTACGCTGCAAAGAGGCTTGCAGTGCCACCAACCACATGTGCCTGCACATCCAGATCCAGCGACAGTGTCCAATCATTTTGACCTCTTGTGGTGCATCCAGATGAGTGCAGCTGTGCGGTATGTGGCACCGCAAACATGCCTGCAGTACCACATAACACACACTGAGGTGTTCTCCATGCTGCAAGGGCATCCTGCCTGTACGTACACTGCCCCATTTTTTTTCCCATGGGTTTTTTTGACCCCTGGATATGCACAGTGCTGGTCCCAGCCTCCCCTACCACCCCTGGGGTAACTTGCTGTGCACCAAAGTACACATGGCATGGGCATCCTTCAGGGACAAGTAGCTTTGGCTCAATGTGCACCACTGCTACTTGTCCCTGGGGAACCAAAAGTCTGCACTTGTCTGGACGCAACCTGAGTCATTTGCAAACAGAAGAATTCCTCTATTATTTTATGCACTAAAAAAATGAGTGAAAACTAAGAGCTGGCATTTTCCGACAGGTGCCTTGAGTCTAAAAAGGTTGAGAATCACTACCAGCATCTCAGGAAGTTCTCCATATATGTTCCTTAAGATGGATTTGTTATTGTAGCTGTCATGAGACAGCAAGTGGATAATTTAGCTTCTGAAGCAAGAGAGAGATTTTAAAATTATGGGCTGGATGCCTCCAAAAAGCATTCACCTGGAAAAATCTGCTGTTGGCTTGTGGTGATAAGGACTGGTACCCATGGCCTGTCAAAAAGATCTGCCTATCTGGGAGCCATTTCTCTTTAAAGATATCAGAAAGCAGGCAAAATGCACTTATGGATGCCAAAAGCATCTTGCTACAGTGGTGGTCTGGGAGCAGGATATCTGGCAAATTAAAGAGATCTTTCACTTTATGCTAGCAAAGTCCATTGATAGCTTTGAGCTTAGACCCCTAAAACTGGATGGGAAGTGTGACGTTAGGTGCTGCTAACTCCCAAAGGATGGGTCCCTCTAAGGACTTGCTTGCAATTTCTTTATTCTCATGAGAAGAGAAGAGCAAATTGTTTTTATGTGGCTGGTTGTTCCTCTACCACCTAGATATCCCTTCTGGCAGAAAACAAATTCAGCAGCCTCACCTATGAAAGGGACTGGGTGGGAGAGAGTCAAGATTCAGCAATTTTCCATTGTTAGCAGCACAAAGGATATGGAAGAAGAAAGGCTGCCCATTGATTTTTATATTTTTTTAGTTTAATTAGATTTGAGAGGTTACAGTGTTGGCAAACTGAGATTTGTTCTTCAGTTCATGCTGGTGGTTAACCAAATATTAAATCATGGATGACCGACAAAGGATGATGTCTCCAATTTTGTCTGTATCACTGAAATCTGACTGGATGATACCACTGGCCTGTTTTTTTACACAGTTGAGCCATGTTTCAGAGACTTTGTAAACCAAAAGAAGAGGAGTGAGGGTGTGCTGTTTGCATCTAGACTGAATAGCATAGAGCCTTCCATACCAAAAATGAATCATATAGATGACAGGGTGGTCTTTTCCTACAGTGGGCCAAAATGGCTCACCTCAGGTTGAAGGCAGGGCAGTGCTAGGATCCAACTTGTGCTATCACTGCTGCTTCTCTTTTCCATCCAGCTGCAGCATTGCATGGAAAAGCTCTGTCACATGACTGCCCACCTGCAGCATGGTAAAAGACCTGCTGCCAGACATCAACAAAGCCCCACTTTCATGTACCACATCCAGTGGCTCCACAGGCTCTAGGTTGATAACCTGTGATATAGAGCACTAGAGACTTTGGCTTCACAGAAGGAATTGGGGAAATTCCTGTTTACTTCAGTGGAGTCAGGAATTCATTATGGATGCATGTGCTGGCATGGAACTCAAATGGGTCTACTTTCAGACTATGGCTAAACCACAAATCTACCATGCCAGTTAGCAGCACCATCAAATATACTGTGCTGTTCAGTATATGAGACCCTGTGACCAGAAGTAGTGTAGCCACAACCATACTATTCTGATAGCAGGTTACTTGGCACTGTCATTCATCAGTACTAATTAGCCTTCCCTGGCACTGCATAGATGAAGCTCGTCAGCTTCCTATCAGGGGTTAACATATGTGATACAGCATGGTGTATGTGGGCATACCACTGCTAGGAACAGTAATAAGTGTGCAGTTCAGACATAGCCTCAGTGCATTGATTGGGCTGTTGTGCTGAAAGTTCCTGCAGGAGCTCAGGAAATTCCTTATCATAGTCATGATGGAGATACTGAAGATCATAATGCTTTGGAACATTTAATGAGGATATCTTTTCCTGATCATGGGACTATGGCTAATAGTTGTTAGTACAGTCTTGCATCTAGTCATTGCAGTGGTGTTACAGGCTCATCAATTGAAGATTTTGCTTATGTTAAGGTCTGACCAAATCAGTCTGGTTTACAGATAGCCTGTGACAACTGAAGCAGAAGGAAAATAGCTGGAGCCCCAATGATGGAGAAATTTATTTTCCTGTATGGAAAAATCTGATTTGCATCCCCACTGTTGGGAGGAAAAGTGGTATTTTTATTGTTTAACTATTTAGAAGTTGTGAAGTTGCTACCAATCTCAACTATATTCATGGTCTTTCTGGAATGAGGGCTGTAATGTGGTACGGGTGAGTGTCTTTTGAGGATAGGGTTATTTTGCATTTGTTGTTGTGTGACTGGTTGATTCTAGCTGGGAAGTAAGTAGTAACGCTAGACTGCTGGATTTGAGGATATTAAAAGAGAATATATTTTACCATTTGTCAGAAGTTGATAGTTTGGTATTTTACCTTTTCTTGAAGCTGAAATGAATTGGCAATAAGAAACCACTTAAATAAGGGATGTGGGGCTCCCTGTGGACTGACTCAGAGCAAGGAACAGTGTTGTCTGGCCTGCAAAGTTGCTTATGAGGCTGAACATTTGTCAATGCGGTGAGCAGTGGCTGCCATGGCTCTAGGAGCCATTACATTGAATGCTGCTGCTGCTCACCCTACTACCAAATTCCTCCCCCCACCACGCTCCACAAGCTAGATGACATAGTTCCATGGGCTGGAACTGACCTTTGACACCCTTGACTTAAATGAATCACTGGTCACTGCTGATTTCTCCACCCCTGCCATACTGTCTCTTTCAGGGGCTGAAATACTTTCCACTGGCTCCCAGGTCATCAGAATTCTTTTGTGGGACAGATCTTAGACCTCACCCACTCAGGCCTTTGGCAAGGTTACTCTTATGTAAATCAGCTGTCTCACTGTAGTAACTCTCTTTGCTCTTCATCAGTGTTTTTCAACCTTTTATCATTTGTGGACCCCAAAAAAGTTTTGAATGAAGGTGTGGAGCCTTTGAATTGTAAGTGTGGGTATTTACATACTTTTGATTGATCGTAGTCATCTTTCATGGACCCCCTTAAACATAGTCTGCGAACCCCTAGGGGTCTGCAGACAACAGCTTGAAAACCACTGAGCTTCATCATTAAAAGTTGTTCCTGCTGCAACAGACAGGACTACCTTAGAAGAATGAAGAAGAAAACTGCCTTTGATAATAATGGGGTCCTCTCTCTGGAGCAAAAAAAAAATGAAGCTAGAGCAAATATGAAATAGTTTGAAAGTATAATATTTTTCTGTTAAGAAACAAAAAAGACCAAGGCAGATATCTCTTCAGTCTGAGACTTATATTTCAAAAAGGCAACATAGCATATGGCACACTTTAAAATAGGACTGGATAATTTTGTCAATAGGGATATCATTTGTTGGAAGCTAAAATGCTAAAATAATAAAAGCCTGATCAAATTTCAAGCTTCATGGCAAAAGAAAATTGAAGAGGTTAAGAAGAAATATTTCCATTGTCGTCAGAGCTAGACAATCGACTTGCTGCAGGACACCAGAGAGGAGAAGGTATTCATCTCCTTCAGAAGCATGATTGGCAGCTAATTATGGGGAATGGGTATTGGACAACATGGGCCAATTATCTGATTCAGTATGGTAACTCAAGTGTTTCTAATTGCTGTGTTAAGGAATATTTCCTTGACCATTGTAATTTTATGTTCTACAATACTGCTTCATGTATTAATTACTCCAGTGTATCACTTTTCACAGATGCATTTATGATCAGTAACTTTTTGGTGCTCCACTTTAAAATATGCTATGTCCAATAGCCACTTCTCAGTTGTTAGCGGTTCTTAGAATTGTCAAGAGACAGCAGTTTAGAGCTTGTATTCAGTATATCATCGTACCTATGTACAGTATATCATCATGCCTCCAAAAAGGTTTTGCTCTGCTCTTGACATGCAGCTGTGCTTTTCTTTATGTTGGAAGGTCCAATTTACAAACTGCCTACCTAACATGTACATGCAAGAGAGGCATTTAAGCTTGCAAAATGGGTCAATCATGCACCTATATACATGTGCAAATAGATTTGGAAGTGTGACCACTTGCCTATATCTTTGTCTATAAAGTGTTGCAGAAGTGTGTAATGCACCAGCACATACCTAGACAACCATACAGCCACAGCGACAACATTTGGATCATACAAACCTTTTTCAAACACACTGCAATGCTGTAGCACTTCATACATAATGCAATTGTATCATGCTGGCATATATAGGAGGTCTTGTGGCATGATCTGATCAACGTCCTGTTTCTGCTCTATACTTCCTGATGCCTTATTGCTGTCTTGAGACTTCATTTTGTTTCACATATTAGCGTGTTTCATTTTAATTAGCTATTGTGGTGGCATCACATTGTTTGTACTACTACTTCATTCTCACATACTGGAGTTGGTCTTGTGGTTGGTATGGTGAGAATAGCCTCATGGAATGATGGTGGCATGTGTCTGTTTTGGGGAGTTCAGCCGTGGTGTCTGTCAGTAGTTGTGCACTGCATAGCATTTTATGGCTTTTGCTCTTTTGTCTCAAATGCATTGAGGAAAGTCCTGTCTGTGCTGTGTTATGCCTGCCTTTTCTGGAGGAAAGTTGGCTTGGATGGGGAAAAAGATTAGGTAGCTTCATTCTTTGTAAAGCTTACTCCACTTCTCAAGTTCCCCCTTGCTGGATATTCTGCTGCACTCTTGCAATCTCCTTCAATTTCTTCAGTTTCTTCAGAAGGAAGAAAGGATTTGCAAGGTAACCGGTTGGAAACACAAATACCAATCGATCCAGATGCGCAGAAGAGAGATGCGGACTTTTCAGAAATTCTTAATGCAATACAAGAAAGTAAGTTATACTTGGATCTAAAATCAGATACATTGCAGAACAGCTCATTGAGATGAGTCAATATGATATGTAATGGTTGGATAAACTAAAGAACTAAATAGTAACTGTATGAATTTGAACCTAATGGTTCAGTAGGTAATTAAATTTCATCAGGAAAACATTAACAGAGGAGCTGTAATAAGATTTGAATTATTATTTACCTGAATGTTCAACTGTCATAGACTTTTTGAACAAAATTTGCTAGAAATACTTAGGAGTTAAAAAAAGTATTCACTCTTGACACTGCTGGCCGAAAAGGAAGAAATGTTAATACCCTATGCCCTATCATAATCTGGGATCTGTGTCTGGGCTTGCATTTCAAGTGGTTCCAAAGTCTCAGAAACATTCATGCCCATTGATGTCTATTTATGCTAATTTAGATTGGATAATTAATTGCTGTAGATACTAAAAAACAGCTTTTACATCTTTGTATGAGATTTCTTTCCTTCTGAAGCAAGTGAATGTGGATCCTTATTTGTTAATTGGTTTTAAACTGTTATATTTCTTTCCAGTGGTAAGAAACAAAACCAATAAAGGGATTTCAACAATTCTTTAAAAAAACAGTAGCACTCATCAGACAACCTCTAGCCCAGGCTTGTTTGCCAGAACAACAATACCTTTTTTGGATAAAGAGACCTATTACACTTGAAATTTGGAAGAAAATTATTTTAGTAACAGTCTCTTCACAATTTATTCTTCCTACAGTTTCTTAACCCTTTGCTTTCTGCACCCTGCAGACTGGGAGGTAATTCTAATTTTAAAGGGATAAGAACCAAACCACAGCAAAGCTCCTTCATGTACTATGCTCTATGAAAGTAAAAAAATTCCAAGTCACCTGGAGGCCTGAAGCTCTGTGGAAATAAATATGATAGCAGTATTTGCATATTTTATACACAATTGTCTGTGATTTGCTCTGTACACACCAGCTCAAATGTCAGCTGAGAGAAATCTCAAGAACTCAAGTAGGAAAAACATAAATAAAATTTTTAAAACTCTGAAAACTTTTCTTCTTTTCTTTTTTTTCATATGAATTAAATTTGCAGTGTCTTCTGAATCTAAACAGCTCTTGAATTTTACAAGTAATTCTCCATAATAGTGTGAAAACTTACTTTGGCCATGGACCAAACAAAACTCACGGTTCAGAGTCACTGCCGCTTTAGTGATAGCCTGTGTTCTCTTATTCAGGGTTTTGTTTTAAACTGGTTGTCCTCTACAATAATTTTCTACAAAGAGGAAAAACTACTTAAATCTTCGAACACAACAGGATACACAAGCATATAAAAAAAACCTATATTTCTCTCTAATTTTATCATAAACACTAGGAACCAGACAAACTTTTCTCCTATTCTTTTAAATGGAGGTGACATTAATTTGGGGAGAATGTAAGTTCAGCCATAACAGCAGTGAACTGCTTGGCTGCTTGATGAAAATTAATCATCTCAGTGTTCACTCTTCCGTACCATAAATTTATGCTAAATTCTATGAGTATTTTTACTCGTGCTCCAGAAGGCGCAGTGGGCACTTTAATTAGTGAGCTGTGCTAATTAAAAGCTCCTGAACTCATGTGTATCAGTGTCCCCTGCACTGAAAAATGGTGGCAGGGCACTTTGAACTAAAGTTCATTGAACAAGCTTTAGTTCAAAGTGCCCTGCCATCATTTTTCAGCATGGAGACACTGCTCTATGTGAAGCCAGAGTTTGCTGGAGCACATTTATTTCCGTGCTCCAGCAGACTCCATTAAACAAGTCTACTCCCTGCTGTCTCCCTGCATATCGATAGGATCCCTATGTGCTTTCAAAACTGACATAACATTTCTCCTGAATAACCCCCGTCTCCAGACCTTAAAATCATAGATTCATTCAAAAATAAGGCTGGAAAGTTCTTCTAGTCCAACTTCCTGCTCATGGCAGAATCATCCCTGATTAAACAATCTCAGTCAAGTGTTTGTCTAACCTTGCATTCTTCCCACTTGGTTTGGTCTGTTGTTCAAATACAGTGATTATCAAGGTACGTTGCAACTATCATCATTTTTTGTGTCTGCTTGAGAAGTAGGCTGAAGAATATTATGAGTAGATGGGCATAGTTAGGCTGATTTTTATGGGAATGGTTAATATGATGAGGCATGCCATTTGTGTCCATCACCTTCTAGCAATAAGTATGGGTTTCATAGTTTCATAGTTGGTAGGGTCGGAAGGGACCTAAGCAGATCATCAAGTCCAACCCTCTGCCATGGGCAGGAAAGGATGCTGAGTAGTATAATTCTGCAGACATTGGATTGTAAACATTTCAGTAGTCTCTTAACCTACTGCTCCTCCTTTTTCAAATATTTATTATTTTGAAAATCACAAAATATTTGCTATCCATACTAAAGTTTGGCTTTTTCCTTTACAAAAGGAAGCTTTTGAGACTAGATCTATGTCTATACTCCCAGCTGACCATGTTAAAGAGTGCTACAGCAAGACACAGTACTCATAACAACGTAAGGCTGGAAGGGACCTCACAAGGTCATCTAGTCCAGTCCCCTGATCAAGGCAGGATCATCCCTAACTAAAGCACCCCAGTCAAGTGTCTATGTAACCTTCCCTTGAAACTTTCCAAGGATGGAGATTTCACAGTTTCCAAAGGTAGCCTGTTCTAGTGCCTGAGCACCCTCATCATCAGAAAGTTCCTCCTTATCTCCAATCCCCTGCTGAAGCTTGACACCATTGCTCCAAGTCCTGCCCCCTACAGCCACAGAGAAAAGCCCATCTCCAGTCTCTATAATTGTCCTTCAGGTATTTGAAGATGGTTATCAACCCCTCCTTCCACCCCCCCCCGTCTTCTCGTTTCCATATTAAATAATCTTGGTTCTTTCAGCCTTTATCATAACTGTTGCCTCCATGTGCATATACCTGAGATGCTATAGGTGGCACCGGTTATGGCCCAAACCACTTTTTCACGTGTGCTTTATGGTAGACACCCAGAACTGCATTAAGATAAGTTACATCACTTCCTTCCCAGCAGAGAGCAGGAGTGCCAAGCTTTGTAGTGACACTCCTTCCTGTGGTCCTCTGAGAGTGTAGACAGTGTCCATGTAACGTATGTTGCATTTGGAAGCTGTTACCTCCCAAGTTCCCTTGGTACAAAGCACCACACTGTAGGATTGCTTTATATGGTTGGACTGTCTAGGGTGGTCCAGCTGGCAGCCCAGGGGCCACATGCAGCCCACAAGGGGCTAAATTGCAGCCTCTGGGCTCCTGCCTGGCTACCATTGCTCCCATCACTCTGGCTGAAACAGCAGCTGGAGTCTCTGGGCTTCCCACTTCCTCCTTTGGCTTTTGTTGCCTGTTCCTACCCCAAGGTGCACCCAGGGGAGCTCAGGGTGAGCCTGGGGCTGCACAGGTGTGCAACTCCAGGTAGTTGGGGAGGTGGGAGGGTACATGGTGAAGTGAGGGGGGATGCACATGGTGTGTTGTTTCTGGAGCCCTGGCTTACCCTGGAGTAGCCTATGAGCATGCAACCTCTGATGGTGTAACCCATGGAGTGGTTGGTCCCTGGCCATTTAGAAGTTGGACAACCATGGGTTATATGCATGCACTGGATAAACTGTGTTTACTTATTTCTCTGAAGACTAGTTAAAAATAATTGAAATTCCTGGAAAATATTCTCAACTCTTTAAAAATTTGCAGGCCTGTTATGGCATTGAGTAAGAAAATATTTGTAAATGATTAATGAATGTAACATGCATCAGGTTACAACCCCAGAGCTTACATCTAGTTCATCAGTTCCAGCAGTTTATAATGAATGAAACTATACAAAGGATCAGTTAAGAATTAACTCCTTTTTTTAATAGGAATTTTGGTGCTGAAGCAAGGTGTCATCTTGATAGTCCTGAACACTGAGATCCTTTATTATGCATAGAACACATGCAGCCACCATAGACAATACAAGCTCCATATCTCTTGTGATTTGGAGAGAACATGTTTCACCTGTGAGAGTAGTTCATCCTTCATGCCCATGAGTTTGTGTGATTACCAGCTGGCTGTACAACCAGATTTGCAAAGGCTAGCCACACATCTGAGAATGTCCTTGCTACCTGCAGTCAGACATGAATAGCAAATAATTAGAACATAGTGTAGTTAAACGTTCCTTCTTGGTTGGTTGGACTGATTGGTCTTTGTTACCTTTATTCAATGCAGGGAACATAAAAATTGATAGTTAGAATGGTTCTTGCTGCTTTAAGATCTATATTTTTGATTATATTAAAGTGACTTTTTCTGGGCATTTTCTTTCTTTCTGGACCTATTCTATCTAACTTTTTGCTAGCTGGACCTCTGCCTTATTTCTGGGCTGCCAAGTTTTTGAGTATTCAGCAGCACTTCTTATTTTTTTAAACAAAGATTTCAGTCTATAGTCAGAGGCAGATTAATGTACAAGCCTGTAGGGCCTGGGTCCAGGGGTCCCTGCAAATCAGTTGTCTTCTGGGGAACCAGGAGCAGCACAGCCAGGCAGGCATCCTAGCAGCAGGCATCTGGGGCAGGCAGCGTGCACCTCTTCCACTCTGGCCAGGCCAGGGCCAAAAACTAGGGGGCAGGCGCAATGCTCCGTGTAGATGGTGGTGGCTTCCCAGGGCCGTCTGTTGCCAGGAGGCCCCATAAGCGGCCACACTCTCACTCCCGCTCTCTTGTGTCTGTGGGTGGCCAACAGCACCATTGCCACTGGGACAGGATGGTATAGGACAGCCCTGCTCTGCCCCACCAGGGCTGGCAGAGGGGCAGACAGGCAGCTGGGGGTGGCATGGAACACATGCCCCCCACCCCTCCCTGGGGGTGCCTCATATCTGGCCGACCTCCTTCCTGGAGCACACCTGCAAGCCTGGGGGTAACGCCACCACCACCAAGTCGGACTGACCTTGGATCTGTACCTTCTGGGAAACACAGGCCTAGTAGTCCTTGAGAGTACTTGACCCACTGCAAGAACTTGGTGTGCTTCCCGCAGTCTGAAGCACAAATAGTGGCCTCTCTTAGTCAGCTGAACCAAGGGGACCCTGAGGCATAAGCTAGACCCTCTCCCAATAAGTCTCCCATGCTAGGTATGGAGAAGAACAAGGAGTAGGTCTGGAATATGGTACAGGGTACAGCAATATCAGATAAATATCTTAGAGCAAACATTGGCACGGTAGCCTTTAATTAAGCATCTGTGTTACTGCAAGCTATATATATAGTTAGATCCAAAGTAGCTTACAGGTATTATCCAGAGGCAGGTGGAGATTTCCTTTAGAGGCAAACAGTTCCTTGTCCATGATTTTCAAGAGACAGAGAGAGAGAAAGAGAGAGTTTCAGCTGGGCTAGTTTCTCTTTGAGTCTTCATCATGGCTGCTGCCCTGCCCCCCTGGGCAGTCCTTAACTTTTATAGACCTTATGACCTCATTTACCTGATCCAATGAAGGCCAGCAACTGTTGGCTGCTAGCCAACCAATTTGAAATGCATCACTGGTTGCCAGGTAGACTGGCAGCCTCTAGCCCCCTCCCAGTCATGATGACATTACTTAAAACAATGAGGAGTTTAAGCCTCCACCCAGGTGTGTTAAGCCAGTCACGTAGGCAGAGGGAGCAGGTTTTCCCCCTCCCTCAGGAATGTATCCAGCTCAGGTTACAACTCAGGGTTACCTGAAGCTGATGAGACCAGAGGTGTCTGCCCTCTGCAGTGGCCATGGTAACCAAATTGTCAGATAGCAGAGTTTGGGGAGAGACAGAGATTGTATTCTGCTGCATATACTAGTAACTTAAGACTGACTTGTGACCTGTCTTCTAGTCCAAATCTACTTGCTATCTACATTAAAAACATGTCACCTGGTGGCATTCCAGCTCATTTCTAGGCGTTTTCCTGAGCTTCAGAGCCTAAAGTTAAGCATCCCCTTAGTCTGCAGTGTATTTGGAGCTCTCACAGATGCTTCTGGCCACAAGCACAAGAAGTACACACTATAAGGAATGGAAAAAATATTTAGAAAGTAAAGTAAAAGTAGCAACCACTTTGACTGTAGCTTTATATGGGCATTTATACACGTGCTCCAGGAGTATGCACAGGAGGGAGGGGAGGGTGGACATTAATTAGAGTGTCTCTGAGAGCCACTCTAATTAAGGTGCCCAGAGTGTCTTGTGTATCAGCATCCCCACACTAAAAATGGTGGTGGGGGTGCTTTAACTAAAGCTCATTCTATCACCATTTTTAAATGCAGGGACGCTGATACACAAGACACTGGAGTGCAGTAATTACCATGTGTAATTACACTGGAGTCACACCAGAGCATGGTAATTACAAATTCATCAGTTTATAAAAAATTTCTTGAATAACTGTATACTCCTGACTTCAGAGCTCCTGTTGTGGACCATGATGATTTCTTTCAAAATATTAGCCTTCTCTTATTATTATAAGGAAAAACCTATTGGTCTTCAGAATACTTCAGATGGGACAAAAATACAGTGGCTGAAGGAACATTTCATGTGGGTAGATTCCCAGTGGTTTTTATGTTATTTTAATTTACTCATTTTTTCTACTTTACATGGAAGTGTCTTCAGATAGATTTCTAAGAAATAATTACTATTTAATTTCTGAATCATGATAAAAATTATTTGGAATGTGGAATGTATAGATGGACCTTCTTGCAGAAAGCAGATTTTAAATTGTATTCCATATGTTTGCTCAAAACTTGAATCTTTCTATATCATCTGTTGTTCAAAAAAAAATCAAGTGAAAGTTATAAAAAATGTAGTGGTTATGGTAGGGCCCAGAAAGATTTTGCTGTAAATATTTGAACACTTCTAAATTGCAGTGGGGTTTAGTATAAGTTGGCACAAATTATATCTTTTACATCCAAGAGTTTCCTGTCAATTGCTTGCTGCACTGTGGCATCCGATAGGATTTTTCTACATTAGTGTAAAAGGTGGTGGAATAATTGGTCTTAAAAAAATGCCTAATAGACAATGTAAGCATCACCATGAGCATCACCTGCTGTCTTCCAAAGAGCTGTCATTTGAATTTTAATAGCTAGAAATATTTGTCATCCATGCACTTCAAGCTGCGATAACCAGTAATATAAGGAGTATTAATTAGGAGAATGTGGCAAAGTGGGGGTCCCTGACCAGCTACATTGCTAGTTTCCCCACCTGCCTCTGGGTACACTGTCCACCTGTCTCATATGCCATGCCTTGTTGTTACTTAATTGAAGTGTTAATTAAGGCAGGAGGCTGCCCATTCTTTCCCCGATGCCAGGGGGTGCTGTCTATGGCTCCATTCTTCCCCTACACCACAGCCCAAGCCTCACAGATAGCATCCCGATGACACACTACTCCCGGCCTACAGCCAGACCAAGCTTAGGCCTCATTGTCAGGCCTCATTCACACACACATTCATACCGCCCTTCTCTCACTAGGTCCTCTCACACTCCACCCTGTCTCACAGAGTCTCTTTCACGCACCGACAACTTGTACTGCCTTGCTCCCTCTTGGAGTGGGCCCTTTAGGCCATAGGCTTTAGCTAGCTCATGCCTTGGGTGGCAGACGTATTGTCTTTTGGGCCTCTCCCATGATCCTCACCGGGGTAGTGGCCAGTCAATTACCCGACCAGGTCTAAGCTTGTCCTGGCCCCTTCCCGGAGCAACTCTGTACACTCAGACAATACTGGGCTCCCAGCCCTCTGGTTTTCCCTGTCACTGGGGCTCCTCATCTCCATCCCCTTACTGGGGCCACCCCCTCACTGGGGCTCCACATCTCTGCCCCCTCACTGGAGCTACTCCCTCCCTGGGGCTCCACATCTCCGCCCCCTCACTGGGGCCATAGGGCTTCCCTCCCGGGTGGGGCTCAGGTGGCCGTAGCAATGCCTGGCCCCTTCTGGGTCTTGCCCCCACAGGGCTCAGGTGGCTGCAGCTGTACCTGGCCCCAACTACCTCCGATGATAAATGACCCACCCGAAGGTGAGAGCTGGGGTTAAGGCACCCTGACCCGCCTTTCACCAGGGTGGTAACTGGCCTGGCATTTCCTGGGGGCTCCCACGCCACTGAGAGCCCCACCAGGCCACCCACTCCCAGCAGGGTGCAGTTTTAGGTCATGCTCAGGACCAGGAGCCTCCAAACCATCCCCTTAAGCTCCTGCCCTTATCTCCAGGATGTTGCATGCAGCCTTGTAGCCCGGCAATGTTTCTGCCTGCCCTGCCATCAGTAAACTGCTCTGATTGTATAGGGAGCCAGAGAACTAAAATGGCCACTACAATCAAGCACCTTGTCACGGCGGGGGCCTTCAGGAGGGCCGTGATCTCCTTACGGCCCCCCTTCCATGC
>NW_005842072.1:148654-172300 GCF_000455745.1 Alligator sinensis | reverse complement strand
GTTTCTTGCAATGCTCGCATTCTAGCCCCAGGAGCTCTTGCCTCCCTGGCTGCTGGCAGAGAACTGCCAGCCTGGCCTTATCCCTGGGCTTTATAAGGGCCAGGCCCTGCCTCCTACAGGCAGCTGGCTCTCCTTAGTTGCCCCGGCAACCCGCAGCCGTGCTCGTTACCCTGGCAACCCTCAGCTGGGCTTGTTATATCCTGCCAGGGCTCTCTCTCTCTCTCCCTGGCAGTTTCCACTCCCTAGGAGCAGAGCACTGTGGTGCCCTGCGACACACCTGCTGGCTGCTTTGCTCAGTTCTTAAAGTGGCAGGCACCAACAGAGCCCTGCCACAGAGAAACATAATTCAATTATGGCAGGGCTATGCTTCTATCTTGTTAGGCATGTATACAGAGAGAAGATACTTTAAAAAATAGGACCCAAATTTAGGCATCTCACTGTTTGGGTGTCCACCTTCAGAAACATGGATTTAAATCCTGATTCTTTGGATAGTGTAACACATCGGGGACCCAGGGGCAGCCGTGATGTCTTCTGGTGGCTCTGTGACCATGCATTGCTCTGTCCCTAGAGCGCCTTCCCTTCTCATCTGCCATGCCTTGATGGAAAAAAAAATAATAATAATAGGGAGGCTGCCCACAGGCCTTCACATGGACCCAGTCTAAACTGGAATTTCACTGGGGTTTCCAGGTGCCTCACTGGGCCTCTCTAGTCAACCAGGGCCTATTGGGTCTCTCAAGTTGACCACACCCTACTGGGCACTTAAAGCTTTAGGGGCTAATGGCGTGGCTCCAGTCCTTCCCCGTGCCCCAAGCCTCACAGATGTTACAATAATGATGTTCTTCTGTTGGGTCTTTGGCCTCCTTGGCCTCTGCCCCTTTACTCTAGCTAGGCCTTCTAGCCTGGGCCCACTGTATCAGACCTGGCTTTGAGGGGTTGGTGCTCGGTCCAGTACTTTTCAACATCTTTATTAATGATTTGGATGTGGGGGTGAAGAGCCCACTGGTCAAGTTTGTGGATGACACCAAATTATGGGGAAGCTTGGTCACGCTTGAAGATAGGCTACAGATACAGGCGGATCTAGGCAGGCTAGCAAGTTGGGCAGATCAGAGCCTGATGAAGTTCAATGTTGAGAAATGTAAAGTGCTCCTCCTTGGGGCGAGCAACCCCCAGCATACCTATAGGCTTGCCAGCCCCATACTGACTAGTACCATGAATGAAAGGGATCTGGGGGTAATAATAGACCACAGTATGAATATGAGCCAGCAGTGTGATGCTGTAGCCAATAGGGCAAATGATACTCTGGCATGTATCGATTGATGCATCTCCAGCAAAACCAAGGAGGTGATTCTTCCGCTCTACTCAGCACTGGTGAGATCGCAGCTGGAGTACTGTGTCCAGTTCTGGGCACTGCACTTTAACAAAGACATGGAAAAGTTTGAGAGAGTCCAAAGAAGAGCCACCCATATGATCAGAAGCCATATGAGGAAAGACTGAGGGATCTGGGGCTCTTCAGCCTGAGGAAAAGAAGACGGAAAGGGGACCTGGTAGCAGCTTGCTGCTGCAGTAGGGGAGTACATCAAGGACTCAGTGAGCAACTGTTCACCAGAGCACCCGAGGGGAAAACCAGGAGTAAAGGCCACTAACTCCTGGAGGATCGATTCAGGCTCAACATTAGGAAAAACTTCACAGTCAGGGTGTCCAGACTATGCAATAAGCTCCCTCCAGAGGTGGTGCAATCACCTACCCTGGAAATCTTCAAGGGGAGACTAGACAGTCACCTTGCTGGGGTCACCTGACCCCCAGTTGTCTTTCCTGCTTGGTGCAGGGGGCTGGACCCAATGATCTTCTGAGATCCCTTCTGGCCTTACAATCTATAAGGCACTAGCTCTCATTTGGCCCTCTCTGTGGCTTTGCACTCTACCCCTCTCCAGGCTCAATCCTCATTTGAGCCTTGAGCCTGCCCCTGACAGGGCTGAAGATGATTGCATGCCCCTCTGGTATTAATGGGACCTCTGTATACAACCCCTACTGTTCCAAATCAAACTGCTGGTGTAAATATAACGTAAACCTAGGCCTCTGGGCTATAACATAATCAATAACAGTGGAAGCATCCCTCTGCCTCTTTAAGAGAGAAAACCTTCCCTCACCTCCTATAGCATACCTTCCATCACTGGGTTCCTTATGAGCTTCCCAAGACTCACTGTTCCCACAGGCAGCATAGCAGTTGGCCTAGCATCTCTGGGTAACAGTTCCTTCTCCTCCAGTTGCATGGGAGAGACTAACCTGCTAGCCCAAGCAAGAACTCTGCATGCCCCCAGAGACTGGGGGGGCACGGCAACCACCCACAGGCAGCGGTGTCGATGGCGGGGGCTTGTCAGTAGCAAGCGGGGAGCTCCCACAGGCAGCCACGGTAGTGTCAGCACCCGGGGGGGAGAGGTGGCAAGTGCTGACCAGAGGTCAGTGACCACCCACAGACACTGCCGGCAGTGCACCACCAAGCTCAGGGGGTTCATGTGCACCCATGTGCACCTCCTACGTGTCTCCAATGAGCCCAAGCCTCAGGCTTATATCTTCCCAAGGCCCTGCCCCCTCCCAGTCAGCAGACTGCCTGCTGATCAGCCTCATTGCCCTATTGCCCAGCAACCTGCAGCTGCTGCACCCTGCCTAGCCTGCAGAGCTTCTGGGGTGTGGCAGAAGAGAAGGGAGGCACTCTAGGGTTGGACTGGGGGACGGTCATGGAGCCACCAGCGGGCATCATGGTCACCCCTGGGACTCCTATGTGTTACAATGTCCAAAGAATCAGGATTTAAATCCAGGTTTCTGAAGGTGGGCATCTTCTTTTACCTTAAAGGGGGAGGGTGCCCCAGGCTGTCCATTTCAGACATATGATCTATCCCAGAAGGGTCCAACTCATTTGTCCCTACAGGACTGCATAGAGTTTCATGGGTGGACAGCCTACTTGTGGTGGTGTGGTAGCAACTTGTTGTTGTGGCTGCCAGAGCCTCTCTATTGGCTCTGTTCCAGAGCCTGTGGCTGTTTGCCTCCACCCTTTTCCCCTGCCACCAATTTTAATTGCCAGTGGCAACTAAAAACTCCAAATTAAGCAGCAAGTGAGATGGTGAGCAGCAGCATCAGCATTCACTCCCTGGATTCTGGAGCTCAGCTAATTCAGAGGCTTTGAGAGCTGTGCCAGCAAGCCCCATGAGCTGTGATTTAACTTCCAGTTGATCAGTCCTGATCTGTACAATGTAAGGCAATGCCTGTGTCAGACAGGCACACGTAAGCTCCCAGACCAGCAGTATAGCCATGTTAGTGCTACACTATTTGATCTTCAGGAGCTAGAGATTGATACCTCTTAAAGCAGCACTTCTTTGTGTGGTCAAACCACTGTACCTGCCATCTTTGCTGGAGCTCCAGCCAGGGAGAAGAGGGGAGGTGCCAGCCGAGATAGGCTGAAGCAGAGCCCTGCCCAGGGCTGCAAAGCACCTCGGATGCTGGGGGACTTTGGTTTAAGTTAAACCAGGAAGGGGTCTGGGACAGACATTGCATAAGCTGGTTTGACACAAATCAGTTAAGTCTGATACTACATTCAACCAGGTCTATCTCAAACCAGTTTCAGCCATTTTCAAACTGGTTTATGTGCACTGAAGGTCTGTTCTGTTACAGGTTTAAACCAGTTTCTGATCACTTACACTGGTTTATGTGTAATGTCTGTCTCTAGCCTTGGTGTCCAGATTAAAGTCGCTCAGCACTTTTTGACCAAAAATATTTTGTGAAAAGCAGTTTTTCAGAAGAAGGAAATGCTGCATGAAAGCATGTTGATTTACTTAAAATTTCCTGTTTTGACAAAGATTTGATTAGAAAATTTTCAGTTTTTAAAAATGTTTTCTAAATTTGATCTTTTCTTAAATTTCACCAAAAACAGTACACTAATTCCTTCCTTGTTGACTGAATTTCTCTCGTGTTGCCATGTGGGCTGGTCTATGGTTGGATAAGTGTATCTGTGAATACTGAGAGTATTTATTAACAGCTCAGGTGATTCTAATGTCATAGAGAATATATTGTTGTTCCATCACGTGGGACTCTGAGCTTGAGGTTAAGATAGGACACACTGTGTATCTCCTTGTAGGGTTCCTTAGATAACTATAGATCTCTAATCCCTTTTCAACCCCTTGCAGCATCTTCCAAAACCTCTGGGTTTCTTGTCTGGAGGTGGCCCTCCAGGACTCTGAAATTTGACTCCTGGCCTTGCTTGCTCTGAGTCTCAGCCACCCATTCCAATAATTGCAGGACACCTAATCTACCTTCCTACCAGAACCCAATGATGTATTGAGGAATAAATGAGAAGTGGTTATTCTTGGACTACTTCTGGTCATAATGCAGAAATTTTGAATTCAGTTCATTTGATATTCTGTTAATTTTGATTTGAAACTGTTAAAATGAAACATTTTGAAGTTGTTATTCTGTTCAGAATCGGGTTTTTTTAATATTTAGACATTTAGCCCAGAATTATTTTTTTTATTTTCCCTAGCTCTAGTTTACAGAGCATGCATTTAATGATTTTTTTTGTTTATTTTTCATCACTGGAAAAACAAAGTATGTGACAGAGCTATAGAGTGTTTTTGTCCCAGTGAGCACCCCCCACTCCTAGCTTTCCTCTTTGCTAGGGCAGGCAGACCAGACTGAAAGAGCAGCAACACAGACTTCTTAAGTCCCCAGAGCAGGTAAAAATCCCCCACTCAAATGTGGGCACTCCCCTCTCTTCCCATTCACCCCTTGTCCTTTCAACTTATGCCTCTGGGTGAAGGGAGGCTTGCCCACTGCCACTGCTGTCCTAGTCACTCCTGCCCCAGTACAGTGGGGCTGCGGGGAGCAGCTATGTGGGGAGTCAAGTTCAATCAGGGATAGCAGTGGTGACAGACAAGCTCTCTGTCCTTATGCCTGCTCCAAGACTGGTAAGAAACACCTAGAGGGACTAGGTAGGAAGGAGGAACCTTCATGTCCCAGCTGCTGCCACTGTCCCCAGCTGAGCCCAGCTCTTCACATACTCTGACTGAAGCAAGTGGGGCAATAATGGCTCTTTTGTGACAGTGGTGGGCAGGGAAGAAGGGAATGGAAGGGGAAGGGAAGTGCTGATGAACATAGAGAAGAAGGGAGGGGGTTCTAAAAGTGGGATGAAGGGTGGATTCTTACATGATTTGTGGATTTAAAGTTCCCAGATGCAGCTCCTGAGGTATGGTCCAAAACTGAGGTGCAACTGTGCTACTACACTTGCACTGGATCCTGGATGCCACCTCTGGGTGCCTGTACACACCACTGGGTTTAATACTTATTAAATTAAATAAGTTTATAAAATTTAAGCTTGTTTATTTTGGAGTGTCACATCAGTGTTTGCACCCACTAGGTTTTTGAATGAAATAAGCTTTGGAGAATCGCACAAATGTTTGCACGCACTTGGTTTTGAAACTAATTAAGCTCAGTCCCCGGCCAGCACTGCAGAAGAGCGGGACAGGCAAGCGCTGCCTCCCCCAGGCCCAGGGTCCCCCACCCTGTGCCCTGCCACACACCTATGGGAGCACAGAGCTGGCAAACAGCACAAGGGAAAAAAAAGTGGAAGCAATTCGAGAGCAGAAGCAATTAGAACAGGTGAATTACAAAAAAGTCACAGAGCCATCTGGTGGACAAAGAGGCTCATTACACGTCTTTGAGTGCCTTTGTGTTTGCATGCAATGAATCCATGGATGTGGCTCTTTAATTCATGGCTAGCCAAATTAAACTACATCTGAGGAGTTTTACTTTAATGCTCCAGAAAGACTTTTAAAGCATCTGGAAAACCTGCTTGTGCAAACAGTCACGCTGTTGCAGGACAAGAAAGGACAAAAAACATGGCGTGTACAAAGGCTCTCTGAGAGCATTTTTGTGATATAAACCATATTCTACTAAAGACAACTTAGACAGACATTCCTAGCCAATTTCACATAACCAGCTGAGAGCAGCTCAGTGACCTATGACTGTTAGCCATCTCTGAGAGGGACTATATTTCAAACTGGCTTTTATATTAGATTTTTTGTTCTATTTCAAGTCCCCCAAGTGAACCAGTCCCTCTATATTCAAAAGACAAAAGCAAACTAATTCTGACACCCAGCTGTGTAGCCATTTGTAAAGCATCCAAGTCACAAGTTGGTACATTGCTAGCACTTAAGAAGCAGATTTTTCCACTGTCTCAGTGACCTCAATCAGTATTACAGGGGCAATTTTCATGGAAGAATGAACAAATTCTCTTGAAGCTTGTGAGCAAATTCTCTGATGTGCAACACTTGAACAAGCTCTCCATCATAATCAGTGATGCATTTTGCCTTTTTTTCACCTCCTCCTTCTGAAACAAATATTTATTTTAATGGTCTGTAGAAAGCCTCTCTATTTAGGTCTCATAATGCTCTCACATAGTGTGTTGATAAAGTATGATAGCATGCCTCTGTCTTTAGAGGCTTCCCTAGAAGATTCCTATAAAATGAAGCTGCTGGTAATTTTAAATGATCTTCTGTAGTTCTTTCTTTTAAGTCTAAGGTACATAGTCCTTGTGTTGGCCTGCGCAAGGACCAGTGTTATAATCTCCATCCAAATTATTCCTATATGAGACAGAATCTTTTTATACATGCTGCTTGAAACAAATCTGACAGTAAGTTATATAGAGAGACTATAGAATCTTGTAGCAGTTCCCATGACTTCTTGAATAAGCCACATCATTATGATTATTAGAGTGTGTCTACACATTGCTGTGCTTTAGTACTTCCTAAAGCACAGTGTAGTACAGGCTGTTACTGTGCCATGCACGTGGCACCTGGTTAGATTTCACCGCTACATCACTGTAGTAGTGTAATATACCAGGGGAGCGTTCCACTACAGTGACGCAGCTGGTGTTCATGTGTAGACTTGCGTGATTGCTACATTGCCATAGCTCACCGTACAGTGATGTAGTGTGTCACTATGTTGCCATAGGGCAACATGTAGATGTGACCTTACAGATAGGAGTGGAGGCAGCAAATGCTTCCTTTTATATTGCTGAGTATGATAGGAGTTAGGCATTTTTCCTGTTGATCCAGCATCAAACTAGTACCTCAGAACATTGGTCTGGGGCATGGTACTGTTGGAAGGCACTCTGTTCCAAAGTACAAAGATAACATCCTGACTGTTCCTAAAGGTGCTTTGGTACTTTTCACAAGAGTAGAATAACTGAAATAAATAATCCAATTGTATATATGAAAAAATCCAAAACAGACCAAATCAAAATAATTTTGTCATAAGAGGGGTAAGGAAAGCTTTAAATATATAAGGTATTCAGATATCACAGGACTAAGCACAGTATGAAATGAAAGCTAGTTGGGTAAGACTGTCCTACCATCTTTGCTATGGCTGTTTTAGGATAGAAGTTACTCTAGAAACCTGAAGAATTATAATATGAAGTGTTAGGCTTGGATTCTTATGTCCAAGCACAAAGCAACATAACTGGGGGGGTCCTGTATGTGCGGGCCGCCTCCCGATCCCGTCCATGTCGCCATGTGCGAGCCGGGAGCGATATGCGGACCCGTCTTTGCGCACGCGGGCTATGGCCAGCAGCCCGGGCACATGGGGTCAGAAGGGACCGCGCCGCGGCAAGGCACGCACGGGCTAGAATTAGTCACAGAGGCGTAGTGGTTGATTCAAAGATTATTTACTTACACCCAAGATGGTCGCGGTGTAGGCTGGACAGTTTCCCAGGTTCAGCTCCGCTTAAATCCTCGTTGGAGGACTACGACAAATTCGGTTCTTGGGCCCCGGAGTTGTTAAGGCTCCGCGGGTTCGGCAATTTCTTTCCCACGGAGTTGTCGAGGCTCCGTGGGTTTGGTTCGGCTCTCTGGCCCCGGAGTTGTTAAGGCTCTGTGGGTTCGGCAATTGAGTATATAGGATAGGGATACGTCTAGGATTGCGCTTAGCGACGGGGAGAGGCCAGAGGCTGTTTAGACCTCTGTTGCCTTCTTAAGAAATGCATTGGGTTCGTAAGGATCCACAGCGCTTAGAGATCTTCGCGCTCTCCCTCTCGGACTCCAATTGCTTTCTCGCCAACTTGGGCGGAAACCACCCAAGCTCTTTATATGGCTAGCAAGCCAATTGCTAGCCGCCACGTGTGCATAATTTAACACAAGCCAATAATGGGGTTCGAATTAAAATACAAATGGCAGGAACTCCTTTGCACCGTGCATTTCTGAGATGCAAAAGAAATGCACCATGCAAAGAAAGCTATAAATTGGCAGGAAAATTCTCCGTTGCACCCGAGTTCTCCTTTGCAGCAGAAAACTCCACTGTGCAAAGAAGCTGCAATTTGGTGGGAAAATAATTTAGCAGTGCCGAAGCGCACACAAAACAAAAATCACAACTTTGGGTTGTGACACTGTACACATGCAGGTAAAGGTGTGATGGGCTCTAATATATGATGCATACAGTCACGCCTCCTGCCATGCTACACATGCATGGCAGGAGGCATGATTGTAGGACTGTGCATTAGATCTCATTTTGCCTTATCGCTGGTGCAGGTGGAGCCTGATTCTGGTAGCTTAGCGGGGTCCCAGCTGCAGGGGAGGCCCTGCTACATGTGCAGATTAAACTTTGATAGCAATACTATCTATAAAAGGAGTATACGTTTTTGAGGTTCAAAACCTTATAGTTGGTTCAAGCTTTTTATGGCATGATAGGTACTTTGTACCGGTAGCTGGTCTCAGGGTAATTGCACAATTAACATGTTGAGTTACCAGTTAACATTAACCAGTTAATTGTGCAGTGCTTATAACATGTAGAGGAAGCCTAATTATGCAATATTTGACCTAAGTTGTTAAACCTTATGAGCAAAATGCTATAAACAGTAGCTATCAAAGTAACAGAGAATGCCATGGTAATTTTCTAATAGTAAGGGGTTTTTTTATGATTCTGTCACTTAGCTAGAAAGAGAATAGCTGAAGATATTGAGATTTGATTTTCCACACTGAAAATGAAGTAGTTTAACTTGGTCCTTTACCACTGTTTTATAAGATCCCTTTGGTTGTGAAGATATTATAAGATTTCTTTGGTTGTGAAGGTTTTTTTGTATGCAAAAATATTCGTCTGAAATGTAATATGTATCATTAAACTGAGGAGACATCATTTTATACTTGTAAAAAAGTAACACCAAGCTAGGATCTGTTGATAGGTTTTTAATGAAATCTGTATGTGACTAAAGCCAAAATAACTGGCATTTATGTACAGGAGTCATGGGGTTGAGAAGATAAATTCATAGTTAAATCCTAGGGTGTGTGTAGACAAAATGGGAACCCTAAGTTGAAGTGGTGGGTTTTAAAAAACACCACTTCAATTCAGGGCTGATTAAACCCCCATGTCATGCACACACCCCGCTGACTTACCTGCCTCTCTGGCGGGGAGGGAAGAGTGAGCTGCTGGCAGGTGGAGTGGTTCCTGGCCTGGGGAAGGGGCTGGTGCTTTTTGCTGGTGCTGGTGAAGGGGCTGGTGCTTCCCTTCACAGCAACGGCAGCACCCCCCCCCGCCCCAGGCAGCACCTACCCACAGGCACCCAGCTCAGGTTGTCCCGGGGGGCACTGCAGCCATGGAGGGAAGCACTGGGCCCCCCATGAAGCTCAGGCAGACTCTGGGGGAGGGGAGGAAGGATCAGGCTTGTCGCTTTTCTTGGGCGAAGGCTGCTTTCCTGGGCTGCTGCCAGGCTGCCTGCAGAGCATCCTACAGAACCGCAGAGCTGCACGGAGCCCGGTGCTTCACTCTGTGGCTGTAGGGGCAGCAAATTCCTTGAAGGAGTTTTAGTTCACTGTGCCCCAAGTCATGTAAGGCACATTATGGCACCGAATTTCCTACAGCGGCTGGAATTAATGCGCAATATGCTGCTGAGGCATGCAAACACCAATACCATTTAAGCGGTGCAAAAGCATTTAGCCCACTTTAAAGTGTCATGCACACACGCCTCTCATTTTGTCTACATATGGCCCTAGACACCAAGGAGAAGCACAGTTGCTGCTTCTCCAAACCTACAGCTCCTTCATGCCACATGCAAAGCGTATTGCAACTATTGAGTACTGGAGCAGTATCCCAGATCTTTTTTTCCTCCCTTTGCCCACTTGCTGCCTATCTCCAGTATGGCCCATGAAGCTAGCTTATTTGTGGTTAAGTCAGTGACTCCTTTAAGATATACTGGTGTACCCCAGCCTGCAGAACCACTCTGCCCACAACCACACAACACAAGCCCACTTGATTTTAAGCACAAGAGAGCAAGTTTCACCTTTAGTGTATCCATATACCCCTCTTGGGTTATTGTTTTCCTTGCCCTCATCCTTCTGTGAATATTGTTTTACTATAAAGTTTAATGTGAAATGTGCATGTATAATATGGCATCAGCCATAGTGGACCTTATGGAAGGCCGTTACTAGCAACAATCCTGATGGAAATCAATTTACTAATGGAAACAGAATGGTTTTCTGACCTCTCTTTAAACTAGATATAGTTTCACACAGCCCTCTAAGTAGTGTTATATAGAATGAGTTATTGTGGTCATTCTGAACCCTCTGACTGTGATACAGGTGTGCATCTGAGCACATGCTATTTCATGTAATATTTAAAAAATTACTTTTTATTATAATTAATATTAAACAGTATTGCTTTTTATTATAATTAATGCATTCTCAGCAGTCAAGATAATGCAAGAATACAAGCTTTTACTAAGAAAAGCTAGGTTGATAATTGCGTATTTCTTATTATGACACCTGATATATATTTTATTTGTTATCATGTAAGTGTTGTTTATTCTTAAGTTTTGTTGCCTGCTAATGAAGAAATAATTATGCTACTAAACAGGTTTTGACCTTCATTCTCCTGAAATTTTAAATTAAAGGTACCAGGTACCCACTCCTGAACACACGTAGATGCTGTATTGTATTGCATTAGAAATTGTCCCTTGTTTGTTTCAGCTTTGATCTGAAACCACATTTTTCTTTTGCTTTTGCTTTTAGTAGCTAAGGATGTCAACATTTTTTTTGATGAGTTAGAAGGAGTAAACAGCCCTTCCAAAGATGATGACTCTCTGCTCCACCATGGTAATTTGACAAGTACTTCTGATGATGCCAGCAGATTGGAAGCAGCAGGAAAGGTAAGAGCCCGCAGACCAAGCCATATAAGAAATAAATGTAATTGGGTTGGAAGTTTCATTCACTGCAGTTCTGTTCTTATCTAAACCTTTGGTGTTGGGAATACTTAAAAATGACAACTGCTCTAAAATTATAAAACTGAAATATCATGAAATATTTTGGTTTTGAAAGTGGCTTTATTTCATCTGGTCATTCATTAGTCAATGACTTGTGACTTCCTCAGAAGCTGGAGGGTATGGTCCTTATAAACCATGCTTCTTGTGCTAAAGTAGTTCCCTGTAAAGAGTCCTTATGTGGTTTATGTATTAAGCTACAGTCTGTTCATCTGAATGCTTTTGTTTCCAAGGGCCTCTGTACAGCATGTTGTTTTTTAGCTCCCACTATCAATGCTATGTCCCAGAGTGAAGGAGCAGAAACAAGAGAAAAAGGTTTACTTCCATCAGCCATAGGCTGCAGAAGGCCAGGGCTAATGGGGCTTAGCCCCCCCAAACACAAGCAGCCTGGATGCAGGCTCCAGGTGGCTGCAGCAGGGCAGGGGGAGGGGCACATACAGACACAGAGAACAGCTAGAGCCCGCAGGCAGCTGGGAACTCAGCCCAGCCCAGCCATGTGTGAAGCAGTGCCCAGCAGGTAAATGTGTGGACGGGAAGGGGTGCGGGGGAGGAAAGGGGCATGCAGTGGGGGAGAGATCGAGGTCCCTGCAGGGAGGGGTGAATAGGGCCCCAGGGCAGCTCATGAGATGCTTGGAGCCTGAGCAGCTTGTCCAGGGCCATGGGGGGGCTTCCGCCACTGTGCCTACCCCTGCGGCCGACACAGCGGGCATGTGCCCCCTAGGTCTGTGTGTGCAGTGGAGGTGGCTGCCACTGCAGGCTGCGCTCTGCACCCCGCTGCTGATGCCCCAGGAGCGGCGCAACGCCACATGCCTCCTGCGCACTGGCTGTGCCACCTGCCTTAAAAGATGAACATGACTTGCAAAAAATCCAAGCATCTACAACTTCCAGTGGGAGTTGCAGTTCACAGCATGTTTGGGAGGAAAGCTCCTTTTTCAAATCTGCTTTCAGTTGCCTAAACTTCAGAATTTTAATTTGAAAAATTGGGCTGAAACTTTTTTTCTTTCCTTTATTTCACTTTTGTGTGCTTTTGTTCCTCAGGGAATGTGATCACTCTCTAGCTCTACTCTCTAAAAATATTCAGATCCATAGAAAAAAGAAGGGCCGTGCTAATTGTGGTGGGTGCCCTTTTCAAGGAATTAGTTTTTGCTTTTGGAAAGCAAGTCACTTTGTGGAGCACCATACAGGGGGAGTTGGATAAGTTTCTTGTTCTGGAAAAAAGGCTGAATTATTTAAATATTTAGATGACTAACTTAAGCTACAGAATTCAGGCAGTACCTGATTTTTGTGTTTGCCTTGTAATCAGGCTCATTTA
Organism: Alligator sinensis; assembly: GCF_000455745.1. Classification (NCBI taxonomy): domain Eukaryota; kingdom Metazoa; phylum Chordata; order Crocodylia; family Alligatoridae; genus Alligator; species Alligator sinensis. The sequence goes on along the minus strand of NW_005842072.1, from coordinate 159,698 downwards.
TCCTTCTTCCTTGTCTCTCTTCTCAAAACTCCTCTTATCGCTTTCATAGTTCTGCCTTTGCATTATGATAGGACAAGGGATTTCTGTGCAGCATTTTTGATCACATAAGCCAAGGCCTCTATCAGATGCATGCAGGTGAGACATATATATGTGGGACATAAAGGGGTTAAAATAAAAGGGGAATTTGAGAATAGCAAGGTAAAGGGGACAGGTCTGAAATGTACTGCTGTTAATTTAACAGAAGCTGCCATTCTTTCTTCCCCTTTAATAATATCCTTGTGCAAGAGCTGTGTGTTCTACAAAGGGGAAGGGTGAATGAAAGGGGGAATCTATTAATTTGCTTTCCCCTTTAAGCAAGCGTACACCCCGATAACAATAGCTGAGGAGGAGGGCAATGCTACTCAAATAATCATATATAAATGATATGTGTACATGTGAGAAAGAGAGAGAAAGTGTTAGAGAATAGGAAGAATATTCCTAGAAAATGCAAGACACCAGCTTCCTTCTGAAGACAAAAAAGATATGCTATTCAGAAGAGTTTGTGAGAATCCCAGGCATAAAGCATGTGACGATTTAATACGATTTAAGAGTATTCAGAGATGGTGTGAGCTCCCACACAGAGAAAACTTACCCCTTCCTACTTTCATTTTGATCCTGGATTTTTAGTATGGCGCTGGGAAGTGATTAAGTTCACAGGGCATCTTATCTCTTGAATGCATTCATATGTGGCCCAGTCCTAAAGTTAATATTCTAGTGATATAATTCAGGAGTTTTTTCACTGAGTTTCTTACCATGTAGTTACCTGTAAAATCAACTCATCACAGTTAGCAGGCATCCTTATGGTTTCTTATAACATTTTGTGAGTTGATGAGTAAAAAGATTATTTCCCCTACATGCCAAGTTATGCACATGCTGTACCTTTAGGATCTCAATGCAAAACTGTGCTCTTTCTGGTTCTGACATCACTGTCTTCCATACAGATTCTACAGATGGAGTTGAGTCAACATTTCTTTTACTGATGCACAAGTCAAAAGAGCATCCAGCTCACCCTTCTTGTCTGGAAGCTAGAAAACTGTCTTTTCTTTGTTCCATAAAATTCAGCTCATATCTAAATTGTTTCACTTCTCTAACCTGCATTGCTCAAAGATGGGTTTTTAAGCACACCAATACCATAACAGGTTGTGCTCATTTAAGTCTAAGGCCAGGGCCATACCATCACCTGTACTGAATACTTGGACTTACTCTAGTAGCTGAAAGATTGGGAGAGAGAGCTGGGCTCCATTCCCCATAACCACATCCATTGGACCCAGCACATGGCAGCACACCATCTTTCTCTCTCAACTCTAGTGGTGGCTGCTCTGTGGGTCCCTGGCCATAGGCACATTTGTCCATCTCTTAGACCTGCCCTTTCTGTGAAGAAGAGGTGGAGGGGACTCTTCCATGCCTTCATGGACTGCTCCAGCTGCAGCCACTCTTTCTTACCCTCAGCACCCTCTTTGGTTTGCTGGACTTGGACCTCTCCAAGACTGTGTACATATTCTTTATTCCTTACCAAGTGACTGAAGGGAGTGTAATATGCCTAGCTGGTTTCCTGCTGGGCCAGGTCAAGAGGGCAACCCTGAAAAGTCACAGAGACCAGGTCACAGGGGAGGGTGCCGACAGTGCCCAGGAACTCTTGCTTTTTGGTGCAGGTATGCATCACATTTCAGTTTGGATGCTTCACCTTGCAAGAAAAATGTGAACAAGTTTGTGTCACACTGGGCTAGCAAGGATCCACTCTGCAAGGTGGAAGCTAGGCAGTTAATCCTAAATGAAGAGCATGGCAGGGAGGGGGTTTCAGTCTCTAATGATATGGTGTTTTTGATGCCAAAAAGTGTTTCATGCTTGGCCCCTGGGAGGATTACATTTTTTCATTTTCACCTTTTTGTTTTTAATATTTTTGTAATAAAGATTTAAAAATTCCACAAAAAACACACTCTCTCTCTCTCTCTCTCTCTCTCTCTCTCTCTCTCTCTCTCTCTCCCCCCCCCCCCCCCGCCCCCACATGGAAAAGGAGCTCTCCAACTTCTGGGGAGAGGAGAAAGAGAGCTGAGTCAGACTGAGCCCAGACCCCCATGATCCTTGCCAGAATCCTCATCTGTGTCTTCTGCCCATTCTCCTCTTTAGGGCAAAAGTTTCTTTTGTGGTACCAGCTACTGTAGCTAGTCTGTTAGTTCAAATAAGAGATGTCTGTATTGCAATACTATACCTTTTAATGTAATATATGAAGGAAGAGGGCCAATGCTGTAATACAGTTAGTTCTTACCAATTTCTTTTAAAATGGAAAATGCATGAAAATTATTCTAAAATGAAATTATTATTTTGCAAAACCAAGCTGCAAAAAAATAAGTTATGGAGTGTCACAAAGTGTTTTCTGTGCAATCTCAGTTCAGCTCCCTTATATATATATCATCACTAATAATCAATAATAATATAGGCTTTTTTTCCATATGGCTGCTGAGCCATGCAATGCACAGGAATACAATGAAGTTTCACAGATAACCATATATTTGGCATTTCCTAACTTTTGAGTACTTGATTTCACAACCTAAATATTTTATTTTAAATAGAGAAAAACCTTGTGCAATTATAATGCATATTACAGTAACACACACTAGCCCATTGGGTGGGCAATTCTTTTGGCTGAAGGGCCACTTATGGAGTTTTGGTGAGCTGTTGCAGGCTGGGTCAGCACCACCACCCCTTCACACACAGTTGGCACCACACCCTACCCAGTGCGACAGCTCACCAAAAACCCTCTGCTCCACATTCAGCTGGGAGGATGGAGTGGGGCCATGGGTGGGTGGGTGGGGAGCACCATCCAGGAGTGGAATGGGAGAGTGGGACCAGGGCAGGGCCAGGGTTGGGGCTGGGATCGGGGTCCCTGGGTGATGACAGTATCAGGCTGGAGCCTGGGGCAGAACTGCAATCTGGTCCCCACACGCCCCTGTGATGGGTGCCAGTTCTGCAGGCAGGGGCAACAGGGAGCAGATTGCAGCTCTACCCCAGGCCTTGGCCCCACACTGTCACTACCCAGTGATCCCAGGGTCTCCATGAAGACCAGCCTGAGACCTGCATGGGCAGGACATGTAGCTAGGTGGGCGTGGGGGTGGGAGGGTGCAGAGCAGCATCCAAGACTGGGACAAATAGGTGGAGCGGGGCCAGAGGATTTATGATTTTTAAACAGAGAAAACCAGGATCCCCTCTCATAACCAAAATCAAGGTAGTAAACTTATACTAAGCACTAGGGGTGTGCAAAGTGGACCCTATTTGATTCAAATTTGGATTCAACCCAAATCAGGGATAGTGATTTGATTTGTTGATTTGGATCACTGTCCCTGATTTGATTTGGCTGAATCCAAATCTGAAGATTCGATGCTGATTTGGAGAATCAGCGATTCAGACACAGACACAACTTTAAAAAAAATTTTCTATATACCTAGTGGTAGCAGGCACAGCATGTGATCACTGTGATGCTGAGGTGCATGGAGCATCCCACAGGAGTGCAGAGGGCCCTCCATGTGCTCAGCAGTGAACCCAGAAGTGGACTGGAAGTCCACTTCTGGGTCCAGTAGGGAGCACATGGGGGGGGCACCCACACCTCCCCAGCCCAGCGATTGGCCACGGGGGGACCCTAAGTGCCCCCCCAAACCCAGGAGGTACCAGTCTCTGAGGCCGGAAGGCATGGGGCTGGGGGAGCCCGCACACTCCCTGGAGGACCTGGAAGTGATCTGCTACTGAGCGCACTGGGGAGCCCCCCGCACTTCTGTGGGACACTCCATGTGCCCCAACATTGCAGCATTCACAATCCACCTGCTACCTAGAGTTGTGTAGAAAAAGCATTTAAAGCTGCTTCTATGTCTGACTCTCCGAATCTCTCTCAATCAATTCAGAGGGTTCCAATTCAATTCAGAGAGATTAAAGGGTCCTCTGATTTAATTTGGATTTGGAGATTCAGCCGCCAAATTGGGCCAAATCTCTGCCAAATCAAATTGGGGACCAAAGCTTCGCACGGCCCTACTAAGGACCCCTGCTGGGAACAGAGAAACTTCATCACAAACGGAACTTACCCCAACCCTCCCTTCAGTTGGAATGTACATGAGGCTAATGTGAACCTCTGTCACCACAAACTCAAGGATAAAAACATCACAAAATCAACAGCTTACCTTTGTCTCCACAGAAATTCTACTGGTTGACAGAGTCAAGCAACATGTACTATGTAGGTGATAGTAAAATGTAAAAGCAAAAAACCGGTCATATTCCCCTTCAGCATTGAACTAAATCTTTAAACAAATGGGAACTGAATCTTCTAGATCTAGATATTGGGTCACCTGCTAACAAAACACCAAAGAAGTTGACTGGGTTTTTTTGTTTCTAGGGTTGCAACCACCTGAACAGACCTATTAGCCACAGGCAAATACAGAGTACATAGACTGTGAGTTACCGTCAGTCTGGTAAATTCAGTCAGAAGACATGGTATCTACACCAGTTCTGTAATTTGAATATTAATCTACCAGGGTCATGCTGGAATGAGAACAGAATTATAATATTCTCTTCTTCCTCATGGAAGTCCTACTGCCTTTACAGGAGGATTCTTCCCACTTGCCTTCCCAGAATGCTCACCTTCTTAAATCATCATCACCATTGGTTGGAGAAGCTTCTATTCTTTCTCTTTTTCTTTGCATAAAGACATTTATGTTAGATATTCAGGCTTCAACCCTTGTTCCAGAATAACTCCATCTTCTATATTATTGCATATGTATGTTGGAAGTTGCTCTCAGATTTCTTGAGTTACATGAAATTTCAACTTCTCTGTCTCTCCTGCCTAATTTAATGCCCACCTAGTGAGGCCTACTTGTTTTAATTTTGGGTCAGTATCCTTTCCACTTACGTGTAGACCATCAATCTAGAAGTATGGTGTGTAAGATGTTAAACAAAGCCATCGTTTTTAAGCAATGTCACACACAAACTACTTAAAGGCTTAGCCTACTTTTACTAATTGCTTTCTATTCTGTATTGGATGGCATTAAAAAGTTTAAGTTCTTAAGTAACAACTGTTAGGACAATGACCAAAACTGAATAGAAACATTAAAATATTTTGCCTTTCTCTTCACAGGGAGAACATGATAAAAATAAATCCAATGGGCTGTATTTTCGAGATGGCAAATGTCGGATTGACTACATTCTAGTGTATAGAAAATCCAACCTACAGACAGAAAAGAGAGAGGTATTTGAAAGAAATATAAGAGCAGAAGGATTACAAATGGAGAAAGAGGTAAGATAATTTCCCTGATGAAAACGTTCAACTAAATTTGGAGTCTAAAGTTGTCTAAATGTAACCTGCTTATATTGCCAGGGTAGTGGAAAGGAGGCTAAGTGTAAATGAAAATTGAACATATTTTTAGGTCAAAATGGACCACTTTACATTATCTTGTTTGGCTTACTGCATAAGACAGGGCATAAAATTTCATTGGTACTTGCTACAGTAAAGAGAAAAATTTCTTCCACCCTTTAAACCTTAAGTGATACCAAATTTGAAAACTGCGGGCAACATACATGGGTATTAGATAATTCTTTCTGATAACACATTCTAACTACTATGAAAAGGTAACAGAAAAAGGTAAAAAAAAATCTTACATGAAAATTACTGTATGAATTTAATTTTAAATCATCTGCAAAGATAAAAAGGTCATAGATATGTAACCAGTTTATTAACATGGTATGAAACATGGTTGAACCTATCTTTCTTCAAAACTGCTTGTTCTCCTAAGTTTGTATATAAGAATGGAGGTAAGGGGCTTGAGGCTTATTACCACTCAGTGGCCATGTCCAGATGAGCGTAGCCATGCAGTATGTGGCACTGCAGACATATCTGTGGTGCCACATACCACACATTCAGTTGTTCTCCACACTGCAAGGGAGCAGTGTGGAGGAGTTTTTTGACCCCTGGATATCCAGGGTAAAGCCAGAGTAAACTACTCCCAGGCACAGCATCTACACGTGTACACAGGACAGCAGCACTTTGAACCAGGGTGGAGCACCTTACTCCAGGGCCACTCTTGCCTTGCTGTGCCCTGGGCTCCAGATGGTAGTGGTGGTTGGTAGAGAAGCTGGCTGGGGCATGAGGGTGCTACACATGTGAAGCCATGTGACTAGGCAGCAGGCAGGAGTCTGGGCCCCTGCTGGCTGGGCTAACCAGGTGCAGTTTATGCCCACCGTCAGCATCTACATGTACATTTAATCACAGTTAACTATTCTGCCATAACATAGTACTGTCCCTGACAGTGCTATCTTATGATAGAGTAAATTAGTTTACTGTGGCCTAATACCATTGCACATGTAGATGGCAATGCTTTACTCCTCAGTCAATTGGTCTACTCTGCAGTAAAGCACATGTGTAGACACAGCCAGTGAGAAAAATACTTAGTGCTTAGCCTTACTTGGGCCTAATCTATTTGCACGTATACTGGTATGTGGGGAACAAACCAAACAAAAATTAGACCTGCAAGAATTCTGTCTGTGCACTTGAAAATGTACATATCCCATCAAAATGCTAAGTCCCCTTAATATTTTTACTGAATGAACCTGCATACCGCCTAGGGGTTATTATTAAACTATCACCGTGTACCAATGGCTATTGCATCAGGGATTTGGGGAAATGGTAGTGTTGGAATGATGTTGCTTAATTGGGGAATTATTTTCATGTCACAATAATTGGTAAATGTTTTTGATGGCAAATATTTTTAATTATTGTTTGTTTAATGTGTTTCTTACTTGCACTCACAATGACCTCTTAGGTGCATCAATCTTATCTCATGTTCAGCAAATACAGAATTATTGCTATCACTTTTGAGCTCCAGTTCATAACAGTCTAACCTGATTCCAGCACATGAAATCAAAAGTTAACCTGAACAAATATTTTAGTAGTTCCTGAAATCTTAATAGTGCAGAAGATGAATGTGTAAGGAATCCTCATTAATGAAGAATTTAAGTATTTGTTTCTATTTTGATAAATCTGAACCACATACATTTTAGATTTATTATAGGACTGAGGCCAAAGCACTTTGTGGGCATGTCTACATGTTTATTAATGCATCATAATCAGCACCACTGTGCATTAGTGAGCAGTTTTTAAGTGGCAATTAATGCCCATTAGACTAATTCTACACTTTTGCCAGCTGCACTAATGCGCAGTAGAATTAGTCCAATGGGCATTAAGCATCTCGTCTAGACATGTCCTGTTTGTAGTATTAGGATACTTACAGACAGCGTTTTGCATTGGGAACCTGTCAGATAGTGGCTTTGATTTGCTTCAATTCTTTTTGCTTATGCAGTTGCACTCTTTTGAACTATTCTGCCCATATTAGCTTTGTTTTTTATAGCCTAGCATACATGGGTTCCCTGAATATTCTGCATCTTACTATTCATTTCATTTTCTCCTGTTATGCAGTTGACATGCAGTTTTATTTTTCATTAATCCCATTTGGCCCTGGTGTGACTTCTTGCTCAAATCAGTAATTGGAAATTTTCCAAAATTCAGAATGATCAAGATGAGGTTATATTTTGTGGTTCTAGTAAATGCTTTTAAAAATCTAAATTGATAATCTGTTAAGACATATAATTTGACTTTAACTTAAATGCAGAAACACATTTTTATAATTAGTCTATGAATTAAATTATAACCATAGTTACAAATCAGTAACTTACTGTACACTAGCACCAATTTAGAATACTTAGATTTGAACTCAGTGGACCAGTTCATTTATGCATGGATCTTGTCTGTTTCAATTGCTTTGTGTTTTTCCTTTTGGTCAGAGACCTAAATAGATCTGGCTTTCAGCTCTTGACTGTATAAATAGCAGCTTTGGATCCTAACTGTTGCAGTTGCATAATGAACAGCATCCAGGGGGCAAGATTTTACAACTGTAGAAGTAGGGGGAGCTGTCCCTGGTGCTGACCATACATTCAATGGGAAAGATTATAGTAGTGTGTGAAAGCTGGAGTGGTATGAAGAATTTTTATTTAGTAATTTTGTATTTGTCTACTGATTCTACATGATGTTGGTTTTGGATGGCATACACCCCTTCTATTGTACAGGCTTACATTCAAAATAAAGAGCAGAAAAGAATACTTGAGGGGGTATTTACACTTTGACTTTGAAATCATATTCTGCAGAAACCACAGAAAGAGGATATCTACAATAGTGGCTCCTCTGACAAATACCAGAAAGAAAAAAACCCAAATACTTACGAAGGCAGGTTTTGAATCAGACAGATAAATGTTTACTCAACAGCACAAAGAGCGATATAAATGTAAAATGAAATCACAAATAAAAAGAGAACTGGAGGCCCAGCATCAAGATCATTAAGCTGACAAAAATTTAGACCGATGTTTGCTTCAGGCGGTGACAAAGATTATTAAGTAGCATTGTGGATGATTTTTATGTCACTTCTATATAAATATTTTAGTATCTAGTTTTGTTCTTTAATATATATTGAGTAGAGGTATAGGATTGTTGTCCCAGTTCAACATGGATCATAATTGACACACATTCATAAGACTGAGACATTCTAAGTAATTTAATGTAAATGATGGGCCATATTTACATTTTTAGGATCTTTCACTCAAGGTAAAGATGCTGTATTTTCTTATGAGTCATATTTTAATCTTTTCTGTGTTGATTTTTATCTTATCTTACATTGTCTTATAAATTATGTGGGTGGCTGTGACACATTGGCCTCAAGATTTCACACACTGATTGGTGCTGGTGGGGCGGTATTGGGAAAGAACTTTAGTTGGAAAATGAAATGCAACTACTTATACTTAAGAAACAGATCAATGATGAGACTGCTGCAAGTATGTCTCCTAGTAGGGTTTCAGTAGTTTTTTTTAATTAGTGCCTGGGAATCTTCCATAGCTTATCTGAGAGGAGTCTAATTGGAAAAAAGATTAGTGGAAGATGCAGCATTTAATAGCATCAACATACGGAAGTACTTGTATTTCAAAGCAAAATGATAACTCACAGGATACTTATGAATTCCAGGCTCTAAGCATGGAATTTTTCATTCTAATTCACTAATTATTATATTATCCATCTATGCTGGCCTATAGAATTGTTTTTGCTTATAGATATTAGTTTACAATAATTTAAAATATATCATTCATAAAGTAACTGAGAAAATTTAGCTGCATAGATTTATAATCATGCAAACGTTTTTGTATATTGGATTTGGCTGAATCATTTGAGTGCTATGCTGTGCTTGATATGTGGTATGGTGGGGAAGTAGAAGAACTCAAGTGACTTAAAGCTACCTTGAGCCTTCCCAGTGTGGGATCCTACACAGTGCCAGGAAAAACTGAAACAGCCCCCAGGCCTAAGTTAGAGTAGCCTGTCCTTTGCTGCTTATTTACTGTCTGGAATCTCTGCACTGCTATGTGCTGAGCCCAAATGAGCACATCCCCAGCACATCCTGTATATAAGGGGTCTTTAGAAGGAAGTATCACAGTTGTCTTCTTCAGTTCTTGAAACAGAAAGATTCTTCCCAACTAGATCTCAACCTTTTAGAATTTCTGTGCGCCCCTTTGGCACTTTTACCAGTTATAAAGGGGCTTAAAAGAGGCTAAGAAATCTCACTTTTTGTTTTTTATATACACTAGATAAATCCAATAATGTGACTCTAGTTACTTCACCTAAAATATTATAGTGATGAGTGCTTTTCAAATGCTAATAGAAATAGAAATGTTTTATGGCTAATCAAACGTCATGTGAATGAGAGCAATTTTAAGCCCTATATTTCAGTGTTGCTTGTCTGTTATTTTATGTGTTAATATATTCAGTAAAAAAAAAGTAATACAGTGATTTAAAACAAAACCATCAGAAGTGAAAAGGGACAAAGAGAATGATGATAAAAAGATTATTCTAGAGTAGGGGCTGAAGGATGACCACATGGAACAGTTCACTTGACCTCAACACTGGTGGCTTCAAGCAAAAGCTAGTTTTAGTTCTGCGGCAAGGTGGGGCTCCCTGCCTAGCCACAGTGCTAGGTTGGGCACGCCACCCACCTGACTCGCTTGCCATGCCTTGTTCTAAATTACTTAATAGTTGTTAATTAAGGTGGGAGGCTGCCCATTTTATGCCCCAATGCCAGGGGGCACTATCTGCAGCTCCAAACCTTCCCTACACTGCAGCCCATGCCTTGCATATGGCCAGATGGCATCCAGATGTTACAGTGCTCCCACCCTACAGCCGGACCAAGCTTAGGCTGCACCGTCAGACCTCAGTTGCACACACATTCATACCGCCCTCCTCTCACTAGGGCCTGTCACACTCCACCCCCTCTCACAGGGTCTCTTTCATCCATCACCAACTTATGCTGCCTTGCTCCCTCTTGGAGTGGGCCCCTTAGGCCATAGGCTTAGCTAGTCCATTCCTTGGGTGGCAGACATACCGTCTGTTGGGCCTCTCCCACGACCCTCACCAGGGTAGTGGCCAGCCAATTACCCAACTGGGTCTAAGCTTACTCTGGCCCAGGGGCAACTCTATATATGCATATATAAACATACTGGGCTCTCAGCCCTCTGGTTTTCCTCCCCACACTGGGGTACTTCGTCTCCACCCCATTTCTGGTGCTGCCCCTCACCAGGGGCTCTGCACCATCCCCTCACTTGGGGCTCCACACCACCCCCTCACTCGGGGCTCCACACCACCCCCTTCACCTGGGGCTGCCCCCTCGTGGGGCTACTCATCTCTTCCCCCTTCACTCAGGACTCCACACCACCCCCTTCACTTGGGGTCATGGGGCTTTCCTCCCTGGCAGGCTCAGGTGGCCACAGCCATGCCTGGCCCCAGCTTTCCCTCTCAGGGTCTTGTACCCCACAGGGCTCAGGTGGCCGCAGCCATGCCTGTCCCCCACTCCTTCCTCAGGGTCTTGCACCCCACAGGGCTTAGGTGGCCACAGCTGTGCCTGGCCCCAACTGCCTCCAGTGTTATGTGATCCACCCTAAG
>NW_005842072.1:134864-148393 GCF_000455745.1 Alligator sinensis | reverse complement strand
GCTCTAAAATGGCCACCACAGTTAAGCACCTGCTGGCTGCTTGGCCCCAGTCTTAAAGTGGCAGGCACCAACAGTCCCCCAGCAGCTGATCACAGAATTTCCAGCACTTCTGCACGTGGCACAGCAGCGGCAGAAGTGCTGGCACTTCCACATGCAGCAGGGCAGGTATTTCCATTGCCAACGTGCTGTCAGCAGAGTCAATTTTAGCCAGAGCACTCACTGTCAGGGGGAGCACCAGCACAATCAGGAGGGGCACATGCCCACCCCCCCGGACCCGCCTCATGAACGCCTATGCTGAGAGTGCTAAAAGAACTGGCTGACATCATTGCACAACCAATGGACGAGTCATTTGAAGACTTGTGGCATGTGGGAGAGGTCCCAGAAGACTGGAAAAGGGCCAATGTGGCAACTGTCTTTAAAAAAGGGAAAAGGGAAGACCCAGGAAACTACAGGCCAATTAGTTTGACCTCAATCCCAGGTAAAATCCTGGAGAGAATTATCAAAGAATCCATTACACAAGCTAACTGAAGGCAGTATTCTAAAGGATAGCCAACATGACTTTGTAATGGGCAGGTCATGCCAGACCAACCTCATTTCCTTCTACAATTAAGTAACTTGCCACTTGGATAGGGAAAATTAGGTTGATGCTGTGCGGGCTGGGTGCAATCCGCGGCCCTTTTGCGCACGCGGGCTGTGGCCAGCAGCCCGGGCACGCGGGGTCGGAGAGGACCGGTGGCAAGCTAGAATTAGTCACGGACGCATAATGGGGTTGATTTAAAGATTGTTTACTTACACCAAAGATGGTCGTGGTGCAGGCAGGAAAACTTGCTTGAGTTGCGGTTACAGATAGAAAAGATAAGAGGCAGACTAGAGTTCCTTCCCGTGAACACTCTTCTAGCCCATCCGGTTGGAGGCTCTAAACTGCGAGCCCGTCGCGCCAACCGAAGAAAGTACTCGAACCGAAAGAGCTCTGAATAGACTCACACGAAGTTTGCTAGACTCCGTGGAACTTGTGCGCAGGGATTCGAAGTGAAGAGACTCACACGAAGTTTGCTAGGCTCCGTGGATCTTTTTGCGCGCAGGGAGAGGGATACGTCGAGGATTGCGCTCGGTGACGGGGAGAGGCTAGAGGCTGATCAGACCCCTGTTGCCTGCTTGATATTCACGCTGGGTTCAATAGGCTCCGCAGCACTTAGAGATCTTCACACAGTGTGCCACGTGTGAATAATTTAGAACTGGCCAATGGTGGGGCACAAATTTGAATACGAATGGCGGGAACTCTTTGCAACGAGCATTTCTGTGCTGCAACAAAGAAATGCACCCTGAAAAGAAAGCTACTGGTGGCGGGAATTCTTTTGCACCAGGGTTCTCTTTTGCAGCAGAAAACTCCACCGTGCAAAGAAGCTGCAATTTAGCGGGAACAATTTAGCAGTGCCGAAGCACTCACAAACAAAATCACACCCTTGGGTTGTGACAGATGCCATATACTTGGACTTCACAAAGGCCTTTGACCTCATCTCCCATGATGTCCTCATGGTCAAATTGGGAGAGTGCAGCCTCGACTACTTTACAGTCCAGTGGCTAGGCAACTGACTCTGTGATAGGACCCAAAGGGTGTTGATTGATGGAATTGAGTCATCATGGTGGAAGGTGACCGGTGGCATCCCACAGGGCTCAGTACTCAATCTAGTGCTCTTCAACATGTTAATTGATGATTTGGATTCAGGTATTATATGCAAACTGTCAAAGCTCACTGATGACACTAAAATATGGGGAGCATAGTCATGCTCCAAGACAGGCTAGCAATACAGGCTGAACTGGACAGGTTCATGAAGTGGGCAAACCTCAAGCAAATGTTATTTAACACAGAGAAATGTAAAGTGCTCCACCTGGGGAGAAACAATCCACAACACACAGGCTTGGCACTGCTACCTTTGCCAGCACCACAACTGAACGAGACCTGGGTGTCATAATTGACAATAAAATGAACATGAGCCACCAATACAATGCTGTAGCTGGCAGAGATAATCACCCTGGCATGCATCCACTGAGGCATCTCGAGTAGGGCAAAAGATGTCATCCTCCCGCTCTACTCAGCCTTGGTGAGACTGCAACTGGAGTACTACATCCAGTTCTGGCTGCCACACTTCCACACAAGAAGGATGTGGAAAAGCTCAAGAGAGTCCAAAGGAGGGCCACACGCATGATTAGAGGCCTAGAGACCAGGTCATATGAGGAGAGGCTGAAAGACTTGGGGCTGTTCAGCCTGGAGAAGAAAAGACTCAGAGGGGACCTGGTGGCAGCCTACAAGTATATCAGGGCTTGGGGGAGCATCTATTCACCAAAGCCCCTAGGGGAAAAACAAGAAATAATGGGCACAAATTGACTGAGGATCATTTCAAGCTCAACGTAAGGAAAAATTTCTTCACAACTCGAGTGCTAAGGGTTTGGAACAGGCTCCCCCCAGAGGTGGTACAGTCACCCACCCTGGAGATCTTCAAGAGGCATCTTAACAACCAACTTCCTGAGGTCATTCAGTCCCAGTGGTCTTTCCTGCCCAAATACAGGGGAGCTAGACCCAGTGATACGTAAAGTCTCTTCCGGCCCCTAATAACTATGAAACTGTGAACCTGGCTATGTTATTTGCCTCTTCCACTTCCTGTGGCAGTGAATTCCATAAGTTAACTACATGTTAAAAAAAAGTACTTTCTCTTGTTAGTTTTAAACCTGCCCCCTACTAATTTCAGTGGGTGCCCCCTAGTTCTGGTGTTATGGGACTCAGTGAACAATAGTTCCCTATTCACTTGGTCCACACACTTCATGATTTTTTAGACCAGAACGAACCCCCTCAGCCTTCAATGTTTCAGCAAGCAAACCCCATATATTCTTTGTAATCACTGGATCTGAAACACTTCTCATGTTTGGGTTTCAGTCTGTATGTTGATCTTCCATCTTGTATGATGTTAGTTTAGTTCACTAGTCAGTTTTCCATTAACAGGTCATGTTATGTTCTTTTTGTGCTACATTTCAGATTAAAAATTTAAACATTGTCACCCTCAATGCCAAAATGTCATCAGGGCTTCTGCAATTATGCTTACTTCCCTTCCATAAGAGGAAGCTGACATTTCTGGGGCAACATCTGGAGCTGATGTGCAGTAGAAGTAGACAATAGAAAGCAGAAATATGCACAGGAAGTTATCACAAAACAACTCATCGTTATCTTCACAGATGTGTGTGTGGGCCGGGAGCGGTCCAAGGCTTTTGGGGCACGCAGCAGGCTGTGGCCGGGAGCCCGCAACGGTAGGGCGGGTTCTTTTGCACGATGGACTAGAATTAGGCACAGATTCGTAGCGGTTAATTAAAGATTGTTTTACTTACACCATAGGTGGTCGCGGTGCAGGCAGGAAAAACTTTCTTGAGTTGCAGTTACAGACAAACACAAGTGGAGTTTGCTAGGCTCCACCGAAGACACACACACGGAGTGTGCTAGGTTCCGCAAAAACAAACACGACAGAGCTCTGGATACCCTTGACAAGCGCGCAAAACCATAGATATGTCTTAAGAATTTAACGAACGAGACGGGAAGAGGTTGGTGGTTGATCAGGCCACCAAACTCCTCTGAGACACACAAAGTTTCTATTACTCTGCCGCGTGCTCAGAGTCCCCACGAGATGGTTGTGGAGTCCTCTATCCCTTGGGCGGAAACTGCTCAAACCTCTTATACGACTAGCAAGCCACGTAGGAATAATTTAGAATCAGCCAATAATGGGGTACGAATTTGCATGTGCGTGGCGGGAACTCTTTTGCACCAGGGTTTTCTCTCTGCACCTGAGAATTGCACCGTGCAAAGAAAGCTCCATGTGGCGGGAAATAATTCTGCAGTGCCGAAGCGCGCACACAATCAGTGGGTCATGACAATGTGCATGAACAAATACCTACTAGTAGGAAGAATTTGTCTCTGAAAACTATGTAGGATCCTTTTGAATAAAGGGTACTATATAGATACAAGATTAATTATTTTATGACTTTGTCAGTTCTGAAGAACATCTGAATTAGTTTATGAAAGAATAACTTAACACTGTGCTAATGGGGACAGAATTTCACAGGCTTAGTACTCTGTATTCAGAAAGTTGGAGAAATTCGGCTTGGGTGAAGCCTGGTTTGAAGTGATGAATGTAAAAAGAAATTGGCAATGACAACAAGAATATACAGTATAGTATTGTAGTGACTCCTGACAGGTCCCTGAGTGTAAAACCAAAATTAGAAATGAAGATCATGTCAAAGTGAGGTAAAAGGTTAGCAATAAAGACAGAATACAGAATAAATAGTTTAAATGCTGAAACATAAAATACAGTTTTGTTCAGAAATGTGAGTATGTAATGAAATGTTTAATAAATGGCTCTTTTTCCTCTATGTAGTCATAGTTATACCTTCTTCATTTTCTGGAGAAAAAAAACCTGGATTATTTTGTTCTCTTATTAGTGCTGAGGAGCAAAATTATTTATGACAGAATGTACAGTTTTGAAACATACATCACCTACAGAACAATCAATGAATTGTACAATCATTACTGATTGTGATGCATGCATTGGAAAGACGGGCTTGACTTTCAAAACCCAAGTAGTGTTTACAGACCTGGTAGTTAGGAAAGGTATGTTTTTGGTTCAGCCTGTGTGATCTTGAAGACAGTAAATAATGAGACTTCAAAGCCACTTTAATCACTGTAAATTTCTGTTGTAAGTTTTCTCAAATGACTGCTCTTTGTTTTTTGATAGTTCAGACTAGCAATAAAACATCATTAAGGAGGAGTATTTTAGAGAACTAGTTGTTCTTGGGTGAAATGCTCTCTCTCTTATTGTTGACATTCTTTCACAAACTTCTGTTTTTTTATTTTTGGGGGTGTTTTTGGTTTGTTTTGTTTTTTTTAAAGTATTTCCTTTGATTATTTTGGGGCACATGTTCATTTGGTGTCAATTGTCATATGACTTCATTTACTTCAACTGAGCTTTGATGGTAACTGAAGATCTGCCTTCTCATTTTAATACATTTAAAATGGCCTCCATTAGTGAGTTTGTTTATATGACTAGATCTTTCTCTAACAAATTCATTTTTAAGATACAAGTGAGAATAGTTGCAGAGAGAATAAAATTAGATTCCTTTTTGTCCTAATTGCTCTCAAGGTCACCCATTCATTACATACATGCTTGTTTGCATACACAGGAAAACCACTATGTATTTCATGTTTCTGTCAAATAGTATGTATGCTGTCAAAGACATACGGCAGCAAGTGGCTAACCACTTACTGATTCTAGTAGGAACAGGATTTCACCCTATAAAATGATGAAGTAAAATAACAAGAATTATATTTTTCCTCACAGTTAATGTACACAATTGGGCAATACTACATCTTCTCAGCTCCTCCCTTTTGAATAAGTTGAAGCATGGAGTCAATTTAACATCCAACAGTTCTTCTACTGAAGTTTACCATTTAATGCACTGAAAACTATCTAAGAATTTGGGTTTGACTCTAATTTCCATTTCTAAATTTCTGACCCTATATTATAATAACTAGGTTTTATGAACTTACAGCACAAGTTGCACTGTATGTAGCAGCTGCAGTTTCATGAAGAGTATAATATCACCTTATTAGCAGGCACAGTTTGTTGTTTAATGGCTAAGTACTGTGCCTTTATTGCATCCACAAATCAAGTACTGAGACATTTAAATGACACAAGCTGTGCCTGCAAAACTGCAGATGAAGCAAGGGAGCCCTTATTAAGACCAAGCTGAAAATTAAGCCCTAAGCATACATGTATGCATTAAGTATGAAAGTCCCTCCCACAATTTATTTTCAGATGTGTAGCTGCACTGGTTCTTTGAAGAGTGGAAGGTGGCAGGCTCAGCCTGGGTGAACTTTTCACAGATCAATCACCCATACAATGTTTTGTTCTAGTCTAAAATGTAAATCAGTTAATTCTGTAATGCAAGTAGCTCCCTAATGAGAGTTAATGAAAACCTTGTTTCATGATGATTCACACATGAATTGATAGGTTTGAAAACAGTGGTGCCTAGTGTCAAATGTCATTTTCATAGACTGCACTGCACCCAGAAGGCTTTGTCAGTTTACCATGCAAATGCTACAAACAGTGCTTTATGTATTTACCATAAAGAACAAGATGCTTTAGAAATGAGACCTAAAGAGGTACTTGGAAATCTACCTGAATAGAGTTTGAACTCAAATCCCACAGCACATAGTTTAAAAAGCAGTGTTTTTAGACCTGATTGCCTGGGATGTGTGTAGAAGTAAATGCTGCTTGTAGCTTATGAATTACAACCTTTAAAAACTCCTATGTAAATACATCAGGCTACAGAGCCTGTTCTGAATGTAATAGGGAACTGTTATTCTGAAAAATATATGTATTTAAACTGAAAAAAATATATGTATTTAAAAAGAGTGTGATTTGTAAATGAAATATCGTGATAATATTTTACATTTAGTAGTAACAATTTTTAAATATTTTCCATTGATATTTCGTTTATTTCTGCAGAGTTTCAGAATTCTTATTATGTTCTTGCTCTTGAGTTTTCCACTGAGGATCCCTTATAAATCAGGGATGTTCAAAACCTTTTAGATGCCATCATGTTCAGGAACATAACTGGCACATAACTGGCTAAGTGTATATATTAATAAACAAAGGACTGTATATGAAACATGCCCTATATGGAATAAGGGAGTGCAATGAAAACAAATGTCAAAGGTTCTTCTGAAATGGGCTCTCTGGAGCATAAGAATTCCTATTTCTAGGCTTGAGAGTTACTGTTAGATCATAGTATCTTGCAATAATATTTGTTTTTATCCTTGATTATTTCTGATCTTTCAATACATATAAAGATCTTAGAATATGTGTGAGATTTCACAAAGCCTGACATGGAGGAAGTTTATTGTTGAGATAGCCAGGCAGATTGAAAACTTGCCGTTAATCAATTAGATATGTCCCTCTGTTTAAGCTGTTTTCTAATTTACAACTCACCATTCTGCTTCCATAAACATTTCCCATCCATACATGAAAGCTTGTGAATGGAAAGTCACCTTGCGCGCAAAACAATTTAAAGCAGAATTTCTTTATCTTGAAGGTTTAGTGTCCCAATATTTAATAAGTCCATTAGACATCATTTGTAATTTCTGTGAATACATTTACATAGATCTATCAATTTTTAGTGACCAGAACTGACTGGCCAAAAAAGTTTTCCTGTCCTACTAAGTGTACGTGCTGGATCAACTTGGATCACTTGTGAATTGTAATTTTTGGCTTTGGCTTTCATAAAACAATTTAGGAAGAATTTAAAGGCTTGGCTTTCTTGTTCCATCTTTTATGTATCTCATTCTTTTGGCATCCTGCTTCAGCAACCACTAACAACGTTGCTGGTTTCAAATGTTTGTTTGGTATTCATGATTAGTTTGTTATCATAGGGGCTGAGATGTTTGTTCGTTGGCATGACATTGCATCGGGTCTAGCATTGTAAGTTGAAACTGGCATTGTAAAGTTGAAACGGTGTCAATTTATAAACGTTATAAGTGCAAAATGTTGTAACTCGAAATGTTGTAAGTCGAGGACTGCCTGTACAGCAGCTCTAGGCATTTTTGAGAGAATCTGAGTTTCCAAGAGTGAAGTTGTGCTGTATATTTTGTGTACATAAATATGGTCTGGGATTTTTCAAAAAAGCCTGAATAGGTGAGGTACCAAATTCAGCACTGAATTTGAGTGATTTGGGTATCTGCCTCCCATAGGCTCTTTGGAAAATCTCAGCCATGCTGATTACCTCAAAATGACATTCTACCATGGCTTCCCCAGCAAATTCAAATTAACTAGTTTTAGAAACTACACCTCATTGTAAAACAGGGATGTAATTACAGCTAAGCAATTGCAGTGTATATTTATGCATATTATCTGTCTGGCCTGACCCAAAGAAAACCATGCCAAGGATATACCTTGGAAAATTCACAGCAGATCAGATTCCATCCATTTTCAGGCTGCTGTCCAAGAACACATGCATCTTTTTCTGTGGTAAGCATTAATGCATACAGCCTTTCATCACTCTGTACTCTATGATGACATGAGGTTACACTTCAGCATTTGTCATTTAAAGGGTTGATTTTTACATTCTATTCATAATAATTACTTTCAAATAAACTTTTGCGCTTTGTAAAGTGGCATTGATTTACCCTTCACTGAAAGTAACACTACTTAAAGCAGTGAAGACAAATATAATATGGTTTATATCAATAATTTGATGTAACATATGAGAAACATTCTTGTTTGGAAGCTGCTGATCCTAGTGGCCTGTTGTTTTGTGAAGGTTTGAGAAGACCTTCACAAAATTCCTCCTCCTTCCTACAAACATTTTTATATCAATGTAAAAGAGAAACAATGTCTTCTAAAAATAGGAAATGTCTAAATTTAGCTCAGTAGGTGCAGGAAAAGCCTAAGAAAACAAGTGAAATATAAATAATTAAAAGGTTGTGGCTTGGCTGTAACTGCATAAAAGCTGCTACTGTCTCTGGCCCGTATGCAGGAGGCCCAAGAGAAGTGGGACTGTAGGTACTGTTCCATAAGGGTGCATAGAAGGTGGCCACAATCTGGCCTTAATCTCCGGTCCTTAATCTCTGATGTTTGTAGTATTTGAGTACTGTAGATACCATAGACAATGACATTCCAAGGCACGATCAGCTCAGACGAATGCCCTGCAGCACCAACAGAATAGACAGAAATACCAGCTGACAACATGTGTAGTACCACCAGATGAAGGGCCTACTCTTTCTTTGCTGAGCAGAGTTGTTGTATGGTGTTGTATGGATTTTAACATCAGCTACCAAAGACAAAGACAAATTGATGGGCAAAGGGGGAGAAGGACATTGTCTCAGGGATTATTTATCTTTGTTTCGTTAAAATGCTGTAAAACAGTCAGAACAATTATATTTGTTTGTCTTTAAATAAGTCTTTTTATTTTCCTTATCCCTTTGCTTCACTTTCCCTATCCTTGCATACAGAGAGGCACAGTTTAAAAGATAATAATGGGGCAGACACTTCATTGGTGCGAATCAGCATGGCTCTAAAGTTAATGAACCCATGCCAATTTATACTAATTGACTATTTGGTCCCTTACATTTTCCCTATGGAACCTTTCAAGACTTGCATTTATGTGTAGTTTATATACTTCATATAGTCTACAGATGTTCCCTATTTAAATATAACACTTAATCATTTTGTCACCTATGATAGATTTTCTATAAAAAGAGTGCATGAACTATACAGATTGCTTCATAACTTAAATGATTTCTCCTTAAAGATTTACTAGGCCTTTACATATTGACATATCATTAGAGCTAAAAGAACCGTTAAATTCAGTTTTTGATTTGTGATGATATTTTTTGCTTTGCACCTATTCCCCTTTTATGATTAATCACAAACATGCAAAAGAACTTGCCCACAAGGGAGTGGATTACAGACTGCACAGCGCCATGAGGCTTATAAGAAATAATGCAGAAGACACAGTTTCACCAGAGTAGGAAACACCAGGCATGGTTCTAGGTGCATGTCTGACCTCTCCACATTTTCTCTCCACCTACTACAGTTTTTAATGCATGGGCTCTCACTGGAAATTGTCGTAGCCCAAAAGTTATTTTGGTTGGTACAAAGGACCTCATTTTAGCTTTTATAAGACAGAAATCATATTACATTACTTTTCTCCAACAGTATTCTGTACGGGGAACTTTGTGAAGAGGGTTGAGGAGGAATGGAGATGAGTCAACTAGTAACAAGAGCATTGTTAAGAGCATTAACAGCTTGATAAGGTGCAGTTTGGTCAGTTTTCAAGCACTGAAAGCTGGAAATGTTAAAGTGTTCTATCATGATGTCCTTGGTCTCTAGGGGCATTTATAGGCGTGCTCTGGGAGGCAGTGGTGGGGCGAGCACTTTAATTAGCACACCTCCGACAGCTTCAATAATTAAAGCACCCGGAACATCACATGTGTCAGCGTCTCCATGCTGGAAAATGGCAGCAGGGTGCTTTGAACTAAAGCTGATCAAACAAGCTGCTATTTTTCAGCACCGCCATTTTTCAGTGCAGAGACCCACTGCCATTTCAACCTATTGAACCTGCCACCATTTTTCAGTGCAGGGATGCTGATACATGCGACACTGGGGTCTGCTGGAGCATGGTAATTACCCCAGTCTAGCAGGCTCAATTAATCAAGTCTGCTCTGACACGCTGTAATTACAACATGTCAGAGCAGCCTCTCTGCATGTGTATAGGAACCCTGGGTTGCAGTCTGAGAACTGGCAGGGCTCATGCCTAGATATTTCTTGTGTTTTTGTACTGAGCCTGGTTTCTCGACTAGCTGTGACTCAGCTGTGCTTACCTATAGCAGGCCTTTTGGGGATCAATATCTACAAACCTTCCCTTCAGAAGCAATGGCTAGCGGTAAATACAGTGACTAGGCAGTCCTCTCAAAGCAACATGTTTAATCAGTAAGAAAAAAGCATTACATAAGAGAAAAGGGGATTTTAAAAACAATGGAAAGACTACATGAATGGCTCTCTCCCTTAAATCTTACCTTTGCCCTGAAAGGTAAAGCAGTCACCTGACTTCTTTAGCCTCCTTCTTGTTCCAAAGCAAGATCTGTATAAGCCTCCAAATCCAACAGCTTCTCTCATTTCTGGGCAGAGGGAGGCCCTTAATTATTTAGTGTCCTATAGCTCTGTTTGTTCTCAACACTGGGAAAGCAAGTCTTGTAATTTGGCTCTACCTCCAAAGTATAGTTGTCACAGGAAATAAGTCAAGCATTTTCTTTAAGGACCCCTACCAGTGTGATTACCAGGAGAGTGCTTCTCTGGAATTGTTGTATTCCCTTTTTGTGTTTCCTAACAGTCCTGCTATTGAATTCAACCAACAAATGCCTACAGGAAACACTGCAATAACCCATGGTCACATGATGTGATGATTTGTACAACTTTACATTCAAATTAATTTTTATAAATTCTCTTTACAACTCTAACTCTCATAGCAAAATATTGATTAATACTGACAAGGGCAATGTCACATGTCATGTTCCTTCCCTGGAAGCAGCAACAGAACAATCATAAGGGTAGTTTAAGACGTCACGATTCTGCCTTGCTGGAACAAATCTGCTAAAATAATCAACTAGCAAAAGAAAAAATTCATGGCAGCAAAGAAAATGAAACAAGGTGATGGAAGTAGGCAACTTTCTGGAAGGCTCAGGTAACACAGACAAATGTCATTTCTGAACTAGGAGGAAACTTTTTACTGCCAACCCTGAACAGACTATAAAGAACTTGTTACAGGGATAAGGAGAGAAAACATGGAGACTGAGCAGCAGAAGAGGAAGGTGTGGGGACTCTGAGAGGAGTGACCAAAATCTAAAGGGAGCTTGGAGCAGTGAGGATGCTGATGGTAGGTTTTGTTATTTTAGCATTCACGTATCTCTTCTTTTTCTGTTAATAAAGCCTGAGTTCTTTGCAGGAACTACAACATGCCTCTCAATTGTTAAACTGTGAACTGGAGTAAGCATGATGGCAGAGCTCTGAGAGTGGGTGTGTGTAAGCTACTAAAGAAACCTGTGGGGTTCAGTGCTGCTCATGGGGGCTTAGGGCAGCTAGACTTGCAGGCTTCCATTTCTGTGAAGGGATACTATACAGGAAATCGTTCCCTAGAAGTGACCGGAGCTAGGAAGGCTGCCTGGATGTTGCTCAAAAACTGTGGGCTTAGAAAAATGCTGGATCTGGGGCCTCGCTTTAAGCACAGAAGCCTCATGAGGGCTGAGCAGGGGGAGAAAGGTATGCAGATCAGCTCCCCTGAAAACTGCTAATCCTGCAGCTATGAGTAAGAAGACTCATGGGTTACAAGATTATGCTCAACATTAGTGTTACAGATAGAAAACCCAATTAATAAAAGTATTTAATAATTGTAACACTTACTTTTAAAATTCAATTTCAGGTTTTTTTTTAAAAGGTTCCAAAATGTATTTATATTTCTGTAGATTCTCCATCTACTGTCACTCTAATTCTGAGTTTGTTTTGTAGACGTATAGCCTTCTGGGCAATTCTCATGTCAATTTAGGTTCTATCATGGCCTATTTCTCAGCTATGCCAAGAAAAAGGTAGAAATGGTGTGTATTTATAATGAAGTGTTCCTCTGGAAAAAGACACAGTGAAAATGATATGAGAAGTCTGAGCACTCCAGGGCTTGCAAGGAAAGAGGAAAAGAAAGATAAAAGTAAGAAAGTATTAATAGGAAGCCAGACACAGTCTTGCAAGATGTGGATGCCAGCTGTGTCAAGTTAGGGCAGACAGGTAAAAAGAAGAATGTACTTCTTGGCTAGCTTCCCTTAAATGATATGAGCATGAGGTCTGTCTAAAGTTATCCAACAAGAGATCATCTACTGAAATGAGAACAAAACTTTTCTAAAGAGTTATTTGGCTGGAAGAAAGGAGAAATGCAATGAAACATCTATTTCCAAATCTTCTACCTAATCTAAGAATGGTGCCTGTCACTGTAATAGTTGTTCAAATCCCTGTTCTGAATATGGCAGAGAATGTAATTTATACTTCATCCCCTCCATCCTGAGTGGGTGCCCTATCCATTGGGCTACTGGATATAATGGGAACTGCCAGCACCAACAGTTTTATGAGTTTAGTCCATTTCTTCTGCTTTTATGACATGCTTTGTGTTGAATGGAACATTTTGTTCAGCTCACGTTGAAACTACAGGGGGGTGGAGGTTAGTAAGGGAACAAAACAAAAATTAATTAAGGTCAATCCAAAGTCACTTTTGTTTTTAAATGTTTCAGCTCAGTAGCTAGACCAAAAATATCAGTTATTATTTGCAAAGCCCTACTCAGAGCTATCATAAAAGCCACTGTATGCCAGTCCCAATGCAACCCAGATTCCTGAATTTCTATCCTGGTGTTTGACTGGACAATCTGCACCACATCACTGAACCAAAAAAAGAACTAAAAAAAAAAGTGACTCCCAGCCTGGGATTTAGCTGCCTACCTCATCACAATATGTAAAATGAAGTAATGTTTCTTTGTACTTTCACACTTCAGAGAATGGCAGTACAACCCCCATGTTTGTGTTAGCAAATCTGTGTTGCTACTCATGCCAGAACTATACTTGGTTGAACATTTTTGGTTAATAGTAAATTTACTGAAAATGATGCTTCAGAAGCAGGACTGGAACTATTCTTGATTTTGAGTTGGATTTGGCAAATAATTCTAGCTGCAAAAAATGAGGAGGGGAGGTAATATTTGAAAATTTCAAAACATTTCAACATTTTCAAAACCACACACACTTTGTTATAAAATGGCATGTTCATTTAAAAATTGGCTGAAAAATGACCCCAAAATAAAAAAAAACTTTTTTTTTTATCTTGTATCCAGTAAAACATTTTGGACTGAATGGATTTTTTGGGGGGTTTGTTTGGTTTTGGGGGGGGTTGGGGCGGGGGGG
>NW_005842072.1:132148-134826 GCF_000455745.1 Alligator sinensis | reverse complement strand
GGGGGGGAACAAAAACTCCTTTTTTCTATTTGGCCTGATCTGATTTTTTTTTTTTTTAGCATTTTTCACCAAGGTTTAATCAGAAGTTGCTCCTGAAGTTGGTCTGGGAGTCAAATTATGTCTTTTATGTAGTGGGCCTCTTCTTCATTGTAGACCAGTGATTTTGCAAATTTTAAACCAAGGTACATTCAAGAGTGCTCTGGGGTGCCACACAATGTTAGCACTGTTAGGGGTGCAAATGTAATTCTCAGGATAAACCCAGGTAAACCCAAAGATCTTTGCAGCAGAAGATTTGCTCCGTAATTTTGCTGTAGTAAAAAATGTGTGAAAATTAAGAGCTTGTATTTTCTAAGGGATGCCTTGAGCCTAAAAAGTTTTAGAATTATTGTTGTAGACTGTCTATTCATAAAAGCATATGTTTGGCTTGGATTAACATAGCAGGTGGACAGAGTTCCTAACCCCTTTACCAGATCTGGTACAAATCCAGAAACAAACTGGCCACAGACCTTGCAGTTAGGATCAGCAGAGATATAGTTGTCTACTGTCTGT
This sequence comes from Alligator sinensis, assembly GCF_000455745.1. Lineage (NCBI taxonomy): Eukaryota > Metazoa > Chordata > Crocodylia > Alligatoridae > Alligator > Alligator sinensis. The sequence goes on along the minus strand of NW_005842072.1, from coordinate 134,277 downwards.
AACTATGGTAATGTAAATTAGGTTGAAATGCTGTAATATAGTACCTGGGCTGTGGTATGCTTGGATCTGACAGGGACATGTCGTGAACTGGGCAGGGTACTTGCACATTTCTTGTCATTTCTTGCTCAAAGACCAATAATGCCCTAAATATTTATCATCAGATCCTCCCTATGTTACTGGTGTGTTTCCGTATTATGTGATTGTATGCTACAACGAAATATCATTTGTCTTTGGGAACACAAGCTAGCATTTCTAAAGTCAAGTTGCATTGTATTTAAGCTACTGGGTATTTTATGTCACCTAGGAATTTTGATTTGATTGATCCTTTTGTAAACTAAATATGGGCTGATCACTTCATCTTTGGAAATCATGCAAACATGGTTTTAACACTGCTTCATGTTCCAGTTAGGAATGTATTTTACCTAATTACATCAGCAACAACAACTCCCAGGAGCTCCACCAGCAAGTTAATACTGACAACAAAAAAGCATAAATCCGTTACATTAATGATACTGCTCCCTGTAAATTGGATTGTGCTTGAATTAATTAAGTAGATCACTTTCTCAAAGTCAAGGCTTGTTTGTCATGCCCTAATATATTTGATTTAAAAAGCAGTTGCACTTGAAACATGGAAACCGGTTTCACTTTGCCAGTGATAAGCATGTGCTACTAGTAAACTATCCTGAACTGAATACCACCTACAGATATAATTAAAAGTATCTTAAAACTATCTCAACAGAAAATGTGATAGATTTGTGAAAAGTAAGCAGTAAAATACTGTCACAGTCTTAGTTGTTTTTACTTTTACCTACAAACGTTCATTTTTTCCCTTCACTGGATGCCTCTACATGTGTGCTTTACTGCGGAGTAGACTAATTAGTTCCACAGTAAAGCAGCAGCATCTACATGTACACTGGTATTAGGGCACAGTAAATTAATTAACTCCACCAAAATGAACATATAGACAGTGACAGGGGCTGGCTGGGGCATGAGGGTGCTGAAGGGCAGGTACTGCCTGCTTCCTAGTAGGGCTGTGTGAAATTTTGCAGGGTGTTTTGTTTAGATGCTGTTTTGACTCGTTTCAAGCTTGAAATAACAAAATTGAAATGAAACAAAAGGCTTCAAAATGGCCTCAAAATGAAATGAGGGCAGTCAAAATGTTTTGAAAGTTTCTAAACATTTTGAGTTTCGAAGCTGGGCTTGTTTGCAGGGAAATAGAAAGTAAGGACGGGGATGGGGAAGAGGGGGGAAGGACTGCTGTCATATTGACGTATGTAGCTGGCCAGTGACTGATCCTTCCCTGAAGTCCCTTCCAATCCCAGTGCTCTGGGGGAGGGACCGAAAAGCAGCTGCACCTTAACATACACACACAATCACATGTGACACAAGTTTTGCTTGTCAGCAGCTTGAGGTGCAGTTTCCCAGAAACCCCTGCACCTATCTCCTTGAAACTTGACAGGCATCATGGCCTCAGCAGGGGCTAGCATACCTGCAAGTTTAAACAGCAAAACAGCTTTGACAAAATGAAATGGAACAGTGCTTCCAAAATTAAACAAAACTTGAAACGAAACACTGTCCCATCAAAACAGCAAAATGGAAATCGAAACGAAACGGTGTTGTTTCACACGTCAGCGCCCTTGTGCCTCAGTGCCCCTCCACCATCTGATGCTGCCACCTATAGCCCAAGGCTGACCCCCATATCTGCTGCCATCCCAGGGTTGTTCCACCCTGACTCAAAGCGCTGCTGTCCCAGGTGCACATCTAGATGCTTCACCCAGGAGCAGTGTACTTCAGCACAAACTATGCCAGAGTTTATTTCTTCCCATTAATTGCACGTGTAGATGCACTCACTGATTTTAAGACAATGAAACCAGATATTCATGAAAGTACAAAAAGATCATAAATAAATCAAGGAGATATTTTTAAACCTAATGTTCTAGACACTAACTTCCCAGTACCTACAGTTCAGCTACTTCATATTTTCTCCTTGATATATATTCTTATGTTATACCCATTTCCTTAGCATTTGAACACCTTCTAAAATTAGACAATTTAAAAAGGAAATTCTTGCTTTTCAGTTAGGGGTCTGTCTACATTCTGCTTTTTTTGTCCTGGAGTAGTGAGGAATA
>NW_005842072.1:121963-132075 GCF_000455745.1 Alligator sinensis | reverse complement strand
GAAAGACAGGTAGAAGTGCATGTTGCATTGGGACTGGCACACAGTGGCCTTTATGATAGCTCTGAGTAGGGCTTTGCAAATAATAACTGATATTTTTGGTCTAGCTACTGAGCTGAAACATTTAAAAACAAAAGTGACTTCAGATTGACCTTGATTTTTGTTTTGTTCTCTTACTAACCTCCACCCCACTGCAGTTTCAACGTGAGCTGAACAAAATGTTCCATTCAACACAAAGCATGTCATAAAAGCAGAATAAATGGATTAAACTCATAAAACTGTTGGTGCTGGCAGTTCCCATTATATCCAGTAGCCCCATGGATAGGGCACCCACTCAGGATGGAGGAGACTAAATATAAATTACATTCTCTGTCATATTCAGAATAGGGATTTGAATAACTATGTCAAACCTTTCTGGAAACTGTCCTAACCAGTAGTTGTTAGAATATTTTGGAGCTGCTCTATTTTGCATACAATATTTAAATATTAATTGAGCCAGAGAGGGAGTAACAAGATACCTTGGTGGTTAATGACACCTGTGTAGAAGATGAGGCATTTGGGTTCTAGTCCTGGTCCAAGTCCTTAATGATACAAAGTGGAATGATATCAGCAGAAGAGAGCAAAAGCAGTCCAAACTAGAATATTCTGTATCCTGGGCATTAGCATAATTTCCTCAGAGCTGACATACGTGGATTCAGATCCTCTTTGATCTGAGTGTGTCTTGCACATACTCAGATCAAAGAGGAAGAGATCATACTCAGGCTGGAATGTTGGGAACCGGAAAAACCTCTTCTGGCACCGGTATGACTCTCACCCCCAACATTTTTTCCAATAACTTCACTACCAGTTTCATTGCAACTGAAACCTCATCTGTAAGGATATAAACTATTCTTTGGGGAAAAACTAGTCCAGCTCTTGTTCATGGCTGCTGTAGGAAACAGTTCCACAAGCCTGGGGGCCTATCCCCAAGAAAATCTTATCTCAGACAAGCTTTAGTTGTGACAGACCTGTTCCAGTTTTCTTAAGAAATGGAATTGTTGAGGTTGATAAAAGGTCCTGGAGAAGAGATAATTCTTAATGTTTCCTAGATCTTGGATCCAGATCATCTGACAGTTTGAAAAAGAGATCAGAGACCTTAAATTTGCTGTATTGTTTTCTTTAGGGAGCAGAGAATTGGAATTATGTAGATAGATAGATAGATAGATAGATAGATAGATAGATAGATAGATAGATAACTTTTGAATAGGATAAAAGTTAACTGTTTTTAGATTCACTACTATCAGGAGCTGAAAATATGCATAGTCTTCAAGTTTCTGATACATTTGTTCCTGATCAGTTGCTGATCCTGATTAGTAGGAAAGTAGGGCTGCAAGGAACTTTACAAGGTCATCTAGCTAGCCTAGCCCTCCTCAAAGCAAGATCATTCTTGTCTAAACCATCTCAACCATGTATCTGTCTAACCTGCTCTTGAAAATGTCCAGGGATGGAGATTCTGCAAGTCCACTAGGTAGCCTATTCCTATACTTGTCCACTCTCATAGTCAGAAAATTCTTTATAATCTCCAACCTAAATATTAGGGTTGTGCAAAGCTTTGGGCCCTGATTCGATTTGGTGGAGTTTCAGCCCAATTCAGTGACTGACTCTCCAAATCCAAATCGAATCAACAAACACTTTAATCTCTCTGAATTGAACCAGAACCCTCCTGTGGCAGGGCACCAGTGGTGCCTGCCACTTTAAGGACTAGATCAAACACTCAACAGGTGTTTGATTATGGCAGCCATTTTAGAACTCTGGCTGCGTATAAAAACAAGAGCAGTTTGCTACTGGGAGTAGGCAAGAAACATTGCCTGACTGGGCTTCTGCATGGGAACATCTTGCAGGTAGGAGCAGAAGGCTCTGATCCTAGGCGTGACCTAAAACTGCACCCTGCCGGGAGTGGGTGGTCTGGTGGGGCTCCCAGTGGCATGGGAGCCCCAGGAAAATGCCAGGCCAGTTGCCACCCTGGTGAAAGGTGGGTAGGGGCACCCTAACCCCAGCCCCACCTTCAGGTGGGTTATACGATCCATCTAATCCAGGGAAGGCCGGGTAAGCTTCTTGAAGCGCCTGAGCCTGCTGGGATGAGTGACCCCGTGGGGCCAGTCACACTTTGTGAAGCACCTGAGCCGGGAATGGAGGACCCCAATCCCTGAGTGCAGTCAGGAGGCTTAGACCTAACCCAAGGGACCTGACTGGTCAATGCTGGGGTCAGGACCCCGGTAGGGGTCAAAAGGGCCAGAGGCCCACCATAAGGGATGCCCATATACAGCAGAGAAGCTCAGGGTCCTGACTGGCCTGAGACAGGGCCAGGGCTTAAAGGGAAGCCAAAGGTCCCAGGGAAGGGGCCATAGCTAATGGCTGAAGGAGATGGTTGAGTTGACTGCCTGAGATGCCATCTGTGAGGCTTTGGCCATGGTGTAGGGGTAGAATGGAGCCACAGATAGCCCCCCCAATATTGGGGTGTATAATGGGCATCCTCCTGCCTAATTATTACATCAATATTATTACATCAAGGCATGGCAGATGAGAGGTGTGGGTGGGTGACCTGTAGACAGGGGGCAGGCCGGTGCTTGCACTGGGCATGAAAGCTTGCCCCTGTCACACTTCCAAATCAATTTGGAGAAATTCAGACAGATTCGATGTTTCAGACATACACACAGCTTTAAATGTTTTTCCTACATTCCTCAAGGTAACAGGCAGCTCATCAATGCTGTGATGCTGGAGTGGATGGAGCATCCCACAGGAGCATGCGGGGCTCCCCAATGCGCTCAGCAGCAGACCCAGAAGTGGACCAGAAGCACTTCTGGTCCACTTCCTGGTGCTCGGGGCAAGTTGCCGGGTGCGCCCCCCCCCCCCCCGTGCTCCTGGCTTGGTGACTGGTGCCTCCTGGGTCTGAGGGGGCACCCAGGATCCCCCCATGGCCTAACATCAAGCTGGGGGGGTACCCCCAGCATGCTCCCCAAAGGACCCAGAAGTGGACCGGAAGTACTTCCAGTTCACTTCTGGGTTCACTGCCGAGCATGTGGGGGAAGGCCCTGCACTCCTGTGGGATGCTCCATCTGCCCCAGCATCACAGTATTCATGAGCCGCCTGGTACCTTGAGATATGTATAAAAAACATTGAATCTCTAATTCTCTGAATAAGCATTGAATATTCAGATTGGATTAGGACAAATTGAATCGGGGACAGTGATCCAAATCAACAAATCAAATCGCTGTTCCCAATTCAGGCCAAATCCAAATCCGAATCAAATACGGCTCATTTTGCATGATGCACACCCCTACTAAATATCCTCTGCTGCTGTTTGTGGCCATTGCTTCTAGTCCTGCCACCAGAGAGAAAAGATTACCTCTATCCTTTTTATAATCACTCTTCAGGTATTTGAAGACTGTGATAAAATCCCCCCTTAATTTTCTCTTCTGCAGACTAAATAACCCTAGTTCTTTGAGCTTTTCCTTATAAATCATGTTTCCAAGGTGTCTAATCAATTTTGTTGCCAATCATGGAACATTTTATTGTGTAAGGTAAGTCAATAAGGAATTAGTTTTTTAATCGCAGTGTTGTTTCAGGTAATATGAGACATCTAAAAGGGCGACTTTAAGATGGGCAATTTAACTGCTGTTAACTTGGAGCTTCTAATTAATAAGACTGAATTCTTGAGAATTTTTTCTGGAGAAAAATAACAGTCTTCTGGGAAAATATTAGCTTTATCATAATATTTGTTTTATCATATGAATTGTACTTGTTCACCAAGGAACTTAATTTATATAGAAAAATACAATCAAGCTCAACATAAAAGTCACTATTTTACATTATCGGCAATCAGAGAAGACCTAAAACAACTTAGTTTTATGATATTGTTATCCCTCAAGCCAAAAAGACAGTTCAAACTGACTTCTCCTCGTTAAGACTAACTGCCACCCCTACAAAATGTGCATCTGAAAGCTTCAAACTGGAAAAACAGATCAAATTGCCATATATGAAATATTTTATATTGGATGTATGATATCAGTAGGTACACTGTGAAAGGATGCTGAGTAGTGATTATTGTAGTTAAACTGGTATCATACGCTAAGAAATAATATTGCTTTACAACAAATTACACAAGCTCAAAGGATTTGTCTTTATCATATAGCAACATAGCTTAACTGACAGCACATCTTGCAGAGCAATAAAAATCATGTAATTATTTTTAAGTTCTGTGTTTTTTCCACCTTTATATTTAGAGATATGTACTTCAGCTTTCTCTTTGGTCTCCAGTTAAAATCTGGTTACACAGTCCATTTAGGAAAAGTCAAGACTTTCTACAGAATCATCAGTATTTTATTTTCAAAACTCTTCCTATTCTAACAAATTAAAATATTTTTGCATCTTTAGGTATTTTGGTATGTACACAAGCTGAACATTATCTATCCTGAGCCCAGTTAAATAAAGACAACTGAAGAAATGCCTAATTTAGCAGATTTTTAAAATTCCCTTTTGGACCATAACTTTTCCTTGTCATGGTTAGCTTGAAAGTGTAATACAAATTAATGCACTGGCCATTAAGTTAAATTGTTCTTTGTTTCTTGTTGATTCCTGTATTTTAGTTGTTCACTAAGAAATCTTAAAAAGCACTAACAAAGTTTTGGGCATTGAGGGAAAATAATCTTTTTTTTAAGTAGGAGTCCTCCTGATTTAAATTAAAACATTATTTTTTCCTCTCACAGATGTAGCTTTAGAATCATTTCAGAAATGGTGTCACATCCTGAAAGAATGGTAATTTCAACAGCTACTCTGCTATCAATGTCTTTTAGGTATCTTAATTTATATAATTTTAGTTATATATATATCCTTAAAGTTTCTCCAGCACTGGTGGGTTGTGTGTCAGAGCTTTTTGGAAAGTTTCTGAAGCAGCTTCATTAAAACACCATTTCCACTTCCCATAAAGAGGAAAGAGGAATGGCTGTCTACCATCTTTACTTATCACTGAGTAAGATAGGAGGAGTCTTTCGATTTGGCACATAGCAAGTAAAGCAATTTCAGATGAACTGTTAGAAGACAGCTCTTCAGTAATCCAATAACCCCAGAGGCAAAATATGTACTAGTGACAAGATAGGTAAAGTTCTGAGTAAAAAAAACACGTATGGCAAGGAGCACAGATATATATTTTCCCCTAGCCTCCTGGTGTTTTTGTAGAGAAGAATTTGATGGCTGTGTATATGGCAGCATTCTCCACACCCATCTTTCAGCTCTCAAAGAGCACCACCTCATGAGTCGCCTTTGGTTTTCTTTTGTGTGTTGAAAGCAACGTTTAAAAAAAAAAGAAGTTTGAATTTGTGAGCTCATGGTGTCTTGATGTAAGTCTGAGAAGTGGTTGCTACTAGGGCTGTGTGAAGCTTCAGTGTGAAGCTTGCAGTGGAGATTTGGAACAATTCGGCGGCCGAATCTCCAAATCCAGATCGAATCAGGAGACCCTTTAATCTCTCCAAATCAAATCAGAAGCCTCCAAATCAATTCAGAGAATTGATGATTCGGACATAGACACAGCTTTAAATTTTTCTACATACCTCAAGGTAGCAGGCAGCTCATGAATGCTGAGATGCTGGGGCAGATGGGCCATCCCAGAGGAGTACAGGGGGGTCCCCAACACTCTCAGCAGCAGACCTGGAAGTGGACCAGAAGCACTTTTGGGTCTGCCACAGAGCTCATAGGGCCCCGCCCCCCACACTGCTCCCTGGCTCGGTGACTGGTGCCTCCTGGGTCTAGGGAGGCACCTGGGTTCCCCCCATGGCTGATTGCCATGGCTGACCACAAGTACTTCCAGTCCACTTCCAGGTGCGCTGCTGAGCATGTGGGGGGGCCCCCCACACTCCTGTGGGATGCTCCATCCACCCCATCATTGCAGTGTTCATGAGCTGCACCTGGTACCTTGAGGTATGTAGAAAAAACATTTAAAGCTGTGTCCATGGCCAAATCGCTGATTCCCCAAATCAGCATTGAATCTTCAGATTCAGATTTGGCTGAATTGAATTGGGACAGTGATCCAAATCAACGAATCAAATCACTGTCCCCAATTCAGGCTGAATCCAAATCTGAATCAAATATGGCCCATTTTGCACACCACTAGTTGCTACTCAATTGAAACGGACCTCAGGTGCTTTACTTTTTATGCCATGTGTCAGGGGTAAGTTTAAGGCTGTAGCCCTGCAAGCTTTTCCGTTTGGAGTAGATCCTTTCACTCAGGCACATCCCTGTTGATTTCAGTGGGCTGCAAAGCAGAGCCCTCAGTTTCAACTGTCTGTTGTTACATATTTATGGTATAACGTGCTAGATTCCTTTCTCACATAAAGCTCTAATAAATGCCTGAACTTTTTAATGTCTCTGCGGGGGGGGTTTGTTAAATATATATGAGAAAATAAATTGCCTTTTTTCCAATGGCTAAGCATTGTTTCTTCAATCACATCTGAAATGCTTCTAAAATTGCCATGAATATGTAATAGGCAATTCATTAAGTATAAGTATTTTCTGCTTCAAAACAGAGCTAAAGTGAAATAAATCTAAAGCGGTAAAGTATTGTTTTACTCTACATTCGGCATACATCATAGAAAAAAATCTGGTAAATCTGCTGCAACTGGAAAACATAAGGTTTCCTGTCTGTGATTCTAAAAGAAAAATAGTTCACATGAGAGAGATTTTGCCCTAATTTTATCACATAAAAGGTTTTGATACTTATAAGCAACACCATGCAAAATGTAAAGTTTAAAGTTTAATATTTAAATGTATAATTGCTGCTTCTTCTAGAAAAGATCAGTTTTATGTCCAATAATTGTGTCAACAGGTGAATAACAAGCCTCTGCTGTTTATGTCCATTTGGGTTATAGGTATATGCTTTTTAAAAAAATGCAAATAATTAATATTTCACATTCTTGTAATGCCTTCCAGTCCAAAGGAACAGAAAAGTCTGTCATACTAATATAAATCCAGTAATGCCAATAAAAGATAGTTGATTTTAATTGTTGCAGGCTCTTGTCCGCTTTGCTTTAAAACTTAGTAAGTCAGTGCTTGTTGCAATGAAACCATTGATTCCTGCACCATCGCCGTACAAATCTCTCCCCTCAAACTGTTTGTCTCTCACCCAGTTTTACTTCTTTTTCTAGAAAGTGTCATCCAAGTTAGAGGGCATTGTTTCCTTGATTAGGTTTCTATCATTCTAAATTTTCTTACTCTAAGATTCAGTCTTTTTATCAGGTGCATCCACATGGTGTTAATCACATTAAAAGGTTTCCTTTGTCTTGTACCTTGCTTCTCTGGAACTGCCAGTGATTCCTGTCCCTACCCCTCAAGGTTGCAAATCTTATTTCTTCCTGGAAGAATGAAGTAAGGAGATCATATGCCTGGTTGTTTCAGTTCAAGTAGCTTACTTTAACGTTCTGGTGAAAATGGTCTTTGGTTTGTATGCAATAGGGGAAGTTTGCCAACTTTTATCATTGCTGAGAGCTCTGTCTTCAGTTAAAAATGGTGCTAGAAATCTTGACAGCTTGTCAGCAGTTGTCAGAATTTAAGCAAGGTGTCATGTCATTGAAACCTTCTCTAAGCAGGGCTAGATGACATATTGCTTGAACACAAGCACCAGTGTGTTTGCACATTAGTTTCCAGTGCTGTTAGTGCCATTGGATCTGATTCAGTGAAAATATTTGCAAAGACAAAGTTTCCTACTATTTTCCAGTTTTGCTTGTCAGCTTCATTGTGGCAATAAATTATTTTAAAATATAGTTATGTGGCTTATTTTTCTCCTTATCTCAAGGTCACTTTATTAATAATTACTTATTTGTTTTATTGGTCAGGATTTTTTAATTATTGTAGTTGTATCTTTATCCATCCAATGCTGCATTTTCTCTATAGTTTATCTGTTAGTCAAAGGCTTTATTAAAAATTGGATGTACTGTATTCTCCTTGCTTTTCAAATCTGTAACTGTACTGAAAAATATAATATTTCATAGCGTAGGTCTTTATTAAGATATTGATGCTTGTTATTTATTAGATTCCTTTGATCGATCTGCCTATGGATCAGTGTCCTAATAATAATGTAATATTTTACCTGGAACTGACAGGATAGTAATAATCCAGTAATGCATATGTTTTTGGCAGCATATCAACCTTCATCCAATTTTCAAGCATTGTCTGCTGATCTGCATTTACTCTTTATGTATAAAGAAGCTAAACAGTTTAGTTAGATCAATACTGTATATATACTTGGGATTTTTTTCCCCAGTTAGTTTTCTCAACACAGCTTATTATTCTACTCTGTTGATGTAACAACATAATTTGTGGAAGCTGTATTTAGTTGGATTATTTAATTCCAAGAAATGATGTAGAGCAGCAGTGGGCAAAATACAGACCATGGGCCGTATCTAGCCTGCCAGATGATTTTACCTGGCCTGCAGCTGCTCCTCTAAGGAGAATTGTATCTGGCCTACAGCTGCCCTGGCTTTTGGTGCCCCTTGCCCTTTCCCTTCCCCATGCCAGCCAGCTTCAGCAGCCCCTCCCCTTCCCAGCCCACCCTATCCCCCCAGTCCCCAGTGTAAGCTACAAATCAGGGGGCACTGAGTTTCTGGCCAGGCTTCTGCCCAGTGAGGCTGTCTGTGTGGTGCTTCGATCCTGCACCCAGTGAATTGAAGCTCAGGTAAGGTTCTCCCTACTGGTCGGGGGAGCAGGTGTAGAAGGAAGCGAGCCAAGAGTCATGGGTTATCCAGGCTCTGCTGGGCTGGGGCCTGGTATGGGCACAAGCATCAGTGCTGTGCTGTGTTCCTTCTTGCTGCTTTGAGCTGCATCATGTGGGCACAGCTCCTGCCCATCCCCATGTCCCTGGCACACAGCTAGGTTGGGCAGGAGTTGCACCAGCTGCACAAGGCCCAAAGTGGCATGTGGAAACACGGTGCAGCTCTGGCCTGGCTGCATGCCAGGGATTTGAGGCAGGGGCAGGGGCAGGGGGTGCAAGAAGGTGGTGGGGACACAGCATGAAACTGGCCTGGCCAGGTCCAGATAATCCACAGCTCCCAGCCCCCTTCTCCCTGCAGCCCCTCCTTGGCTAGAGACAAAGTTACACATAAACTGGTTTAAGTGATCATAAACTGGTTTAAACCTGTAACAGAACATAAAGTCAATGCACATAAACCAGTTTCAAAATGGCCAAAAACAGTTTGAGATAAACCTGGTTGAATGTAGTATCAGACTTAACTGGTTGAGCTCAAAATGGTTCATGGAACTTTTGTCCCAGTCCCCTTCCTGGTTTAAGTTAAACCAAAGTCCCCAGCATCCCAGCATGCTCTGCAGCCCTGAGCAGGGCTGTGCTGTCTGCTCCAATGGAACAGGGCTGGCCCTGCCGCTCTGTTCCCTAGCCGGAGCAGAAGCAGGCAGGGGCGAGGCCTTCTGCAGGTGCTGGGGCATGGCCAGACACTGCCCCTCCTAAGGCAAAGGGAGAATGAAAGAGATTTATTTCTCCCCTCTCTCCCCTATCCTACCAGCACAGACCTGCCAGGCATTTCTCTACTCACTGGTCCAGCAGTGGGGTTGTGGCCAGCACCAGCAGTAGCCTTAAGTGAACTGGCCAGGGAGGAAATTTAATTCCCCCACCTCCCTGTCCCACAGCACAGACCCAAGCCATTGTCCATCTGGTGCTCCCCCCTCCCTGTTCCAGCAGCAGTGGGGACATCAGCAGCTCTTAGAGACTATAAAAGCTAAAGAGGCGGTAGTCATGGGGGACCTAAACTACCCAGACATCTGCTGGGAGACACAGACAGCAAAGTCCGACCGCTCACGCAGGTTTCTAACCTGTGTACAGGACCTCCACCTGACACAGGAGGTACATGGTCCCACTAGGGGGAATGCCATACTGGATCTGGTATTGGCAACGGGGGATGACATGGTAGGGGACCTACAGATCAGTAGCCATCTGGGGGACAGTGATCACCTAATAATAGAATTCACCATAAGACGTTGAGTGGGTAAGGTAACTAGTAGGGTGAAAGTACTAGACTTTAGGAAAGCTGATTTAAATGAACTCAGGCGATTAGTCAAGGACGCACTGCAGAGTAGGA
>NW_005842072.1:89511-121097 GCF_000455745.1 Alligator sinensis | reverse complement strand
ACAAGAAATAATGGCCACAAGCTAGCAGAGAGCAGATTTAGACTGGACATTAGGAAGAACTTCTTCACAGTTAGAGTGGCCAAAATCTGGAATGGCTTTCCTGCCTATGCAGGGGGTTGGACTCGATGATCTGTTGAGGTCCCTTCCGACCCTAACATCTATGAATCTATGAATCACTAGACAGTGGCCGGCATGGCCCCCTGAGGCAGAGAGGGCAGGGAGGGTTATTCCCCGCTTTGCCCCTGAGGGACCACAGCCAGGGTTTGCTAGTCCTGACTGCTGCCAATCACTCCCTGCATGGGGCAAGTGGTGTAATAAGCTCCCTCTGTGTCCCCTCTGCCAGACACTGGAGGGAGGAGGGAAATAATCCCCCTCCCTGCCCCCTCACCTAAGGGGGCCATTCCAGCTGGCCTCTGACCATGCCCCCATCACTGCCATCGGATCAGCCAGGGGGCAGGGACCATGACAGGGGCAGCTGCGGGCAGGAGCAGGGCAGGGTGGGCAGAGCTGCCACAGACTGCAGGGTGAACAGAAACAGCACTAGGGAGAGCTTGGGGGGATATGGCCACCCCTCCAAGCCCCAGTGCCGCCACTCACACTGCACAGTCTGTGGCAGCTCTGACCAGTCCTCTGCACTCCCGCCCCCACCCACAGTGCAGCCCCTCCACTGGGAAGAGGCTTGCACTCCCTGGGAAACCATGAGAGAGGCTGCTGCCTCCGTCACGGTCCCTGCACCCTTGCTGTTCCAGTGACAGGAGTGGGGGCATGGCTACTGCTGGGGCTGGTCATGCCCACTCAGCACAGCTTCCCTACGGCTGAGAGCTGCTTTAGTACCCCCTGGCTTCTGGGCTGAGCCACTGTAGGCATGTGCCTGCATTTCCTGGGTGAAAATGGAATGTCTATACACTTGCAAATTGGTTCAGCCTAGGCAGGCTAGACTAACCTGCAAAGGTTAAATCAGTTCAGGCTCCAACTTTTTTAATATCTGTCCCTAGCCGAGTCCTTGGCACACAGCTGGGCTGGGTGGTGCCATGCTGTATTCCTGCCTACCAGCTCATGGTGTTAATCATCTTAAAAGGTTTCCTTTTAATGTGCCACATGGGTGGAGCTGGTGAGGCTTCTGCCTGACCTAGCCACATACTGGGGACTTGGGATGGGGGAGGGGGACAAGGGAGGAACAAAGGTTAGGTTGCCCTAACTTTTAATCTCTCTGCCCAGGGCTGGGCAATTATTTGGGCTGGAAGACCACTTAGGGAGTTTTGTTGAGCTGTCGTGGGGAGAGGAAGGCGATGACCTGGCCCACAGCACCTCACCCACACTCCCTACGTGGTCCTCTGGCCCAAATACTTGCCAATATTGTCTCCTATTTTTCTCCTCCTTGCTGCATGCTGATCTCAACAAGAGTAATTGTATCTCTTTGTAATAATTGAAAGTGCCTGAACACCCAGAAAAATCCATATTCACTTATTTATTTATTTATTTATTTATTTATTGGGACTAGTGGTATAACTAGAGCAGGATGACCAGGGCAACCACCATGGTCACTGACTTGGTGTGAGTTGCAGAGGGCAGGAAAGAACAACTGCCATGACCCATACAATCACACTGCTGGCACAGTGGCAACCAGAAGTTACCACTCCTCCTGTGTGTGTTAGCTACCCCAGGTACCAGGTCATGCCTGACCTCTGATTTATATCTCATTCCTCTTACAATTCCAGGATACTTTTCTTTTTGCCTCTTTCTTTTATGGGAAAGGCCCAAAAAGGATAGGCGCGTTGATTTTTTTTTATATCAATCTCTAAATACTGATCATGTAAATTATGAGAAGTCTGTCTTTCTTTTCCCCTTTGCTGTACACATGAACACACATGCACACACAAATAATTGCATTGCTTTTGCAGGTGCCTACGTAATAGTTACAAGGAAGATAAAAGAATGATAATTCTTTGATTGGAGATATCATATTAACATCCTCCAGATTTATAAAGTGGATAACTCTTTTCCTATCTTCATATCCATTGGAAACAAGTAATGTTTTTGTTAAAGTGCATCTTCCAAAATGTTATGGCTTAAAATGCAGTTTATAGCAAGCAGAAGTTTTCCAATGGCTAAAAAAAATTTGAGAAATTTCCACATCAGGGTCTTTAATCCCCTTCCCTGATCCCTGAAGAGAGAGGCCATCTGCAAATACAGGAGGGACTTTCAGAAGTTCTGAATGTCAGGATCATTCTGGTTCCCCGAAACCAGTGGTATTGACTTTAATGAGAACAAAGGTTGGTTAGCAGTAAATATTTTTGAAAATTATGCCCTACAAAGTTTCTGTGGACTTGAAGCACCTTCAGATGTGTACTTGGGTTTAGCATCCAAGCATTATATTAGCTGGGCATTAAGACCCATTTTGTGACTGCTTCCTAAATTTAAAATAATAAAACAAGAAATAAAACTTAACTGAAACCTATCCTTTGCAAGTTTTTTCTGGGTCCAGCTGCTGGTATAATAGAGCTCAACTAATGAAGGAGCCACATGCAGTTATTATTTGACTCACTTTGTACCTGTGCAGATATATTTATATTGGAGAAAAAGACAGTGATCAGTTTCTTCATCAGGTTTGTGGTTGGTTTGTTTTTTCAGAAATTAAGTGCCAGCATGAATTGTGTTATTAAAATAGAAAGACAATTTTATCCAAAAGGCAAGGCAGCAAAATGTACACCTGGAGAACAGAAATGTATTCTAGTCCTAATGAGGATGATATAGTCTTGTAAAGGTTCAGTTAACAAGACCAAGAAAGGTTAGGAAGTAATGAAGATTTCACATATCAGATGTAGACTGTGGAAGGTTCTTTATGCAATTATCAAACACTTTCTATATTTTACTTCCATGAATTACAGAAGTTCAGTTTTGAGCCAGTCCCTTTTACCAATTAAAAGAAAATAAGGCTTGGGAGAATCATGTGTTAATGGTACTGGAGAGTGAAGCCCATTAAACCTGGATAGGTACAATCTAGGCAGGGACTAATGCAAATTTCATCACACCAGATACATCTACACATGCTATTATCATGGAGTAATAAACTCCAGTGCACAGAACACTGGTGTTTATTGCTCCCAGGCGCCATATTGGAACATGCACCCAGGACTGCAGCATGTTGAGCTGGGTCAGAGCAGCCCTGGCTGGCAAGAGGCCCAGGGCCCCAGCCTGCTAGCCTGGGGCTGCTCAGACCTGGCTCAATGTGCTGTGGAGGGGCTGGCTGGGGCACGAGGATGCTACAGTGCAAGGCTAGCCATCAAGCAGCTCTGCACGTATGCACCCTCGTACCCCAGCCAGGTCCATCAGCATCTGCACGTGCATTGCTGTTCACTAAAGATCACCGCCACAGCATAGTATTTGTGTTTACAGGTAGTAACCTGTGGTGGAGTTAATTAGTTCCCTGCGGCCTAATAGGGCAGCACATGTAGACATTGAGAATTCACTGCAGAGCTAATTAGGCAACTGCAGTAAAGGTCTCGTATAGATGCACCCACTGTCTCGTTCAAGAAGCTGGAGCTGAAAGCAGTAGCTCTAGAGATGAAAGGGTAATAAATATGGCTGGTTGGAAAAAAATCAACCAACAGTTGTTTTCTCATTGCATTTTTGACTGAACATTTTTGATGAAAAAATGTCTGCCTTACACTGGAAATGTTGAGTTTTCATGAAAGCCCTTTTTTGGCCCCAAACTAGTTCTTTTCTTCTGAAGAGAAGTTCAAATATTTTACAAGACTCGCCCCCAGCAGAGGTTTATACTCAAGTAATCCTTGTGGATTCAGTTCTGACCCTTCTGATGACTGCCAAAGCAGTACAGATTATTAGAGGGAACTCTGTTTTTAGTGCTTATGCCTTTCCTCTAGCACTAGCTTAAAACTACTAACTACACTGAACATTGGTTTGAGACTACATTGAACACCAGATAATTGTCGCATGGTGGTAAATTGCAGGGATTAGTATCCTGGTTTAGATCCAAGCATTATCCTTGTTCTCAATCTTGTTCTTATTACCATTAGCCAATCTGTTTTGCTGGCCCTTCCTTGAACTCCTCTGCCATGTTTTATTTCTTCTTCTTCCCCATCACTTTGCTGCATATTGTCCACCTATATTGATATCGTTTGATTTATGTTGCAGAGGGGATTAATGTGGCCTTATGTTTTTTGTGTAAGCAACATAAAAAACTGACTTTTCTGCTCCACACTTTTTAATAAGCAAAACCCTTCATGCCCTTTAGAAAAATGGGACATTTTCTTTTTTAAAATGTATTTTAAAATTCCAGATTTCCTGGTACAATACATTGTTTTAGACCAGCAGCTAGAGGATTCAAGTGATTTGAATAATCTCTGTTTTTTCTTGCTAACAATGATCAGGTAATTTTATATTAAGTAATAATAAAGGAAAAGACCCACATTCAGTCTGCTTAATGATATCTTTCCCTGGCATAAACTGAAGCCCAGTGTTCCCTGGCATGGAAAGTAAACTGGACGAGGGGAGGATGAATCTGTGGAAAATAAGTTGGCAACTGTCTTCCACTAGCAAGCTCTAGGCATTCAACATGGCCTGAAGATTGTACTCAGTGGAAGGGGCTTTGCGTCCAGGGCCGCCCGGAAGTTAATTGTTTCAGTACATCCCTGACAAACTTTTTACCAGTGGACTGTCTGTGAAGCCCCAGCAGGACCAGAAGTGTCCCTTATCTAGCAGAAACCTTGAAGGAGGCACCTATCCTTATGCCATCTCTCCTTCCTTGAGGCTGAATTCCTCTCATGAGCATAAGGCCTTGCTGATGTAGGGAGGTTCGGGAAGTACCTCTTTGAATCAGCAGAAGGGAATTAAGCCTAACATGTGTGCACTCAGAATGCAAGAGATGTTAAACACTTCCTTGCAGTCATCATCTGTCTAAAATCTCTGGAAAGCTGTGGTACATGCTGCTTACTCTAAAGGGTTGTTTACGGATTCTCTTTGTATGTAGCTTTTAGAAGTCAAATGTCTCCCCTCATTTGAAGAGGATGGTTAATGCAATACTAAGCTTCCCTTTGTTTGAACCTTTGGCCATTGTGCTGTACTCTGCTGTTAGAATTCTGAACTTAACTGGGAAAGAAGAGACTGTAAACTCCATTTTCACATGTGGGCCTTGAAGTAGGACATACCAGTCCAACATTACAATTTACAACGTAGCATTTAGGACTCAACACGTCTATGTGCCAGTCTGGGTATCTAAATGAAGGAGTTGGATGTCCTGTTAAAATCCCCAGAACTGTAAACTGAGCCCAGTAAACAATGCCTGACCAGCCAGAACGCAAATGCTGGGAAGGAAAAAAATTATTGGGGTACAAGCCTTCAAAGTTTTAATAAAATGGAAGCTTTTGTGTTGAGAGTGGTTATTATAATCAAGAAATGCTTTGTCTTTTGCAAAAAAGAAGGGAGGGGGGGGTAGAAAATCTGAAAGGAGAGAATACAAATCCATTTTAAGAATTAGATAGTCCCTATTATTTGTTGCTTCCCTGCAACTCTGTAAGCATGTTCTAAGTATAAATACCACCTACTCACTAATAACATACTAGAGAGAAAACTATAGATGAAGCATGGGTGAGGCATCTAGAAACAGAGATATACTGTATTTAATTTCTTATCTAAATGAGAAGATTAACAGAAGCCAGCCATTTAAGTATTTTTGTAACAAAGATAATTTACTGGGTATTTTCTTTCAGATGTTTTATTGACACCTATTTTTCCTTTTCAACATAGAAAAAGCTGTATTTCATGCAATTATTTCTCCATGTAGTGTTGTTTCTCCTCTTTTGTTTCTTATTTTAGCATTTTTTTTCCCCACATGAATGTTAACTATTCAGAACCCCATGAGAATTTGAATTCTATATTAATAACTTTACAACTCATCATCTCTTTCCTCTGAAGAAGACTGAAGTGCTGCCACATATATTTTGTTTAGATTTACTGTAGATTAAAAGCTGATTAGATAGTATTACAAGGTATTAGAAAGCACAGCTTATATAATAAGGATTTTTTTTTAATTTGCGTTGAGCACTTACAGATTTTTACAGTTTTCCATGGAAAGGGAAATGTTAAACATTTTAGAAATCAAAATCAGATCATAATCATCTGACATGAAATAGCAGACTATCCATCCAGTCATGCTTCTGCAACTCAAGTGCTAAGTTTTGTAGTGTTCAAATCAAAGTGGAAAGGGCTCCCATTAGCCTCCTGAAAGAATTCAGTCACCAAATGTAAGGGAAATTTGGAGTAGTTGCATTTCATTGAGCAAGTTCCATGCCTCTCCATATGCTATTAATGGGTACCTAGACCCAGTATCCCTTTGTACATGAGGTTTAACAGTTCCTAGAGGAAATATTTCATGGAACTGTATTATGCTTTTTTGCTTGTGGGTGAAGGCTTGCATTGGTGGTTTGGAGGAGTCCTTTGGGTAACAATTGCCTATAAATGCCAGCAATTGGACTCAGTGGCCCACAAGCATCTGTCCAGTTCTGTGTTTCAGTATCATCCATTCTTCATTGGCTTCATCTTATCTTTTCAGAGCTAGCTTGCAGAAAACATCTTATGCAGCAGAGCTGAATACTATTTTCTGTGTACCCCTTTGCCAAAATTCCCCAGGGAAGACGTTTGAAATTTGCCAGACTTAGAAAAGTGGTGCCCAAATGCACTATCACCTGGAATATATTCAAAAGCCATAAAAATCAGGAACAATTCTTAATGACTTGTGTTCAAACCTCTTTGGGAATTTTGTTGCTATTGTGTCATTTAATGTAAAAATATTTTGCACAATGCTATCAGCTAAAGACATAGACCAGATAAATAACTGCAGTATTTTTCTAAATAAACCTTCAAGCCAGAAAAAATCTCTTCTGCTACCACGTTCTTTATTCTGTCCACTTTTTCTTGAGGATCGATAACATTTTACCTGCAAATATGTTGTGTGTCTCAGTTATAAAGGATTTTATATTCTGTCTGGGTGGGGGGAAGGTATTTTTGTATTGATTTTTTTTTCTTCTGTACTAAGGGAAGAAGTACACATATTCCTTAAATCCTGGAGCCCTGGATCCTCCTGTCACATATCACAAACTACCATAGCACACTAATACCCATCTGACATTTCAATGTCTATTGGGCTAACAGAAGGAAAAACTAGAAAACTGAAATATCTCTCTTCCACTCATAGGGTGCATCTACACGTTACCCTATGGCAATGTTATTACTGGACTGGTACTTTTGGAAGTACTAAAACACAGTGCAGTAACCATCCATACTGCACCATACACACAGCGCATAATTATTTTTAGTAGCTACTTGCCGTAGTGGTGTGCTATAACAGAAGAGCACACCAGTATGGTGAAGTAGCTGCTGGTCACATGTAGACACCCATGGATGCTATGTCACTGTAGTGTGTGACTATGGCAATGTAGTATCACATGTAGACATGCCCATAAGGCACTAGAGTTACTGGAACTTCACAGCAAACCAATATTAAACTGCATTAATTTAGAATTAGGGTTGTTATTATTGCTTATACTCCAGTGCCTAAAAGGCAAAGATATCAACAGTGAAATCATCCGACATGTGGGTTTTGATAGTTGGTGTGACTGTCATAAATTACGTTATAGAATGTAATTCTGTGGGAGTTTCACAGCTTTGTAACAATTAAGTTTAATCAGTTTTCCTGCCAATCAAGCTGGATTTCTGTCTCATTCACTCTAATGTCCCTTTCCGTGCATAGCCATACACCGTTTTGTTAGGGTGACATCTACTTCAGCATGCATGGTCCATGAAAAGCCTTCTCTGCACCACAGCAGTGAGGATGGAGAGAATATCCTCACATACTCTATAGTCAGCAGAATTTCCCTGGTCGTTGGCACAACAGATAGCCCAAAGTCATGAGGATAAGTCTATGGCTTTTCTGTAGTGAGCAACCTCCTCTAGAGGAAGATATGGCCAATTGGAGGGTAATCACCAAAGCAATGTCAAAAACAAAATGGTGTGGGTATACACATGTGTACTGGGTGAAAGGGGAGTTTCTTGCAATTGATGAGTAAGGCAGATGGGAGAAGAGAAGTGACAGAGGCAGAAGGTCCTTTGTTCTTCAGACCTCATTTGACTTGAAAGCATTAATAAGTCTTGGGTGGTGGTTTTGTTTCTCTGTTGCAGTCATCTTTAACCAACAGCGACATCATCTTTGTGAAGCTTCATGCCCCATGGGAAGTCCTAGGCAAATATGCAGAAGTAATGAATGTAAGAATGCCTTTCAGGTAGGTGTAAATAAATTTTGTGTTAACCTCCATATTCAAAATTTACTGTAAAGATAATGTAGAACTAAAATTAAATGGATGCAGAAAAGCTATTCTGTGAATTGTCTCACAACTTTAGAAAATATGAAAAGATCGACAGAGATACTATATTCATTGCTATTTCTTGTTAATGCCTGCAATTTCCATACAGTATCAATTTTAAAATAAGGCGAACTATAGCAGCGCTGCTGTTTTTCATGGGGTATTCTATTCTTAGGCCCTTTAACCCCTTCACTGCCGGAGCCCCCTGCATACTCGTGCGCTGCTGTTTTTTAAATGGACATTTCATTGAAATTGGGAGGTCGAGACGATCCAGGTACGTACGGCAGCACAGAAGGTGCATGTCTGTTGGACGTATCTGGTATGTTCAGCACCTGTAAATTGTCTGTTCTATAGTATAAATTAAGGGATAGACAGAATAAAAATAAGTATCCAATCTAAGAGAAGAATGGCATTCAGATAGTAAATATGCTTCTATCTTTGGAGAAAGAATAGAAATTGTATTGTATGCTGTTGGTGGCTAAATTAATTTAATCTGATCATACAGCTTTTTTATCTTTTTATCAAACATGATTTATATGACAGATCTCAATTTTGATGTTAAAGTCTTATTTTTCTCTGTTAAAATAACATTAAGGGCTTCACTTGAACTCTCCAAGCTTCTAAACTGAGAAGGCCTGATTTTCCTCACACTTAATGGGAATTACATCTCATCTAAATGGAGTTATTTCTGATTTATCCTGGTATAAACAAGAGAATCAGACTCAGAATATGCAAAGAATGAATGATCTGTGATGAAAGCTGTACCCAAAACTTTATGGATGTCCCTTTCTCATTTTGACATTAAAAAAATACCGTTTATATGCTATAGACCATTGTATTTTATTAGGAAATCAGTCTGTGGGCTTGTCTACATGTGGACCTTTTATGTAGTATTAGCCTAAAATCAGCATTTTTAAGTCGCACGAAGGCCGTGTGTCCACAAGTATGCCCCCTTAATGCACCTTAAAAATGGCAATTTGGGGTTAATCCCACCCAAATTTGATACCTGCTTAAAGCAAGTACCAAATTTAGGTGTGATTAGCTAGGTCACATTAGTCCCCATATAGACATTTAATGCGCATTAACATGGCTATACGTGGGCTAATGTGATTTAGCTATATGAGCCTAAATATAATGCACATTAAATCACGTCAATGCACATTAAGGCATCCAAAATTGCTTTAATGCACCTTAAAGAAAGGTGCATTAAGTTTAGGCACATGTAACTGCAGTTGACCCTTGCCATTCATGGGGGATACGTTCTTGTATCCCCTGCAAATGGTGAAATCTGCGAATAAGGCACTACGTTTATGAATGCAGTCTGCATTCATGAACACAGTGCCCCCGGCGGCTGGGGGTGGGCACAGCTCCAGCAGCAGTGGCAGGAGCCCAGCAGCAGCAAGCACGGAGCTCTCAAAGAGCTCCTGTAAGTGTATAAAGTGTATTTAAAATGTGGGTTTGGCATTTATAATTGAATATAAATTTATAAATATTTGAAACTGCGAATGCCGAACCCACGAATAGCGAGGGTTTCCTGTACATATGTAAACATGCCTTGTATGTACTAGAGTTTTTATTTTAAGACAAACTCTTTTTTCCCCTTGTATGTGCATGTTTAGTGTTAAAAAGGAGAAAAAATTGCCAGGATATTTAGTGTCTAATTTTTTTTTTCTAAAAGCATGAAAGAAATAAGTCAAGTTAATCTTTTGATGCCATTGGCGTTACCATGGGATGAAGTTGCCCCAACATATAATGGTAATAGCTCCTGCTTGTCAATCAGAGCATCATCTAGCAGGAAGTCAAATTTTAGTTTTTATAGAAAACTTGGACCTTCCTGATCCATACTGCTCAGATGTGTCAGTAGACAGCAATGTTAATATAATTCAGAATATATGAAAATCTATACAAATATTAAAATGATTTCTTGACATGCTGCGTATTTTCATCTCTATTCTTTGAACAGTCATTGCAAGATAGGAAGCCAGTAATGTATATAATATATTTATAAAATTACGAAAGAGAGGCATACTGAAATGTTCCAATAGAAAGTTTTTATACTAAATAACTTTAAAAGAATTTGTTTTCAGAAGTGTCCATTAATTTTAGTTACCTCTATTTCCAGAGTGCTTAATTGAACACACCAAGGAACTAGTTTCCAAGTTTAAGTACAGACATTCAAAAAGTCCAAGGCAAAATTGATCCAACTTACATGGGTTTCTCTAAGCTGTGTAGATTAGATCAAGAGTGAATGGAACACACATTTGCCCTTCAGTGGGAGGGAGGAACATGCAGATGCTTGCAGTGGCTGAGACTAGAAAGCAGGGGACACTCCCACATGCCTCTCAGTGTGCCAGATATTGCCGAGGGCATCTGAGTGCAAATGAGTGGGGCCCATCCTTGACTGACTATCATGCACATGCCCCCAACTCCCTGCTGCCACCATGGACTTTCCCGTGCACCCAGCCAACACTTCCAGGAGAACCCCAGAGGGGGTCACCATGAACCCCACCACCATCACTGCCAGCTGAGCTGTCAGGCATGCCATGGTGACTCACTCTGGGGCTCACCTGGAAGCCTAGGTTTGGGAGTGAGAGAGGGTCCATGGTAACAGCAAGGGGTTGGGGGGATGTGCATGGCAGCCAATCAGAGGTGGCCTGGCTCTGTAGAAGGAAGGGGCCTAATCCTTCTTCTGAGGGGCTCAGTCCTTCCTTCTAGGGAATACTTCTGTCCCCACTGCCCAGCACGAGCCTCCTGGACTGTCCAGAGCATCTTGCTGAAGCCCAGCACCAGCAGCAGCTGGCAAGATGTGCCAGGCAGTGAGGACAGGAGTGCTCCATAGAAGGAAGTATCAGCTTGGCACCAGCAGCAGCTGAGGGGCCTGGTTCTTCCTTCTATGGAGTACCTCTGCAAGCCTCCCGGGCTGCCCAGCACATCTTGGCAGCTGCTGCTGGTGCCAAGCTGCAACAAGACATGCCAGGAAACCTAGGAGGCCCTGCACCAAGCAGCAAGGACAGGAGCACTCTGCAGAAGGAAGGATTGGGTTCCTCAGTTGCCGCTGGTGCTGTTCTGAGGGGCCCGATCCTTCCTTTTATGGAGCACTCCTGTCCCTGCTGCTCAGTGCCAGCCTCCCTTCCTGCCCCGCCTTGCCTGCCTATATCTGTGCTGGCTTGAGTCCATGACAACCCAAAGTAGCTAAACACTCCACAACTGGTAGCACATCTCCCTATGAGGGGGGCAAGCAGGGTGGGAGGCACAAAAGCCCCTGGGATGCCAGCAGACAGCAACCTAACATGAATTAATAGGGGATCTGGTACAAAGTTTGATCTAACCTAAACTGATTAATTCTGATACTACATCCATCCAAGTCTATTTCAGGCCTGGGTTCTGCCATTTTTAAACCAGTCTATGTGCACTGAATTTCTGTCCTGTTACAGGTTTGGCCAGATTTTGGCCCCTTACACCACCGTATATGTAATGTATATACTTTGCCCAAACCTGTTGCCTTATTCACAGTTCCCAGTAATTTTGGTTAGAATTGCCAATACATTACACCATATCAGGAGAAAACACCTCTGCAGTTGGTACACTGAGGTTTGAAACTGGGCACCCAAAATGAGTAACTATTTCTGAAATTTGGGATAGAATCCAAAAGAGCATGAGTGGAATTTTCCAAAGCCCTGGGTTCAGTGGGGGTATGATGAACATTTGCCTTCAGTAGGAGCAGAGTTAGATTAAAACTGAATGGTTTTGAAAAGCTCATCCTTAGTCCACACTCTGAATGATAAAGATTTTGAAACTATATAACATTATTTAAATTCTGAATTCTGGAAAGTAACCCAGATCAGTAACCCTTTTTTGTATCTCTGTGGTTTAAAGCAGCAATACAACTTTTATTTTAGAAACTTGCCAAACAATTTCTTCTGGGTCACTCATGGGCATTGCTATGTTATTTTAGAATATTGATAAATATGCAGAATGAGTTGTGTGGTATGAACCCTTCCTTTTACAGAACTGGTATAAATCAGCATTAAATGATGGAACATTTCAGAATACATAGAAACCACCTTGATTTAATAATGACCTCCAGTGGATGACAAAAAAGTCAGACTTAAGGAGCAGGGGACTGGAGTTCAATAAGGCATCCAAATCTTGCAGTAAGATATATGGTTAACAAATTCACACCTGAAAAGACCCTAGAGGTTTGAATGGCTTTAAGATTCAATTTCTCTTCTGAAAGAACGGGCAAAATTCTTAGAGGTACTTTGCATAACTGAACAACAAGAGATGAGCAACTGGAAATTGGGGTGGAATCTGGCTCCACCCAAACCTGATAGGGAGATCACTCTGCAGGCCTTTTGGGACAGGAAGCATAAAGAAGCAATCTGCTACTAGGCCAAAAGAATCCAGTGCAATGCACTTGTCTGACTGCTTACTGGCCCCTCACACACATACCCAGTGCCACACAGCTTATTCTACTTTCAACTGAAATAAGCCATGCCTGTATGAGGGGTGGAGAGACTGGCTGCACATTGGGCCATGTGCCAAGCACATATTGATTGCCAAGCACGTATTGATTTTGCTTGTGCAATCTAAATATCCATCTGTTTAGGAGGATACTTCCCTCATATCCACCATTTGTCCCAATATGTACTGCATGTGAGGGTATATCTTAGTTATTTAGTTACTATTATACTGCATTTTTAAATGTTCCCCTGTTTAAATAGCATATCATTTTTGCAAGTCCAATTTTAATGATTAAACTATTGATGTGAAAAGCACATAGTTTAATTTATTCATATTTGCATTTACCCAGTAAAAAATTTACATCCATTTACTGAATTCTTTGACATGGATCTGTTTCTAAGTCCCTGACATCCACACATTTATAATCGCTGAAAGAAGAAGGAAGTCAAAAAATTAGCTTCATGCAATTCAACCAATGGCAAAATTTGTCTTGGGTTCCTTTGACAGTTCTGTTAATCTCTCTTTAGTCTCTTCCTCCACCTCTTACAGGCTTCTATCTTCAATCTCCTTTCCTTCCTTGCTAGTTCATACTGTAACTGACGATGGGTTTTCTTCTCGACTGGCTTCATTTTTGCTGTTCTTCCAGGAGAAAAATCTATTACCTGCATCGCAGATACAAGTTCATGAACAGGTGAGTAAAACACTTTAGCTGGCATATTTTATGTCAATATTGATCTATAGATAAATGAATGGTAAAGTTCATATTGGAAGGGCAGGTATGAACATACATGTGCTTTACTAGGCTTGTAAATCCATACCTTCAAAGTATATTTGAAAGAAATTATCAGTGTCCCATTGTAGTATAAGGAAACATCTTTCAAATTAGTGGGATCTTTTAAAGCAGAAGAAACTTTTTATTTTTTGGGGGGTGGGGGGTTAAAATATTACTGTAATCTGTTATAAATTATTCTCCTTTACAGTGCACCCTTCCTGACTTATGGTGGTGTTGAAATTAGTTATTTCCTATACTGTAGCTGTGCATAGTGCTTTACAGGTAAATAAAAAGGCCACGAAGCAAATTTATCTGTGATATAACATCACAGAAATCAATAGATAAAGGATTGTTTCCCTAAAGTTTTAACCTTGAAGCACTTCTGTTCAGTTACAAAATATCTTTAAGATGTATTTGCATTTTTGTCTTTTTTACCTCATTTATAAAACAGTCAAAGGCTCTCAGTATCCAGAACTTTCACTCTTTTGATTTGATTAAACATTTCTTTGGTCCAAAGTGTCTCCAAAAATCTTGGAATAATGTAAAACCTGGCAAAGGGCAATCCACTTAATGGTTTTCCATGCTAAGATGCTGTTCATGGGGTTTTCAAGTACACTCAGCAATTTATTTACTTTCTTGCATTGAAGTCAATGATAAACTTCCATTAATTTTAATGGATGCTGAGTTAGGCCAGCGTAGAATGTTTTTGAAAACTCATATGCTAGAACAATAGGTGCTTTCCACTGCAGTTTCTGTTGATATCCACAGGTAAAACTAATTTGCCAAAGTGATCTGGACTTGTTAAGATCAGTATTCAATCTTTGTACTTTGTATTAAATACCCCACTGTATCCTTCTGGTAATATGAGAGTATCAACATTACTCCAATATGATAGCATACATATGATTTTTTGGTATGTAGCATTTGATCTCTCTGATGAAAAGAGAAATTTTGTTCATGGGCATACGCTATAAATTGAGCTCTCCTAAAGCTGGTTACTGTTCCTCTCCTCAGCGTACCCCAGAGTAAGTGCTTTGGGGCTTACTAACTTTGAAATCTTATAGTCAGCAATTTTTTTAAACCAATGCACAGCCTGAAAGAATAAGTGGAAAAATATCAGACAGGAAGGTATACAGCCACAAAGTGCCTTAAAAGTCTCCGTATCCTACCTAAGCTGCAGGAAGTAGGCAGTTACTGTGCATCTGAAACCACATTTTTTTTAGATATACGAAGTTGCTTTTTTCTTGATCACTTGTACTAAGAGGACCTAAGCAGGTGCTAATTTTTTTAATTAAATGTGTCTCACCAAATTGGAAACTACAGGCTACTCACATTTCATGGTTTATGATTTCATAGTATGTGTAAACTGCACATCATAAACTGGAGGCATGGTCAATGAGCACCTGTTCCTAGTAAAGAATCATATAAGTTATAGATGGACAAAGCCCTAGTTGTCATGACCATTTCCTTGTCGATATCAAATAAACTAGGAGGATGCTTGCTCTGGCCAACCTAACATGACTTGAGCTTGTCTCAGCTGGAATATGTTGCTTATATATTTTAATTCCTCAGTGACTGATTGGTTTAAAAACAGTTAATACAAATAATTTTAAGTTTTCAATACTTAACTGTCCCTGAATCTTTCCAAATTCCTGATAGCCTGTTTACTGCATTTTTTTAGCAGCAGGAAAGAGAAGAGTGCAACAGTTATACAGTGGTGTATTCTTTAAAATTTCCCATACTGTACCTCTTGGCTTCTACAGAGACCTGCCAGGTTTATACATTTGTCTAATGAGCCATGAATTAGCCTCAATCTATGTGCATGTCTACACATGCACATCTACTGCGCAGTTACTGAAATTACTGTTCAGTATGGGAGGGTGTCTACATGTGCATGCCTTTTCTGCGCAGGAAATATGGCAACTTATGCTGACTTGAGTGTAAATTTGATACCTGCATTATGCAAGTATCAAATTTATGCCCAATTAGTTACTGTGCATGTGTAGACGCCTTACTGCTCAGTAACACTGTATGTGTGGAATGATTTGGGACTAACCTTAGTCCCAAGTCAGTCCACATACAGCATTAATGCACTTTAGTGCCTGAATGTGTAGACACTGGCCTATTCCCTCTTACTGCACAGTAACTTACTGCATAGCAAATTTAAGCCAGCGTAAATACACGTGTAGACACACCTAGAGCCAGTGAAACACAATGGGTGCATCCAGATGAGCGTGGATATGCGGTATGTGGCACCGCAGACCTGTCTGCGGCACCACACACCACACATGCAGGTGTTCCCTGTGCTGTTACTTTGCAGCATGGTTTGTGGGGAGTTTGACACCAGGAGATCCCAGGGTAAAAAAAGTGGGGCAGTGCACATGGCAGCAGCATGCACAACCCAAAACTGGAGCCTAGCCAGCCAGAGCCACAGTCCAGCTGCTGGCTAGGCTTCCAGCCATGCCTGCAGTCCCAGAAGCCACCCAGGACCCCAGCTGCTGGCCCCAGCCTCCCCTAACCCACTTGGGATAACCTGCTTCACATGAGAGCACACGTGGCATGGGCATTCCCCAGGAACAAATAACAATGGCACAAGGTGTCCCCAGGGAAACAAATGTCTGTGCTAATCTGGACACACCTAATATGTTTTAATTCTGTCTATCTGTGTATTAGTGCCAATACTCTGCCTCTTCCTGCTTTTTTGAGAGAGACACCAGCACAGTTTAAAATCTGCATCAGTGCCTATGACCATGTTAAAGTAGCCTGGAGGCATCTTCTGAGGGT
Source organism: Alligator sinensis (assembly GCF_000455745.1). Lineage (NCBI taxonomy): Eukaryota > Metazoa > Chordata > Crocodylia > Alligatoridae > Alligator > Alligator sinensis. The sequence continues at coordinate 104,699 of NW_005842072.1, read as the reverse complement.
CTAATCATTTTTATTTTTCAAAGGATGGAAATAGTTTGCTTTGGAGAGTTGGCTTCAAAATGAAACATGTTCTACACTTCTTGTAGTGTAGCATATGCAACAGCAGGGAACGAACAAGTCCACAGGGCCCACTAAGGAATATGAATGTTGTAATGACAAAAGCCAGTCAATTTTCAAATAAGCTCATGGTGAAGTCAACATGTTCTTAAGATGAAAAAGTGCTCTGTGCAAGCTGTGATAAACCAGCAGCATACATACCTCAAATATGCATGTTAGGTCTCAGGATGAATGGGAAGAGGACTACAGATTCTTGAGTGTATTAACAGTTTATAGAATTCAGATTATTTTACTAAATATATAAGCCTGTCACTGAATGTGTTGAAACAGTTCTTTATCAAACCCTCCCCAATTTCACTAACAAAAAACAAAGTGTAATACTGAAAGGCTTAATTGCCCCTTTCAATAGAAGAGAGTCAGTGAAAGGGGAGAATACCTCAGAGCAAAGCTTTGATCCTTCATATAGCATTGAGGTGCCCTTCTGCACAGTACAGGCCTGGAGCTGAAGGCCTTCTCTTAGAGGCACTGCACCTTCACAGCAGGTGTGCACTCTTCCAACTCTGACCTTATTCTCTGGCATTATGGCTTCCATGGTCTTCACTGAAGAGGAGAGGGACATAGAAGATTAATACATTCCCTAAGAAATTTTTGTTTAACAGCTGGAAACTTCTCTTATTGCTGTGTGGGGGCAGCAAATAAAAAACTGGTCACCCAAAATAGAAGAGAGAATGGTTTATAACAAATTTCTAGCTTGTTCCTCTTTGACCTGCTCTTTCCACTCTAGGAGGCCACCCACCATTAATTTAGAATAACAATAAAAAAATGACGGCTTACTAGTCCACTAAAATAGCCCTTTTTTTCTGTGTGTGAATTTTCTGAATTAGTCCCAGTTTCCGATATGGGTTTGTTTATTCAGAATCAGTGAGCACATCTACATGAGGCACTACTGCGCAATCGTTACTGTGCATTTATTTAGTACTTTAGAGTTGTGCAACCATCACATGATGATGATAGAGCTAGGCTATTTTCAGTGGTGGCAGATGACAGAACAAAGAGCAATGGTCTCAAGTTACAGCAAGGGAAGTTTAGGTTGGATATTAGGAAAAACTTTCTCACTAGGAAGGTAGTAAAACACTGGAACAGGTTACCCAGAGAGGTGTGGAACCTCCATCCTTGGAGGTTTTTAAGACCTGGCTAGATAAAGCCTTGGCTGGGATGATCTACTTGGGGTTGGTCCTGATTTGAGCAGGAGGTTGGACTAAATAACCCTCATTTTTCAACCCTAATTTTCTATGATTCTATGATCTGTGATTCTATGATTTTTTTTCCTATTTTCTGATTGGCTGAGTGCAAGTGTTAGAATTGTGAGGCTGCTCAGAATTAAGGATTTAAAATGTATTTTCTGTTAATACTTTGCTATGTTGACACAAATTGTCCTACTTTAACAAGTAGCCCCAACTGCAAACTTATCTGTTAGAATACTTGTGCCAAGGGCTTACACAAATAGCACAAAAACTGTCAGAATTAATTTGTTTAAAAATTGAAAAACAAACTGTAAATTATGGTTTCCAGTGTTTCTCTATCAGATACAAAAGAGACTCTACATTTCAGAATCACAGAGAACAGGTAGAACTTTCCAAGACAATTTTATTACTGCATGTGCCATTTTAAACTAGCACATGCAGTAATACAGAATCAGTTTCCTACATCCTCAAATGCTTTGGTAGGGTTATCTCAAACCCTACTGAGTTACGGTGACATCAGAGACATCACAATAAGGTTTATTTGGATTATGAAGCTGTTTGGCTGATTTTGGTGAAAGGAGGAGAGAGAGGTATATTTCCAAACTTTATTTAATCAAAAGACTGCCATTGACTTCAGAGGCTGTTGCTTGACTGGCACCGGAGGGCCTGATTCAAAGTACTTACCTAGGCCATTTGTACATGCCACGGGGGGGGTACTTCAATTTAATTCTCCCTAAATTGAAGCAGTGGGTTTTTAAAAACAATGCTTCAATTGTTTGGGGCAAAGTAAACCCTCATGGCATGTACACAAGGGTCGGGCTTGATCCTTACCTGCATCTCAGGCAAGGGGAGGAGAGGGTGAGCTTCCTTCACTCCACAGCAGCACTGGTACCCACCTGCAGGCACCCAGCTCAGGCAGTCCTGGGAGACACCACAAACACTGAGGGAAGCACCAGGCCGCTTTTTTTTTTTCTTTTCCTTCAGCAGAGCCTGCCTGTATGGACTGCCTTCACAGACCCTGAGCTGCACAGAGCCCAGTGTGTCCCTCCACTGCTGTAAGGTAGCAAACTAAAACACCTTGGACGTGTTTTATTTTGCTGCGTCCCAAAGTCATTTAATGCACATTACGCCGCTGACATGTGCAAACAGCTGCAACATTAAAGCAGTGCAGAAGGGCATTAAGTCACTTGAAAGGCCAATTTTGTGGTGTGTACAAATGGCCATAGTGTTTAACTGTAGGCACGTGAATAGTTCCATGATGGGTGAGTCTTTATAGAAACCCAGGCCTTACACAGGGCGAAAATTCTGGTTAGGGTGGTAAAATCCAAGGTGCTTTTGAGAGAAGAATATAGTTTGTGAGAAAAATTCTGTGTTTTTACTCCACGTTTTCTGTGTAATATTTAGTTCAGATTTGCTTTTGATTTTAAGATGTCACTCTCAATCATCTGCAATCTTGGTATGTGCATCTGTGGTTTGCTTTTTTTGAGCATGCATGAGCTTTTTTTCTATGAGCATGCTGCAAATATGCCCCTCCCTCTTGTTTAGCATCAGTTTGTTTTCAGGTGTTGAAGTGGGACTGTTAAATGTGAGACCTGGCATTGTTTTCTTCTCCCAAGCCATATGCTTTCAGTAATGTAATTTCATAAAGTATGTACTACCTTAAGACATTGCAGTTGAAGCATATTAACGAAATAAACAGTTTGTTTTCATGGAAATATTTTTCATGTATGAGTTGATGCAAAACTGCAGTGAGATGATTTATTTTTCTGGGATTGTGCTGCCAAAGCTTTCTGTAATGGTTTCTTCAGTCCTAATGTTTACATGCCCTTAGTAAGCACACTGTAGTTTGTCAATTAATTTCCCAATTTAAATTAAATTAGCCAAAAAAAGCTCAGAAAGTGAAAGTTTGAGGGCTGCCAGAAGCTTATTGGGTTTTACTAAGATTTGCAGCATCTGTGTTGCTGTTCTGTTAGGAAGAGAATAAGATGTTGCTACTCTACTGAATGCTAGTTATTAATAATCTGCATTCAGTGCATGTAACTCAGTCTGAATTCTGAAATGCCTTACACACTTTGCTTCTTTCATAACTGTAAATATTACACATCCTTATATTTTGTGTTTTTGAGTGCTCTGTAAGGGTTAAATGTAGTAGATAATGGATACCCTATTTCCTTGCTATCTCACTGGATATCCCCTTTCATGTACCGCAGGATCGAGAAACAAATAAGCAGGTTTCGAGGATGGTTACCTAGAAAGCCTATGAAACTGGACAAGGAGACACTGCCAGACCTGGAGGAGAATGACTGCTACACTGCCCCTTTCAGCCAACAAAGGATCCACCAGTGAGTATTCTGTTAAATCTTAAATTTAAAGTAAAATATCTCTTTCCAAAAGAATTTTATAGAAATCTAGTTTTCAGTGCAGATATTAAGGATTATTGGTATTTTTGTTGGTAATATTTCCCTATCCAGTGAAGGTTAATACAGGTATTTTGTACATGTATTGATAAAGCTAAAATATAGCTAATGGTAAAGTATTTGGGAAACTGACCATGTAAAAATAGCCCCTTCTCAATAGGTGGTCATAAATTTACCTAAATTAAATTAGTACAGCTTTTTTCTCCTAGTAATCAATGCAGAGCAAATGCAGTTCTAGATGAGAGCACTGCTTTTTCCACTTCTTATGTAGCATCAACGAATAGTTTACTAAACTCTAGTTTCAAGGCCAATCAGTTAAACTTATGCCAGTGTAGTGATGACAGTGGTGCTTGTAACAGGCAGGAGCCCTGTTACTGAGATAGTTTCAGGCTTGGATGACCTAAGAATGCACCCTACCAGGTGAAGGGAGTTACACACCAGGGTAAGGACAGAGTGATGAACCCGCCACAGCTGGTATAAATCCAGCGGTGAGGCAAACGCACTTTGCCTTTGGGCACTGGAGGACGGACAAGGGACTACCAGGACCTCAGAAGAGGGAAAGCAAAAAGCCTAACCTGTGATCCAGAAGGATGCCAGGACTGCAGGACTCCGGAGGACACAGCAGGTCAGCTACAAGGCAAACTACTTTCCCAGCTGCTCCGGTGAGTGCGGGGAAGGACCATGGGGCTCCAGGAAGTGGCTCTGCAGGGATCCCAGAGAGAGAGAGAGCGAGAGTGTCCCCAGGATGGTGCATGGGCAGCAGGAGCTAGACTAAGCCATTGGCCCTATCGGGACAGCCACGATGCTGAAAGGGTGATCCAGACAGTGAGGGAGCAGCAGGGTTCCCTTATCAGTCGTGCGGGCTTCCCTCGCTAATGAAGTAATTAGCGAGGCTGTTGTTACCCTGCAACCTCCTGCTGTGAAATAAAGGCTACATTGTGAGAACTTACTACCTGGGTGGCATATAGTGATTCCTTGCTCTGAAATTACTACTGAATCCCACTCCTTTTCCTTTCTATCCAAGTCGTGGCAGGCGAGTCCAGAGGGAGATGGAGCTAGGAGTGACCCCCCCTCTCACAGTGCTGAACAGGTATTGCCAAAGGCGTAGGTTAGCCTGTAGAAGCTTTATTGCTAGTGACAGTGCATAAGAGGAAAAAACCCAGCTTGACAGGGCTCAGCAATGAGAGAAAGCATCTTTCTCCCTGTAAACATAGCTCATTTTAATGTGGAAATGGCTCTGTAACTAGCAGTTTGGAAACTCTCAGTATCATAATGTCACTTTTCAAAATAGAACTGCAATTTCAGTAACAGTTGCCAAAGCAAATTATGGAGGAGAGGAGAGTTCTTTATGGAGAGTTTCAGTGCTTGCAATATGAGAAGTGATAATCAGATACTGAAATAAAAAGAAGCACACTGAATAGGCAGCACAGACCAGGATGCTAACAAAAAAGAACTCTGTACTACAGAAGAAGTTAAGATCAGCCTGTGAACTAAGTCAGTCAAGACTATCCCTGTATCAGAGAGAAGATATATTTTGGTAAACATGTAATTGTGAATGAACTATTCAATAAGTAAATGATTTATTTACTGCAACTGATATCAGTGTATAAAATAAATTCTACCATATTAGGTGCTTTTTCATTATTTAAAATATCTGTAAATCAGGAAACAAAAACAGCAGCCAAGCTCCATAATTTCTAGCAAAACTCCCCTCCTGATACAAGTTAACAAACATGTCTCTTTCCACCAAATTTCTACTCCATAAGCCAATCTCTTTAGATACTTAGGCACAAACAAGAATTGAAAGAGAAATAATATGTATGAAATGCTTCTGTAGGCTTGAAATCAGCAAAAATGAAAAGGAGAGAACAAGAGCCTCCAGATCAATGTTACTAGTAACTTTGCTAGAAATCAGGGTTCACAAGAAAGTTTTGTAGGAAGCTTGAGAGAGAACACTTTGAACATAGGCAAGAAGATTATTTTTGCCCTGACTTTATCCTTGTTAGTTTTTGAGTTGTTAATATAAAGCTTTTTATTAAGTACTGTTTTAGGTTCATTAATGTGCTTATTGTTGTTTGACACCTCCTTTATATCACTTCATACTTTGAAGCTCTGTTTCCCAGCAGAGCTGACATTTTTCTCCTCTGCTTTTTTTTGTTTTCCTTTCATTTTGTTACAGATAAAATACTAGCAGAGCCTTTTTCTTCCCCCTGCACAGTGTTGTCTTATATGATTCTTGCAGTCCCTTCATGACCTTGTGGGCTTTGCCATTCTGTTGGGTTTTCCTTCTCTTTTTTTTCAGTTGGCTGACTTGTTGGTTAACATTCTTTTAATGAAAAGGGCATTATAGGGGCCTTTTAAATTATTTTCTTTTTTGGTTGTAGAAAGCAAGCATTGACTAATTAGAAATGTAAAGTTGAAAAGGATGTATTTGGTAGCCGTGTTGGTCTGAGACAAAAGAAATGCAAACATCTAGAACTCTTGATTCAGAAATGATACCTTTTATTGGACCAACTAGGAAGTTGCAAAAAAAAACCCCATCTTTTTCTGCAAGCTTTCAGCCTTGAACACCCTTCATCAGGCTCTGGGAAAACTAAAGATGGTAAAAAGTCCCCATAGGTAGGAAATAAACTTTATTTTTGCACAGAGGGAGCTGGGGATGGAACATCTGTCCCTCTGGGTCCATGAGAGTGTCTCTGTGAGTTCAAGATTTTTGCATTTCTTTGTGTCTCAGACCAACATGACTACCACATACATCCCTGAAACATTCAAGATGCCAAATTTTAGCCAATTTGGGATTTTAAACTTCATTGCAGAACAAAAAGAAAGATGTTTAAACCTCCCTGCTTGCCATCTGACACTCCAGGGAAGGAATCCTACCTGATCTATACAACAAAGAGAGACTCAGAACAACTCACAGAGACACGCTTATGGATCCAGAGGGACAGATTTTCCAGCTCCAGCTCCCTCTGTGCAAAAATCAAGTTTATTTCCTACCTATGGGGACTTTTTACCATCTTTAATTTTCCCAGAGTCTGATGAAGGGTATTTAAGCCTGAAAGCTTGCAGAAAAAGATCATTCTTTTGCAATTTCTTAGTTGGTCTAATGAAAGGTATCATTCCTGAACCAAGATCCATAGATTTTTTGGGGTCAGAAGGGACTTCAGTAGATCATCGAGTCTGACCCCCTGCCCTGGGCAGTAAAGAGTGATGGGGTCAAATGACCCCAGCCAGGTGTTTGTCCAGTCTTCTCTTAAAGACCTCCAAGGTAGGGGAGAGCACCACCTCCCTTGGAAGTCCATTCCAGATTCTGGTAACCCTTACCATGATGAAGTTCTTCCTGATGTCTAGTCTAAATCTGCTCTGTCAGTTTTTGGCCATTGTTTCTAGTTACTCCAGGGGGTGCCCTGGTAAACAGAGCATCCCTTGCTACCCCCCTCCCACCCGACGAATTTGTAGACGACCACTAGATCACCTCTCAGCCTTCTCTTACGGAGGCTGAAGGAGATCCAGGTCCCTCAATCTCTCCTCGAAGAAGCATATGAGTAGCCCTCCTCTGGACCGTCTCAAGGTTATTCACATCCCTCTTGAAGTGCAGCACCTAAAACTGGACTCAGTATTCCAGCTGCAGCCTTACCAATGCCACATAGAGGGGAAGTATCACCTCCTTAGACCTGTCCATGATGCATCTGTATGATAGAGTGTGATTGATCACTTCATCACATTGTTGACTCATGTACATCTTCAAGTCAACTATGACTCTGAGATCCCTTTCCACTGCTGTGCTGCTTAGAAGATCATCTCCCAATTTGTAAGTTTGTTGGTGATTCCTTCTCCCTAGGTGCAGTACCTTACACATGTCTTTGTTAAACTGCATCCTATTTTGTTCTGCCCACTTCTCCAGCCTGTCCAAATCCTCCTGAACCCATTCCCTGCCCTCCAATGTGCGTACTTTGCCCCATAATTTGGTGTCATCCATGAATTTGGGCAGAGTGCTCTCCACGCCCTTGTCCAAGTCACTGATGAAGATACTGAACACTGGTCAAAGGACCAAGCCTTGGGAGACCTCACTGCCCACATCTTTCCAGGTTGGTACTACCACTACCACTCTCTGGGTGCATCCCATTACCCAATTCACCACCCACCTGACCATGAAATCACTTAAGTCACAGCCACTTTGTTTTTTTAATGAGAATGGGATGTGAAGCCATATCAAAAGCTTTTTTAAAATCCAAGTATATGACATCCACCTCAACTCCTGTGTCCAAGCAGTTTGTGACCTGGTCATAAAAAAAAAACAAGGTTTGTCAGGTAGGATCTACCTGCTATGAATCTGTGCTGGTTGCCCTTCAGCATTATTTTTCCTGCTGGACTCCCACAAATATAATCCTTAATAATTTTTTCAAAGCTTTTCCCAAGGATAGAGGTGACACTAACTGGTCTATAGTCACCTGGATCCTCCTTCCTCCCCTTTTTGAAAATAGGGACCACATTGGCTCTTTTCCAGTCCTCTGGGACTTGTCCTGAGCTCCATGAGTGCTCAAACAGTCCTGCCAGTGGCTCTGCTATGACACTGGCCAATTCCTTCAGCACCCTTGGATGAAGATCATCTGGGCCTGCTGATTTGAATATGTCGAGCCCCTCCAAGTGTCCCTTCACTAGGCCAGCGCTAATCTTTGGTGGGCTGGTTTCCCTCCTATGCTTGTCTATAGTCCAATTTAGAGATATGTCATTATCTGTATTCAGGAATACTGATGCAAAAAACTCATTGAAGATCTCAGCTTTGTCCCTCCTATCCATCACTAGTTGCCATAGCCTGTCCTGTAGGGGTCCTATGTTACCATGCACCTTCTTTTTGTTTCCTGTTTACCTGAAAAATGACTTTTTGTTGTCTCTAATTTTAGTTGCCAGCCTGAGTTCCATTGCTGCCTTGGCCTTTCTGACTCCCTGCAAATGTGAGCCAAGTAGGTATAATCCTCCTTGGTGGCTACCCGCTGTTTCCACAGTCTGTATACCTCTTTTTTCATCCTTAGGCTTTCCTGGATTTTCCTGTTTAACCAAGAGGGTTTTTTGGCTCCTTTGCCCTGCTTTATGTGCAATGGGATTGTCCCCTTCTGTGCCCGAAGGATCGTTCCTTTGAGGAACAACCGCCCTTCCTGGACTCCCATCTCACCAAGGCTCTTATCCTTCAGTGCCTCACTTACTAACCTCCTGAGCTCATTGAAGTTAGCTTTTCTGAAGTCTAGCACTTCTGGCCTACTAGTTTTCTTCCCCCCTTTTGTCAGATAGTGAATTCTAACAATTGGTGGTCACTATCTCCCAGATTATCCTGTATCTACAGATCTCCCACCAGGTCATCCCCTGTAGCAAACACCAAATCCAGTAAGGCATTTCCCGTAGTGGGACCATATACTTCCTATGTTAGGTGAAGGTCCTGTATGCAGGTTAACAACCTACCTACGTGAACAGTCGGACCTAGCTGACTACTCCTCGCAGCAGATGTCAGGGTAGTTAAGGTCACCTATGACAACCATGTCCCTTGAGCGTACTGCCTCTGAGAGCTGCCTTGAGAATTCCAGATCTAGCTCATCCCCCTAGAGTGGCTGTCTGTAATAAACTCCCATTACCAAGTCCCTTTCACCCTAACCCCCTTGTATTCTGACCCACAGTACCTCAATATGCCCCTCTTCTGATCCCATCTTGGTTACTGAAGACACATGTTGCTCCTTAACATAGAAAGCGACCCCCTCCCCCCCTTTTTCCCACTCTATCACGTCTATACAGCCTATAGCCCTCAATGCCTACTGCCGAGTCATGGGTAGGGTTCCACCAGATTTCAGTTAATCCAACCAGGTCAAAGTCTTTGTTTGCAAGTAGGAGTGTTAATTCCTCTTGCTTGTTCCCCGTGTTCCTAGCATTAGTATAGAAACATTTCAGCTCTCTGGTGGGTGTCCTTGGTACCCCTCTGTCCTGATGTCTATTGGGCCCGCAGTACTTACGTGGACTTTCCAGTGCTTGGCATGTGGTTCATTATTCCTAGATTCTCTTTGTCTTCTGCATCCCTGTCCCCTGACAAACCTAGTTTAAGAGTTCTAGATTTTTGCATTTCTTGCAAATTGAAAAGGAAGCATTTTAGTTGTATCAATTAAAAGCCAGGTAAGTATATCCACTGTTGTGTGTTGCATTAAACCTTGTTTGGAATTGGTGGGTTTAACATCAATGCCTTTCATTGACAATAAATGTAAAGAAGCCATTAGTTCCTTTGTGTAAGTAGACAGCTGAAACAATAAGGACCAAAATGCAGGCACATGACAAGGTTTGAGTGGAAACTGAACTGTGTGGCCCAAAAGATTTCCCAAATGACTGATATAGCAAAAACAGGGACAAAAGCATTGATTAAATTGTGTTCATCTAGGATAGCAGAAAGACCAGTGAATCTGAGAGAAGGTTGTAAGGAATCCTGTACAGGAATTGAGAGCATGCCCCTGAGAAAAAACAAAGGAGCTTTTTGGGTTGAGTGCTAGATAAAAGGGACTTGAAGTTGCAAGCAAACTGTTTCCTATTGTTTGATTCCTCCTGTGTTCATGGAAACAGAACTTTATGCTCTCTTTGTAAATACACATGACCTTTTTGAAGATGCCTAACTACATTTTCAGTTCCTCCTCATAACAAACAACTCACCAAGCCCTAAACTTTGGCTAACCACGTGGGTCAAAATTGGAAAACAATGCATTTGTGTAAGAGATTCTCTCAGATTAAAACTCCAATGCCTGACAATATGGTTAAGTATGTTATTGGGACCTCCCACAGCACTGACCAAATGTACTGGAGGCTGGCAATATCTGAAAATAAGTAAAGCTGGTACACAGAGGTATGCTAAGTCATTATACAGCATTGGTTAAATAAAAGTGTGTGTCAGATGCAAAACAAGGTGTTTGTCACTTGGCCTTTCTACCTGAAGAAACCTTCACTGCTGTGGTACAGTTTGTGGGAAGAGTGTTACTAGGGACTTTCCCAACCCTAACTGCTTGCAGAGTAGGAAGCAAAATATCTAGGTGTAGTGCTGAGGCTTCTTTAGGTAATACTGCTGTGGACATTTATTTATGATGTATGTCATCGTGACATCTAGATATGACTAGGCACTAAGAAGGCAAAATAGAAGTTCTTGCCACAAAGAGCTTACAGTCAAGGTGCCAATCAGAATGCAACAGAAGGACAACATTAACTATCAGATGTGAGGGTGAAGTAACAACAGAACAGCTTAACAGAAGTCTTAGTTCATCTTTCTCAAATTCTGCTCAACTGTGTGTTACTGTCAAATTCTCCTTCTAATCCATCTTCACCTATTCAGTACATACTCCAGGTCCTGAACATCAGAAGCATTGTACACTTTCTTAGGGAGCTCACAGATGATGCTTAAAGACCAAAACATTACTTTAAGGTGTTGGAGGTGTTTTGTTGGTTTGCTTACCTGAGTTCATGGTAAGCATGGCTTGCTTATGTTTTAGTTCATAACAAAAGAAACACTATATGCAGTACAGGGATCATAGTGGGATCAGTGTTATCATCAACACTGCAGAAAAGATGTGGATCCCTAAACTCATGTCGTCAGCTGAAGAGATATACAGTTTCTTTTGAAATACATTAGTTTGCAGTTTTCCTTGTACACATGCAAATTTTGTATTAATCATACTTAGCCTTTTTTTAAAACAAGGATTTATGTTATTTTTTAAGTTGTGTGGGGGTTTATGTGCCCCTAATTGGAAACTCGATTTTAAAAAATCATGTAAATTCAAATTTCAGATTTTGAGCACTATTATAAAAATTGTTAGTGTACCTTTGATCTCCTTCTTCAGTTTTTAGCTTTCCTGAGTTGAATGATTCCTTACTTCCAATTTCTTGCATATGTAGTACCTAGCTGTGCAGCTATTCCGTGTGTAGTCTCCATGATGATTGTAATGGAATATATCATATGTTTGTTCAAGTTCTAGAGCATTGATAGAGTAAATATAATGGTCCAATTCCTTAAGCTTTTATTCAGTCCTTACTTAAGCAAATTTAACTGAGGTAGGCAGATGGTAGAGCAGAGTGGTATGTTAGAGACTAAGTAGTTCAGAGACACAAGCTTTTGTAGGCAACAACCTGGTCAATCTGACAAAGTAGGACTAAGTAGTGGTCTGTTCCTAGCATCTGAAGAAGTAGTCTGCAGCCTGTGAAAGCTCATGCCTCTCTGAACCAGTTAGTTTCTAAGGTGCCACCCTGCCGTGCCTTCTGCATGACTTCAGACTACCATATGTACTTGATTCCCCCATGATTAGATTCTATATATGGAAATTTTATAAATTTCTTATAATTTTCCAGATATAGCATCTAATTATTGGACATTTGCCTTAAATTTCCCCCCCCCACCCCACCCCCACTGCTACAGCAGGGAAAATAAATCTAGGGTGTTAGGTGGCCCCTTTCCTCCCACCCCCTTATATTCAGACCCTGTTCTATGTGAGCATGTGGAAGTAAAGGGCAAATTTGAAAACACTGACTTTAAATAAACATATCTGTAGTAATCTGCATACATCTGCATGTGTGCAAATTATTATGGGTACCCATAGACTTTGTTCATCCAAAATTGATAAACTTTACTTTTTTTTTGCAAACTGCAAATTTTAGCACAGGTACTCCATAAACACACGTTTAAGCAGCACTTTTGTACCTACCTATACATAGTACAAACTATGCATATTAATCCAAAGCCAAAAGGCTTATGATTTATCATATAGTGCAGTGGGGTGGGCCCCAGCAGAGCCAACAGCATTTTAAGTAGGACTGTTGGTTAATCATGATTAATGTACGTGAATAATGCAAAACAAATTAATGCATTAATTTTAGAAACAAACGTTAATCACACACATCCATTTTGACCAGAGGTGGGCAAAATAAGGCCCATCCCATGCCCTCTCTGGACTTGCCCAGCACAGCGAACCAGCTCCAGACCAGCTGGAACCCACGCACACAGCCTTAACCCCAGCTACGCGCTGTTGGTGGTGGCAGGGGAGGAGCTGCAGGGTGCACAGGCTCCAGGTTGTTGGATGGGGGGATGCTGAGTATTGTTTAACTATGTGATCATAATTGTGCTTAATTAAAACTACTTTTTTAAATCTCACAATTAATTGTGATTAATTTTTTTAATAGCTTTTGCCAGCCCTAATTTTAAGCCATGGTGATCCCACAGCCCAGCACTACTTAGTATATGCGTGTACTCTAGATACCTCAACAGAGGATCCATGTGCTAATTAGTCCCATGTATGTCTGGAACTGGGTGTTCTTGTCACGAGTCCTGGGATCCTCTAAAATTTATATGCAGCTGAGGCTCAGGGCTGCCTAATCCAGCTCTACCTCATGGAGGGCAGGGCTACACAAATCACATGTGACAGGTCAAGAGAAGCAACAGAGCTTATCATCTACATAGACATTGGTGATTTTTGCCAGACATTTTGGCTAGGGACAGACATTAAACATAAACCAGTCCAAATGATCAGAAACTGGTTTAAACCTGTAACCGAACAGACATCCAGCGCACATAAACCAGTTGCAAAATGGCCAAAACTGGTTTCAGATAAATCTGGTTGAATATAGTATCAGATTTAACTGATCTGGCTCAAACCAGTTTATGCAATGTCTGTCCCAGACCCCTTGCTGGTTTAAGATAAACCAGATACCCCCAGGATCCCAGCATGCTCTCTGGGCTAGGCAGGGCTCTCTGCTCCAGCTGCAGGGCTGACCCTGCCCCTCCACTCTGTAGCTGGAGCAGGGACTGGCCCTAGCAGAGACGCTGGCTGGCATGGCCCCGTTAAGGCAAAGTGAGCAGGGAGGGGGTTAATTCTTCCCTCCTTCCCCTCTTCCCCCACCACAGGCGCAGTCAACCTGTCTGCCAGGGAGCAGAGGGGAGGGGGCTGCAGCAGTGGCCCCTGGAGCTGGCAGGCTCCCGCTGCAGGGAAGGGACAGAGGGAGGAATTAACCCTTGTCCCTGCCCCCTTCACCTTAAAAGGGCCATGCTGGGCAGGTTGTCCCACAGGGTTGAGAGAGGGGCTCTGTTCCATGTTGGGGAACAGAGCAATGCTGCTGGGCCCAAGAGCACTGCTTCTGGGCCCAGGAGTGGGGGCAGGGGAAGGTTCTGCTCCATGCTGGAGCCCAGAGGGACAGCAAGACCACAGAGCTCAGCTGGGCAGGGTGTGTGGGGTGTAGGCATGCAGCCCCTGCTACCCGGCAGCAGCAAAAGCGGGGAGGTCAGGGTGCTCTTGCTTGGTGCAGGTACAGTTCCAGCCAATGCTGTGGGGGGGGGAGGGAGTGGAGCCTGCCTTATCTCTGCGGCTCTGCTCCCTGAGCCTGAACCTGCAGCGGGGGAAGCCCCACACTGGAGCCAGCTGCTTCCCCCACTCCCCAATGTGCAGGTCCCGCACTCTGACAGGAGTGGAGGGATCCCCTTCCCTGCTTTCCTGAAGAGTCCAGTGCTAGGCTTCCCCACTGCAAGTGTGGAGCTGCAGACGCAGTGCAGAGCTGCGGAGATGCAAGTGGCTAGGCAGGCTGCGCAGGGCTGCTCCCTCTGCCCCTAGTGCAGCGCTGGCTGCCTCTATCCTGCAAAGACTGAATCAATTCAGGCTCAGGCTTTTTGAATGTCTGCCCCTAGCCTTTAAGTCAATGAAGAAATAGAAATCCTTGGAAACAAGAAAGAAAGGTTCTGCTCAGCTGTGGGAGTAAAAAGGAAGTTGAAATGTAGTGGTTCACCATGAGGTGAGAAAAAGTCAGCACTGAGGGGGACTGTGTGCAATGGGCACTATATCTTATTCATATGGACTGCACTAACCTATCATTGTGGTAGGTTCCCATCAGTATGTTTGCCCAATATGGGCTGTGTGTTTTACAGGCATGCTCAATTTTGGTTGCGTTTACTCAACTTCATAGTTGGTTTCCATTACTGAGTAGATGCTGCTTCGGGCAGCAGTTTAGTGATAGGCAGTAGGCCTGTGCAAGGTGGATAGTATTCAGTTTGGATTCGGTCAATTCAGGGGACAGTGATTCAATTCAGTGTTTTGAATCACTGTCCCAAATCAATTTGGCTGAATCTGATTTGGAGATTCTGCTGCCACCGAATAAGCCAAATGTCCAAATCAAACAGGCCGCATCCCCTGCCCACTCTCTCTGCCCCATCAATGGCTGCCCCACATTCACCAGCTCCTGCCAAGTGGGGGGTGATCCCAGCTGCCCCACAGTGCATTGGAGGGGTTCTGTCATGAGCCCCCAAAACCCCGGTGGCTGCTGCAGCAGCTGGTAAATGTGGGGGGGGTTTTTTGGTTTTTTTAAGAACCAGGAGCTGGGGCTGGGTGGAGCAGCCATTGACAGGGCTGGGAGAGCAGGTGGGGAATGGGGTCTTGTGGCAGAGCCCCCCACACAGTGTAGGGCAGTTAGAGGCAGC
>NW_005842072.1:86337-89363 GCF_000455745.1 Alligator sinensis | reverse complement strand
CAGAGTCCGTGTCCAGCTCCCTGCCACAGCGAGTGGGAACTGCCTGAATCTCCGAAGCTTTCGAAATCTTTTCCGAATCAATTTGGAGAGCTTCAAATCGATTTGGAACTTTTATTGGTCTCCCAATTCAATTCGGATTCAGAGATTTGGCCACCAAATCAGGCCAAATCTCCTCCAAGTTGAATCGGCACCTGAAGCTTTGCACAGCCTTAATAGGCAATGTATTTAGTGGAGGAGGTTTTCATAGATTTCATAGACATTAGGGCTGGAAGGGACCTTGGAAGATCATCGAGTCCAGTCCCCTGCCCCAGGGGCAGGAAGTCAGCCGGGATCATAGGATCCCAGCAAGATAAACATCCAGATATCTTTTGAAGGCATTCAGAGTAGGTGCTTGCACCACCTCTGTCAGCAGTCTATTCCAAACCTGGGGGGCTTGGACAGTGAAGAAGTTCTTCCTTATGTCCAGCCTGAAACGGTCATGGAGGAGTTTGTGACCATTTGACCATGTCATCCCTTGGGGCGCTCTGGTGAACAGACGTTCCCCCAGATCCTGGTAAGCACCCCTGATAAACTTATAGTTGGTTACCAGATCACCCCTGAGCCTGTGCTTTTCCAGGCTGAAGAGTCCCATGGCTCTTAGCCTCTCGTCATAAGGTCTGTTTTCCTGACCTCTGATCATGTGCGTGGCTCTCCCCTGCACCCTCTCAAGCTTCTCCACATCCTTTTTGAATTGCGGAGCCCAAAACTGGACGCAGTACTCCAGCTACGTCCTCACGAAGGCCAAGTACAATGGGAGAATGACGTCCTGGGATTTACCTGAGATGCATCTGTGGATTGAAGCAAGCGTTTTACTTGCTTTACTAGCAGCAGTATCACATTGAAGGCTCATGTTCATCTTGTAGTCAATAATGACCACCAAGTCCTTGTATGAGGAAAAGTTTCTTGTATGAGGAAAAGGACAAGGGACATTTTCCCCTAGGCTGATTGAGGGGGGAAAAACCTCATTTTATATTTGAGTTAATTTGGTAATACCGCTACCCATCTCTTACCTCAGGTAAGTAATGAGTGAGTATTGGATACAGACTTCTGGATTTGGCCAAATATTAATTTTTGGGTTTTTTAATGAAGGGGTTGGGGGAACTCATAATCGAAAATATTTGCATTTATCTGTCACTGAAAACTGAGGCAGAGAAAGAGAAAGTACACCTTAGGGGAAAAGAATAAACAGCCTAGCTGGTCAAGTGATTCAGAAAAGTATGCAAGTGCATATTTCAGTGTAGCCCCACTCAGGGCAGTACTGCATCCTTTACAGCCTATGCTTAAAGTCCTGTCACAGACCCAATGCTTAAATGCTTTTAATTTAAAGCACATACTTAATTCCTAAACTGAAAGGGGTGAATTCCCGAACTGAATTTCTCCATTGATTTTGAGCAAAATTATTCCTGAACAGAAAAGAACATGTGTCAATTGTTATTTTGCACAGGTAAAATAAACCATGAAACATCAGGGATCGGTCAGTAAAAAATAATTATTTCTCTTTCATCTCTAAATACTACTGTATGTAGAGTTTTCTCCACCTAGCTCTTAACAATAAATCAGCAATGCATATTCAATGGTGTTAATGGTACATTCTGAAGAAAACAATGGCCTTTCCTAAGTAGCTGACCTAAGCTGAATTAATGTTTCATCAGAATATTGTGTGGGATGCCGATAAACATAATGCTTTTGTATCAGATTGTCACAGCTTCAGCTAAGAGTCTTATCAGCATTTCACCTTAAATATGTTGTAATTTATTTTTAATAAAAGAGAAAAAATTACAAGCTTTTCAAACCTAATGGGTTCATATTGAAATGTCCAAATCAGACTTCCACATACACTGTTTTAGGAATGAAGAGATGAATATTTCTTTGAGTTGGAGTGGGAAGGAATGTAAAAATTTCATCTAAACATGTTAAGATAATTTAGCTTACTGTTCTCAAGGGTTAAGATGGGCCTGATGAATGTTAGGGCTTGAATTAAGTCAACACAGGTAAATTTACTAACATATTCTTATATCATACTTTTATTAGGAATAAAAAACTGCTGCAGTGATTTCATGAGGGTTTATATGTGTGCCCTTAGGAATAATATTTGAACCCTGTGTTTTCATTTATAGGCAGTTTTTATAAGAGAAAGATTTGCTGAGTGTTCAAAATGGGTGAAATTAATGCTGCTTTCAGGAGCTACTTCAGCCCATATCTTAGAGTAGCAAGCACACCCCCTCTAACCTTACTGTATAGTTGGGTTACTAGTGAAGACCTAAAATTCCTTCCTTACCAAATTAATTTTGCATTCTACATAAAACATAAGAATTGCTATTTACTCAGGCAGACCATAGGTCCACCTTGCCCAGGATCTTGTGTCCCACTTGCATTTAAGGTCTAGGAAGTTCTGGTTCAGAGGCTATACCCATAACTCCTGTGCTGAATAGCTACTGATTCCCCTTTCCTCCACAAATTTCTCCAATTCCTTTTTGAATTCTGGACTCTCACATGCTACTGAAAAAATAAATAGCCCAGCATATACATGGATACTCAGCAGGCTGACTCCTGTGGTAGGTTTAAGGCCCTCCACACATAATGATATCTTTTGTGTGATAAGAAAATAAACATTGTATATAATCAGATCCAAGAATCATCATAGATTCATAGACTGTAAGGCTGGAAGGGACCTCAGAAGATCATCAGGTCCAGCCCTCTGCACCAGGCGTGGAAGACAACTGGGGTCTGTCACAACCCAAAGTTGTGGATTTTTTGATTGTGTGCGCTTTGGCACCGCTAAATTATGTTCCCGCCGAATTGCAGCTCTTTTGCACAACGGGGTGTTCTGTTGTTATAGAGAACCCGTGTGCAGAAAAGTGTTTCCCGCCGTTCTGTAGCCTTCTTTGCATTGTGCATTACACTTGCATTACAGTGATGCACGCTGCAAAGGAGTTCCCGCCAGTTGTATTGAGATTTGAGCCACATTATTGGCCGGTCTTAATTTA
>NW_005842072.1:85169-85832 GCF_000455745.1 Alligator sinensis | reverse complement strand
GGGCTGCCGGCCACAGCCCGCATGCACACAGACGGGCCCGGCTTGCGCCCGGCGAGGACGGGACCGGGAGCTGGCCTGCACATGGCTACGAAGATAGGATTGGGAGAGAACTCGCAGATGGGATCGGGAGAGAACTCGAACATGGCGATGAGATCAACAGAAGGAGACACGCTAGAGCTAGAATTGGTTAGGAATTGCCCTTGGCGCGATAATCAATGCCGAGTGAAAAGTTTTGAGAAGTTGGAGGCGCATGTCGCTTGCCATCAGGCAGGCGGAATGGGTGGAGGATTTGTTAGCGGACGCCTTTCGCTAAAGGGGGACGAGGGAGTCTCCGAAGAGGGAGCCCCGAGAGAAAGGGAAGTGTATTTACTCCCAGTGGCATTCGGGTGTATAATGAGGAACGAACGAGTCCTGTTTAGACCCCTCAATACTGTGTCCCTTGTCGGACCCAGCCCGGCGGACGAGGCGGACCCAACTTCCACCCTGGAGTGTGCCCGATGTCTGAGATATGCTCGGGAGGATAAAGAGCCGGAGCCAATCATCCGGTTCCCTCCCTTCATGGCGGCTAGATTAAGGGGACGCGAGCTTCCATCTGAGCTCCGCGAAACCCTGGGAGCGGAGGAATGAGCCGCAGATGAGAGAATGGCCTTATGGTACGACAAG
>NW_005842072.1:44788-82880 GCF_000455745.1 Alligator sinensis | reverse complement strand
CGCAGACGGGCCCGGCTCGCGCCCGGCGAGGACGGGACCGGAAGCCGGCCCGCACAGGGTCAAGTGACCCCAGCAAGGTGACTGTCTAGTCTCCTGTTGAAGATTTCCAGGGTAGGTGATTGCATCACCTCTGGAGGGAGCTTATTCCACAGCCTGGACACCCTGGCTGTGAAGAAGTTTTTCCTAATCTTGAGCCTGGAATGATCTTCCAGGACTTTGTGACCATTACTCCTAGTTTTCCCTAAGGGTGCCCTGGTGAACACTTGTTCACCGAGCTCTTGCTATATTCCCCTGATGCTACCAAGTCCCCTCTCAGCCTTCTCTTTTTCAAGCTGAAGAGTCCCAAGTCCCTCACCTTCCCTTGTATGGCTTCTTCTGATCATACAGGTGGCCCTTCTCTGCACTCACTCAAGCTTTACCACATCCTTGTTAAAGTGTGGCACCCAGAACTGGATGCAGTACTCCAACTGTAGTCTCACTAATGCTGAGTAAAGCAGAAGAATCGCCTCCTTGGATTTGCTGGAGATGCATCTATTGATGCATGCCAAAGTATTATTTTCCCTGCTGGCTACAGCATCAAACTGTCAGCTCATATTCATAGTGTGGTCTATTACCCCCCGTTTGTGGTGCTGGTCACTTTGGCACTGCCAAGCCCCTAGGTATGTAGGGGGTTGTTTGTCCCCAGGTGGAGCACTTTATATTTATCAATGTTGAACTTCATCTAGTTCCAACCCGGCCAGCTTGCTAGTCCGTCTAGATATGCCTGCATCAGTAACCTATCTTCAAGCATGATCACACTTCCCCATAACTTGGTGTCATCCGTGAACTTAGCCAGTGAGCTCTTCACCCCCACATCCAAATCATTGATAAAGATGTTGAAGAGTACTGGACCAAGCACTGACCCCTGTGGGACACCGCTGGCCACTTCTCACCAGGATGACATAGATCCATTCATTAGGTCTCTCTGGGTCATACCCCATTACCAGTTTCATACCCACCAAACTGTCTCGCAGTTAAACCCACAATCCTCCAATTTTGTCATGAGAACATCATGGGATACCAGATTGAAGGCTTTTCGGAAGCCAAGGTATACAGTGTCAACCTCTTCTCTCTCATCCAGGTGGCAAGTTACCTGATCATAAAAAGAGATTAAATTGGTAAGGCAAAACCTGTCTGCAACAAAGCCATGCTGGCTGTCATTCAGAATCCTACGTTCTGCAAGCCTATCACATATGGACTCCTTAATTAATTTTTCCAGGATTTTCCCTTGGATTGAAGTTAGGTTAATTGACCTATAGTTACCCTGGGTCCTTCCTCTTCCCCTTCTTGAAGATGGGTACAACATTGACCCTCTTCCAGTCCCCAGTCTCCAGAGCACCACGAGTTTTGGAAGAGTTTTACCAGAGGTTCCAGTATAACTTCAACCAACTCCTTCAGCACTCTCAGATGGTGTTCATCCAGTCCTGCTGATTTATATATGTCTAATTTCTTTAATTGATTATGCACCAGTTCTACAGCAATAATAGGAAGGCAGTCATTTCTGCCCTGTTCATACTGTAACCTATCTGGCATGATTTTCCCCTTGGCCCAGTGAAATACTGAAGCAAAGTAGTCATTCAGGAGTTCAGTTTTCTCCTGAGTGCCAGTAACCAGCTGTCTTGAGTTGCTGAGCAGTGGCCCCACACTCCCATTTGCTTTCCTCCTGTTCCCTAGCTACCTAAAGGACTTCTTGTTACCCTTGATTCCTGTTGCTAATTTAAGTTCAGTTGCCAGCTTAACCTTTCTAATTTGTTCCCTACAAGTGCAGACCATTGTTGTATAGTCCTCCTTGGGGCCTGTCCCAAGCTTCCATTGTTTGTATATCTCTTTCTTCTTTCTTAGGAGGACCATGATTTCCCTGTTTAGCCAAAAGGGCTTCCCAGCCCTTCTTCTTCCCATAGAATGGAAGACCCATTAAAAGCCTTCAATCTTCATATGCTAGGTATGTGTGAAGGAAGTAACTGAAAGATCTGAGCCACCTTTTTTCCTTTCTATACGTGAATAAATCATGAAGACAAGTATCAGTTCCAATTTATAGAAAAAATACATTTTCCATGCAACTTTAGTATACGGTCCAGATAGACATGATGAAACACCATCTGTTAAATCTTTTTCGTTTTTGGCTCAGGCATCAGGATGCTATAGAAAGGCTCACATTAATAATGAAAATACATGTGATATCACAACAGGATAAGTTTGGAGTGAAGTCCCATGACTAAATTGATTGAGAGGCTGTTAATGGTTGGTATGGAGGGAGGCACAGAATATATATTGGAGAAATTGGACAAAGTTGCATTGAGAAGCAATGGTTAGCTGAAGCAAACAAAGTAAACAAAGTACACAAAATGAAGCCCAAGAATGTGTGTCATTTCTGCAGATGCATATGTAGACACAGAGGCATATATGAGCTGGTTTCATTTAATTAGCTTGGATACCAGTAGCAGTTAATATGTGGAGGCACAGGCATTGGCACTGCTGTCTGCCAAAATAAGCATCCAGGGTCCTCAGAGGAATTATACAGCCTATTATGAACTCTGTGCCACTGTCTTCACTGCTAATGTAATGTGAAATAATGAGATTGAAGTTTGCCGTGGTAAGCCAATCTGTAACACGTGTCTTCAGATGAAGTGCAGACATAGTGATGGACAGAAGCCTTCATCATTTCACAAAATGAAAATAAATAGGAAGTAGTCTAGAGACACCCAGTTCATAATAGCAAAATATAGGTGTATTGACCTTCTCACTTTGTAACTTCAGTATCTCTCTCTCCTGATACCTTAGTAAGGGCTTTCACTGCAAGTAAGTAGCTTTTCTTTGCAAGGACAGTAGAGGAAAGGCATGTTATAAAATCCTAGAGAAGTAAGGCTGGAAGGGATCTTCAGAGGGCATCTAGTCCAAACCCCTGCCTGAGGCAGGATCATCCCTAGCCAAACCATCCTATAAAAATCCATGATCTAACTTCTTAGTAAAACTACTATCAACCCTAAAACAACTTAAGGCATAATACCCTAACCTGCCACAAGTAAAGCAGAGGGACCACAGCAGCCAGCGTCCTGCTTTTGTAAAAGTTTGTTAATATATGCTCAAGAGATCCCAGGTAGAGGGCTACACCCCCAGCTACAGAGGAAGGCAAAAAACTCCACAGTCTGTATCAATCTGACCATGGAGTAAAATTCCTTCCTGACCCCAAGTATGGCAGCAAGTATAACCCTGAACAGAGGGGCAAAACTTTCTAGCCAGGAACCTCTGGCTTTAAGTCCCAGAAGGAACATTGGCACACCTCAGTCAAAATCCCCAGCCGGGCAGGGGACACACATGGCAGTATTGCCGCACACAGGCCAACCCTGCAACCACAGTCCACTGGCAGCTGGCCCAGAGGGGCAGATGCCTCTGCTGGCTGTGCAGTCCCCATCTGGGTCTGGCAGGTGCACAGTAGGTCACAGCCAGGCAGCAGCCCCCACTGCCAGACTGCTGCAGTGGGTAGAGGGTGCAGGGAACATTCAGGACTGCTTCAGCAGGTGTTCATCCAGTCCTGCTGAATTATATATGTCTAATTTCTTTAATTGATTATGCACCAGTTCTACAGCAATAATAGGAAGGCAGTCATTTCTGCCCTGTTCATACTGTAACCTATCTGGCATGATTTTCCCCTTGGCCCAGTGAAATACTGAAGCAAAGTAGTCATTCAGGAGTTCAGTTTTCTCCTGAGTGCCAGTAACCAGCTGTCTTGAGTTGCTGAGCAGTGGCCCCACACTCCCATTTGCTTTCCTCCTGTTCCCTAGCTACCTAAAGGACTTCTTGTTACCCTTGATTCCTGTTGCTAATTTAAGTTCAGTTGCCAGCTTAACCTTTCTAATTTGTTCCCTACAAGTGCAGACCATTGTTGTATAGTCCTCCTTGGGGCCTGTCCCAAGCTTCCATTGTTTGTATATCTCTTTCTTCTTTCTTAGGAGGACCATGATTTCCCTGTTTAGCCAAAAGGGCTTCCCAGCCCTTCTTCTTCCCATAGAATGGAAGACCCATTAAAAGCCTTCAATCTTCATATGCTAGGTATGTGTGAAGGAAGTAACTGAAAGATCTGAGCCACCTTTTTTCCTTTCTATACGTGAATAAATCATGAAGACAAGTATCAGTTCCAATTTATAGAAAAAATACATTTTCCATGCAACTTTAGTATACGGTCCAGATAGACATGATGAAACACCATCTGTTAAATCTTTTTCGTTTTTGGCTCAGGCATCAGGATGCTATAGAAAGGCTCACATTAATAATGAAAATACATGTGATATCACAACAGGATAAGTTTGGAGTGAAGTCCCATGACTAAATTGATTGAGAGGCTGTTAATGGTTGGTATGGAGGGAGGCACAGAATATATATTGGAGAAATTGGACAAAGTTGCATTGAGAAGCAATGGTTAGCTGAAGCAAACAAAGTAAACAAAGTACACAAAATGAAGCCCAAGAATGTGTGTCATTTCTGCAGATGCATATGTAGACACAGAGGCATATATGAGCTGGTTTCATTTAATTAGCTTGGATACCAGTAGCAGTTAATATGTGGAGGCACAGGCATTGGCACTGCTGTCTGCCAAAATAAGCATCCAGGGTCCTCAGAGGAATTATACAGCCTATTATGAACTCTGTGCCACTGTCTTCACTGCTAATGTAATGTGAAATAATGAGATTGAAGTTTGCCGTGGTAAGCCAATCTGTAACACGTGTCTTCAGATGAAGTGCAGACATAGTGATGGACAGAAGCCTTCATCATTTCACAAAATGAAAATAAATAGGAAGTAGTCTAGAGACACCCAGTTCATAATAGCAAAATATAGGTGTATTGACCTTCTCACTTTGTAACTTCAGTATCTCTCTCTCCTGATACCTTAGTAAGGGCTTTCACTGCAAGTAAGTAGCTTTTCTTTGCAAGGACAGTAGAGGAAAGGCATGTTATAAAATCCTAGAGAAGTAAGGCTGGAAGGGATCTTCAGAGGGCATCTAGTCCAAACCCCTGCCTGAGGCAGGATCATCCCTAGCCAAACCATCCTATAAAAATCCATGATCTAACTTCTTAGTAAAACTACTATCAACCCTAAAACAACTTAAGGCATAATACCCTAACCTGCCACAAGTAAAGCAGAGGGACCACAGCAGCCAGCGTCCTGCTTTTGTAAAAGTTTGTTAATATATGCTCAAGAGATCCCAGGTAGAGGGCTACACCCCCAGCTACAGAGGAAGGCAAAAAACTCCACAGTCTGTATCAATCTGACCATGGAGTAAAATTCCTTCCTGACCCCAAGTATGGCAGCAAGTATAACCCTGAACAGAGGGGCAAAACTTTCTAGCCAGGAACCTCTGGCTTTAAGTCCCAGAAGGAACATTGGCACACCTCAGTCAAAATCCCCAGCCGGGCAGGGGACACACATGGCAGTATTGCCGTGCAACCACAGTCCACTAGCAGCTGGCCCAGAGGGGTAAATGCCTCTACTGGCTGTGCGGTCCCCATCTGGGTCTGGCAGGTGCACAGTAGGTCACAGCCAGGCAGCAGCCCCCACTGCCAGACTGCTGCAGTGGGTAGAGGGTGCAGGGAACATTCAGGACTGCTTCAGCAGCCCAGCTGGCACAAGGGGTAGTATCCCCAGGTACCAATTGGCTGGGCCTCAGAAGCTCCTGAAGGCTAGTACCCCTGAGCTACTTGCCATGGTGGCTTTTTATACTGCTGGGGCCAAGACAGGGCAGCTTTTTATACTGTTGGGGACAGTACAGGTGCTGGCCCCGGGCTCTAGCTCCACCTGCCTGCAGATCCGGGAGGAGCCAGGCAGGGTTATTTTGCCCTAAGTAGCACAGTTTGCTCCACAACAAAGTGCATGTCTGTGCACATGCACTGAGGCAAAAAGCCCTGGCTCAAATTTGCACCGCTTCTATTTGAGCTGCTGCAAGCGCACGTGCTTGCATACATGGACGCGACCTTAGAGTCTAACTTCTCCACATCCTTTTAAACCGTGGAACCCAAAACTACACACAGTATGCTAGATGAGGCCTGTCCAGTGCCAAAAATCTATCACTGTTACCTCCTGTGTCTTGCACCTAATGCTTCTGTTGACGCATCCCAAAACAACATTTGCCTTTTGTGTGGCTGTATCACACTGCAGATATATATTAAGTCTGTGATCTACCAAGACTCCTGGATCCTTCTCCACAGTGTGACCATCCAACCAGGTGTCACTCATTTTATATTTGTATTTTTGATTATCCTTCCCAAGGTGTAGCACCTTGCATTTGTCAGCATGCAACTTCATCCTGTTAGCTTCAGACCAGTTTTCCAATTAGTCAAGATCTTTCTGAATTGCACTACCATTCTTTGTGTTCAGATTCCATTCTAGTTTCATGTTGTCTAAAAAGTTGCTCAGGAAGCTTTCTATGCCAGCATCCAAATCATTAATAAATGCAAACTGCATTGGGTGCAGGATAGATCCCTGTGGGACTCCACTCAAAACCACCTGCCATTCTGACATGGATCCATTAATAATTACCCTTTGGTTCTAGCTATTGAGCCAGTTGTCTTTCCATCTTACAGTTGTTTTGCCCAGCCCACATTTCTCCAAGTTGTTTATGAGAAGGTCATGTAGGACCTTGCCAAAAGCCTTGCTGAGGTCCAGATACACTTATATCCTCAGTATTTCCTTCATTCAACCAAATAATTACTTTGTCAAAGAACATGAATGATGTGTGCCCCCAGCAGCTGGTGGGACACAGCAGCATTGGCAGTGGCAGGAGCGCGGCAGCAACAGCAGGAGTGCAGCAGCAGTAAGTGGGGAGCTCCTGCAGACACCACCGGCGCTGTCGGCAATGGGAGGAGGGTGGGTGGCAAGCGCCGACCAGCGGTTGGTGACCACTCGCAGATGCCGCCTTTTCATAGGAGGTGTGCCACCACATGCAGAGGGTGCACGTGCACCTGCGTGCACCCCCTACGCATCGCCAATGTCAAAGAAGGAGAACAACTTTGTTTGAAATGACTTTTTATTAGTAAATCCATGCTGGCTGCTTGTGATCAACCTTTCCTCCTCCAAATGTTTACAAATTGCCTTCCTTAAGATATGCACCAGTAAGTTTGCAAGTATTGAGGTGAGACTAACTGTAGTTCCCCAGGTTCTCCTTTTGGCCTTTTTAAAGAGGGGCCCTATGTTGGCTATTTTCCAGTCCTGTGGTACCTTACCTGTCTCCCAAGACTTCATGAAGATCATTGTTAAGGACTCTAGAATCTCTCCTGGCAGTTCTTTCAGTACCCCAGCATGAAGTTCATCATTTTATCCTTTAGTCTGTTTTCCCATGGCACCCTGCCTATTGATTCCTTGAGTCAGATGAAATCCAACTTTTTTAAATCAAGCATCCTATTTTTGCTTGACCTCATGTTTTCCCTGTCTCAGGATCTGGGATTCTATCATATCATGATCACACCCTTCCAAGTTGCCCATCACCTTCATGTCCTCCCTATTGGTGAGGACAGGATCCAAGATAAATGATCTCTTAGTTGTATCCTCAGACCTCTGGAACAGAAAGTTGTCCTCCACTCAAGTTAAGAACTGGCTTGACATTTTATGTTTGGCTATATAGTTCTTTCAGCAGGTGTCTGGAAAATTGAAGTCTCACATCATACCATCCCATAGGTTTTGGATAGATTTATCACCTTGAAGAATGTCTCATATAACTCCTTCCTGATTTGGTGGCCCATAATAAATCCCCACTATTATATCATTGCTTCATCTTTCACCTTTCATCTTCATCCAAATGTATTCTGCTTTGCTGTTTTTTTCCTCTTGAACCATACTAAGGAAAATCTTGCCATGTTAATACACATTTACCTTAATTATGGTGCTTTCTAGCTATGAATGGGAGTGGAGTGCCCACAACTTCTATTGCCTTTCATGGAAGTTATGGGTGTTCAGTCCGTCTTAAGTTCAGGCCTTCTGTTCCATGGTATATGACCTAACCTACAATGGCTATGCATTTAGATACTACTGTTTAGTACCAGAGGTTTAGGATAGACACCTAGTACCTGAATGCTAGGAGAATTCTACCAAAGAAAGGCTTGGGTATGCATATTAGCCTAATAACCAGATCATGGAGTGTTGGATTTTAAAATTGTTGTCTCAGCATTAAATAGAAAATATCCTGTTCCATCCCCAAGTAGAGTTAAAAATAAACCAATGTTAAAAGGGCCACATTTTACTCCTAGAGATATACACAAAATTTCTGTTGATTCAAATTAGAGTTGCTGACCTATGTATCAGAACAGAATTTGGCCCTGAAGTACTTTAATTATGAAGCGTAATTCAAAAAACAGAACATATCAAAAGGAATTAATTGGGCAGTTTGTTCCTAGTTATGGTCACATTACTCTGAGGCCATTCTTGGATGACGGCTGTATTGCCTGTATTCTGGTTTGGTATCCAAGGCAAGACAGTTTGAAAGCTCCTGTTCAGAACACAATTAAGAAAGCTACCAACATCATTTCAGAGCAATTAACCTCCACTGGGTTTTCATGCCACACAAAGTAACAAATATAAGAGCAATATATTTCAGCTGTATGACATTTTTGAAAATGAGCTTTAATTAAGGATTCTGGAACATTTAATCTCATATGTAATCTCATTAACTTCTTTGGTGTAGTAGGATCGGAGTGTTGTAGCCATGATGGTCCAGAAAATATGTGAGAAACAATAGAAATAACATTATTTTATATTATTGAAAAGCCAAAGAACATCCCCACAAAACTCAAATCTATTATCTTGATCTTACAGGCAATACTGGTACTTTTTTTCCAAGGAAAGTTGTAATGAAGTTATATGAGAAACAAGGTTTATTGGTGATATCTTTTATTGGACCAACTGTATAGTTAAGAAAGATGTTAAACTTTTGGGCACAAAGTGCCTTTCATCAAGTTTTCAGGTGAAAGCTTGTCTAACCTCTCTTTGAACTATGCAGATCAATAATTTTAATATACTGCTGCTAAATTTAAAAATAAATGCAAGCAATTGAAGTATCCCTTGGAACAATTAAGTGTTCTGTTCCTTTTAAATATTGCACCAGTATTCAGTTAAGTAAAGAATTTTTTTTGCAAAAATCTTGTTGGTCTAATAAAAGATATCATCTCTACTATGAGTACTGATTGCAGTATTCAGTTCTGCATCTTTTATACATCTTAATGTTGCATAGTTGTGGTCACGTGACTTAGAATTGATTAAATATCAAGCTGTTTTTAGTGTGGCTGCACATCCATTTAAGAACAAGCTATAATTTTAATATTATATGCATTCACAGTAAAAAATGCAAATAATTTTATACCTGAAAGGAAAGTGAACAAGCATTCTTGGTGTAATGTGGGTCAGTTTTGCTAGTTTCCCAGCCAAGGAATGTACCTTGCAATGTAAGAGTTTGAGGTTAAATCTGAGTACAAATTACTGTGTCCATAGATTTCAAAAGTTATTTCCAGAGTCAAAAAATGTTTACTACTACCCAGCAGGTGAAGGGAAGTCAGCACATGAAAGAAATGAAAAAAGAAACCCATTAAATGTTCAAAAACTTAGTCACCTCCTTGTTTTACACATTTGAGTCCATCTAAAGCACCTTGACAAATGGAAGTCTTTCTGTTGATTTTGACCAGGCTGCAAGAACCAGATTTTGAAAGTTATTTTATGTCCTCAAAATGCAGTTAGGAGCTTAGGGTTGAAAAACTGAACCCTAGGCACGTCTCTGCATCTTTACTGCCAAAATACCTTTTCTAAAAATCTGCCTTAAATGCCTTGCTTTCTTCAACAGAGCACATGGGTCTTTTGAGTTGATTTCCAACTTTACCCCTGCAGATCAGTATCTTGAAAATCTGCCTACAGTAACCTGTGACTCTCTTCATGTTAAAATACTCCATTCACCTGCAGTATTAACATTGTTAAAAAATATATTCCATATATGAAATAGCAATCTATTTAGTAAACCTAGTGCCATTTGATGATAGTCTTTCACTTAGTTTTCTCGGTTTGTTATAAACCAACTGTGCTATTGATTTTAAAAGGTATTTAATTTCAAGGAGAATTCCTGAAAATTACTATTATCATTCATTTCAGCTTAGTGGATGAATTGTATATAGCACATAATATTTCACTGTATTATGTACACTATTTATACTTGTTTTCATTTTCCATATTTACATGGTTAAGAGAATCATTTTTGATTAAATGGATCTTTCCATCTAAATCCTAATAATGAAATGGTATTAAATCTAAAGTGGAAATCAGGTCTGAATGTATCAGTCACTGAACTGAACTTATCAATCACTGAATCTATAAATCACCTTTATTCTCATTTCTTTGGAAATGTTTGTATAGTATTTTTTTTTTATTTTTAAAACATTAATTCAAATGTAATGTTTATGAAAGTGAGTGACTAAATAACACAGGCCTCTACAACTTCTTCATGCTAGCTTTGGTTTGTAGTACTCCCATCTGAGCAGATATTCTCTGCTTTGCTGAATCAGATTTCTTTCTTTCACATTCCTTGTATTTTTTTCACAGACTGTAGGTTTTCAATGAACCATCTAAGTTAAATGGAACTTTACATTTATTTTATATTACACCATTTTTTCATGAGAGAACCTTGTTTGTATTTTATATAGTTTCATCATACACAACAAAGACACTTTCTTCAATAATGCTACAAGAAGTAGAATTGTGCATCATATTTTACAAAGAGTGAAATATGAAGAGGGAAAAAACAAAATTGGTAAGTGGTAAACAAAGTGGTTTTTAATATGGTGTGAATGTCAATGAAATCTGGGCATGCTTGTTGTTTGTAGGAGTATGATGTTTTGTTTCTGACTCCTTGCTGGGGTCATACCCTGCACATTCCTAGGGTTGTGGGTTTTATTGACATGCACAATCATTTCAAAGGTATTGCAGTGGAATATCAGGCTGCTTTTTCATGAATGAATCTGTATGTTACCCCAGAAAATTTACTTTTGTAGTAGGAGTCTGATATAAGGTAAACAAGAGGTATTGATTGATGACACTGGATAGAGGTGTTGGCCCATTGCAAAAGGAGAACTTGCTCATTAGAGTTAGACCTCAATAATGGACCTATGAGAGGGATGCTGAATTCCAACCTGAATCTCTTGTACCTTCTTCCCATGCTGAGATCACAGAGGTTACTGTCACCAGCTATTTAAACTCCATAGTGGGAGAGGGAGAGGAAGATTGGGATTGAGTTCTCCAACATTTCCTTTTCAAGAACAGTGTCTCTGCATGGGTATTGGTTAGGAAGAGATCTCTGCTCTGCTCCCCTTATCTGATTGTCAAGTAGAAGAATGTTCTTTATTCCAGTGCATCTGGCTGAGCACTCTTATTTCCTAACTATTAATTGGAGATGCCTTGCTGGGGTTGTATTCTCATTGCGGCCTTGCTGTCATTATCAGCACCCAGACTGGAATAACAGATTCTACCCCTGAGCAATGAGAGTTGGTAGAGATTGGCATGTGCTTCATGCAGTTGTCCTCTCATCTGCCTCTTTCCAAGCATAGGCAGACAAGGTTCCTTGGGTGAATTTGATATCTTTTATTAGACCAACCAAATAGTTGGAGAAAAGTTATTAAGCAAGCTTTCGTGTTCAAAAACCCTTCATCAGGCTAAGGAAGCTTCAGCAGTTGGTCTTTCCAAGCATGTCATTTTTCAGGCTATATCCCTGTATTACCAAACTATCTTCCACATAAACTCTGGGCTGGGAGGAACCACACCAGGATATAAAGCTCTACATTTCATACAATAGACACATCCAGAGCTGAGATTTGACTCATAGGATTTCCTGCCAATGCAAAAGATATTTATGACAAATTAAACCCCTTTTCATTGGTGTATCCCTAAAACTCTTAAGTTTCCCTCAGCTCATTAGGAATGGAGTTTAGAGTCTTTTGTCTGAAGTATCTTGGTTACTATTGACTAGAGTTAACTACTAATTTTCTGGTAGCTGTTCAATGGTTTTCTAGTATGTTTCCAAGTGTCTAGGTTTACACACAAAATCTGGTACTAATGACTTCCCCTGTCAGTCTCAGTAGAGGGGCCAAAACCTGAATGGGTAGGGAAGGGGACGAACTACCTTTTGACCCTTAGTAGTGTCCCTTTGGTTGAGGGTATATTGTTGGGTCTCACACTGCTACAATCTGTCTTGTTCCTGTTCTGTCAATAGATGGCTTCAGTCACCAGGGCTGTCAGTCTAGCAGCTTTCAAGAGCATTAAACCGAAGAGATGTAACAACGTTATTTTCATATGGGAATTAAGGCTTTGTGCTGTTTTGCAAGACTGTGGTACAAAAGTTCAGAGGCTTTTTCTGAAATTTCTAGGCTGTCAAGAAATGTTTCATCTTCTATAAATGCAGTTTCCAACTATTTCTTCCCCAAAGTTTTAGTTTTTAATTATAAGATCAAAATGTGTGGGTTTAACTTCAGTGTGGCTGGTGTGGCTTTATTGACTTCACTGCAGTTAAACTGAGGATGAATTTAGTATATGACTCTAAAGTCAATTCATAACTAATTGTACATTATGAAGTATGATAGCAAATCCAGGATTGTTATTTTTGTCCTTTACTTGTGTTAGATCATGGTAATTTCAAACCCATAAAAATCTCTTGTTACTTACATTTTTCATTGTCCATGCACTATGAACTTCACTTAAGCAGTCTTATCATGACAACATGTTTAGCCTAATAATAATGCGTGGATAAAAATCCTGCTTATAGTTAAATTAATATTTTTTATTTTTAGGTCTGAATCGATTGCTTAGTAATGGCTCCTATGAAGCTGCATTTCCTC
Source organism: Alligator sinensis (assembly GCF_000455745.1). Classification (NCBI taxonomy): domain Eukaryota; kingdom Metazoa; phylum Chordata; order Crocodylia; family Alligatoridae; genus Alligator; species Alligator sinensis. The sequence goes on along the minus strand of NW_005842072.1, from coordinate 69,989 downwards.
TTCACGAGGTACTTTCTCACCTTTGGTTTTTTTGGTGGCTTGTAATTACTTTTAAATAATAATTAACATTAAAGTCTTTTTGCTTGTTTCTCAGCTCAAACTAATTTTACACTACTATAGTGCCATTGGCTTCAGTGCTGAGTTACTCCTAACTCTCACTGATGGCCAGAAAAGAAAATTGAGTGCCTTTTCTTTTCTTTTCTTTTTTTTTCTCTAACTCATTAAAAACTCTGATGCCTCTTCCTGAAAACTCTTCATTTGAAACTCATTTACTGCTGCTCCATGGGCAGCTATTAATTGTGCAGTAGAAGATTAGAATATAACTATTACCACAGCTCTCAGGGGTTTTCATGGTGTGCAACACATCCTAAAAGAGTGTGGTTGAGGACATCACCTCCCTTCCATTTGTGATCACATGGAGCCATCACTTGTAATCACAGCTCTAATTGGTAAGGCCTGCAGCAATTATATGAACTGTTTTAAGGAAATGCAACAGTAAGGCTAAGCAGAGACAATCAAAAAGCCTGAGGCTGAATCAATGCAATCTTTGCTGGTTTCTCTAAGCTGTATAGAATGAACTGATAATGAAGTGAACTGCATTCACTTCTGAATCCAGAAAGGCAGCCAGATGCCAGCAGTGGCCCAGACCAGAAGCTGGGAAGTGCTAGAGCACACCTCCCAGCCTGCCACCACTACTGAAGGCACCCAAATGCAGCCAAGCAGTGCCCATCCCTGATTGGCTGCCTAGCACATGCTCTCCAAACTGCTGCTGTTCCCCCCTAAGCGGGGGGAGGGAGGGGGAACAGTTTCTCCAGTCCAAGGCTCAGCCAGTGCCAGGCATCAACCCATGTGGAGGGATCCCAATGCCTCAGCAGAGGTTCCCCCAGCCTGGGCAGGGTCCCCTGACCCCTGCCAGAGGGGGAGTACCCCCCTCCTACCCCTCAGCATGGTCCGATGCCAGCTTAGCTCCACCCCCACAGGTGTAGGGAGGAGTTGGGGGGAACAGTACTTCCAACCTGGGTCAAACCAGTGCCCCACATCAGCCCACATAGGGGTTATCCCTGTGCCTCAGCAAAGGGTTCCTTGCCCTGGGCAGGGTCCCCCAAGCCCTGCTGCTGGGGCAGGGAGGAAATTCCCCTCTCCCACCCCTCAGTGCAGTCTGGCGCCATGTCAGTCCTGGGCTGGAGGGGCTGTTCCCCACCTCTCTGCACCTGAAGGGGTGGGGCTAAGCAGGTGCCAGATCATGCTGAGAGGTGGGAGGGGGAATCCCCACTTTGCACCAGCATCAGGGGTCCAAGGACCCTGCCCAGGGTGGGGGAACACCTGCTGAGGCTCAGGGATCCCCCCCATGTAGGCTAATGCCAGGAGCCGGCTTTGCCCCAGACTGGAAGGACTGATCCTCCTGCATTTGTGGGAGTGGAGCTAAGCCAGTTCATCCAGCTCTATCTTAAACCATTTTTAGCCATTTTGAAAATGGTTTATGTGCACTGAACTTCTGTTCTGTTACAAATTTGAACCAGTTTCTGATCACTTAAACCAGTTTATGTATAATGTCTTCCTCTAGCCTAAGAAAGGATTAATGCTGTTTAGCAAATGAAGGCAAGTAGGAGCCAGTACCTTGTCAGCAACAGGAAGCTGCTATATGTTGAAGCTCCTCCCCCCCACACCCCCCAAATTATTTGACAGCTTGAGACCTTCTCCCATTGACTAATAAAGTCTTTTAAAACAGCATTATGCACACCACACTTCTATTTTATACAAGCTCTTCTAAACCCTGCTAGCACGTGAGTGCTTTTCAATAGTACATTAGTGAGTAAAATGGCCATTTAACATTTGTACCAAAAGGGGGGAAAAAATATCTTTCTCAGTATCCAAGTTTTTTGCTATCTTCACAATCTCTCCATTTGAAACAATTCCAGTACCTGTATCAACAAATATCTCTCAATATGAGCAACTTCCTTAAGACCTGTTGCTAGTGGTAACCATCTTACATGTTTGAATTATTTCTCATAATACCATGTAAGGTAAAGTCAGAAAAGTTATTCTGACAAAAAAGCCCCTACCTTTTGTAAGTAGAAATGCCAAAATGGGAAATGTTTATGCTTTTAGAACTTCTTTCCCCCCAAAATGTCCAAAGATTTATAGAAAATTAAACCAAAAATAAAAATAAAAAAGATTGATCACAAGCAGTTTCCGTTTTTATGAATCATCATTTTTTGACCAAAGCAGTTTGTTGAAGTAGTCTCATCGAGTTGTGTTTACCACCCTCAGGTTCAGAACCTCTGATATGAGCAATGCCAGTTACAAAGTGAACAAATTCAGCAATGCTATAGGAAAGAGTCTTTTTAATGTTAGCTCTTGTGTGAGCTGTTCAGTCCATACATTACTAGTTAAAGAGATTTCTTGGTAACTACTGGGGGTTTTTTTGTTTTGGTTTTTTTCTTTTCTTTTCATTTCTTTTTTCTAATCAATGTTTACACTTGTATTTTAGGGAAGTTACAGAAGTAAAAATTCCATAAGAACCCATGGAGCAGAAAACCACAGACATCTACTTTATGAGTGCTGGGCCTCCTGGGGTGTGTGGTATAAATACCAGCCATTGGATCTTGTACGGTAAAACTTTTTGTTTTTAAAATACCTCTTTGTTTGCCTGGATCGAGGGGGCAAGAGGAGGTCATGGGAAAGCCAAAAAAAAATATGAAAGGACTCAGCTGATGTCTCTGACATAGGTGCAGGCCTCCTGTCAGTTGGTGGTTAGCGCTGTTAGCGCACTGTACAGCAGAATTGGAGTTTAGGGCTATAATTGCCCCTGCCTATTGTGAGACTTGTACCAGAAGGTACAAAGGAGCAAAATACTTGAAATGTCCCTTGCAGAGTTTCCTGCCAACTATTAAAGCCTCTGCTGAAAGAGATTTTAGAAGAGTGCAAAAGGAAGAAGAGAACAATTCCTTGGTGCTACTGTCCCTCCTTTCCTAGTTGTCCCTCTTTTCCTTGTCAGTTCTGAGGAAAAGATCCCCCAGATCTCTGGAGACTGAAGATGTGAACAGAGGGCTTGTTCTGTGAACAGATGTGAAGATGTGCGAGTTGTGCTGGGTCCTTCTTCACCTCACAACATGGCTTCAATAAGAGTCATGATGCTATTGGCTAGATTGTCCTTTCAGTGTCCATCAGCAATCACAGAATTTTTGGGGATAAATTAATGCAGCTGTACAAACTCCCCACTGCAGGAGACATACAGCCCCTTGGCTGCACCCATAAAACTGCCAAATATTTTTTGCCAGAGCAGAGTAGTTTCCTTGGGGGCACTAACAAAGACGGGACAATGACATGGAGTGATTGTTCTCTTGTTCCATGCTGATAATAATAGAAGGTAAATTCAGAGTTCATTCCCTCCATGCACATGTAAGTAAAATTAGTTTAAATTGGCTCACAAATAAAACTGGAAAGCCAAAGCTCATCTCAAAAGTTCTAAGAGGCATTTCTGACAGCTTTCAAATGGATACACAGTCTGGAAGAGAACATTATACTTTCTTTGTGCCCATACAAAGACAGATCCTTCATTTCTGACACTGACAGTATTCTCAGTGGGCCTTAGTGAAAGTCTTCCTTTATGAAGAGGACAGGGTGAGGTTACAGAGTCTATAAATAAAATCTTTATTTAAAAAGTAGCTGCACGCTGATAGACTGCAAAGGGCCGCTAATGTATTCCATTTATTTATTTGCCCTTTCAAGACAGTGATAGGATCCTATTTCTTGTATTGATTTTTAAAACCGTTTCTAAATAGAAAGATTTGTAAATGATTCCCAGGAGGCTCAAGGTGAATTTCTTTAAAGCTACATAAAACTCATTAATTTCTTAAAGCAGAAGATTCATGTTTTTCTAGGTAATAATGTGCACAGAGGAATACAATAAAAGGGATTTACTCGAGTCAGTTTTAAAAAATGTGCCTGAAACCAAAATAAACCAGAGCACTATTCTTGTTTTAGTTCATGCATTAACTGGGATTAATCTTTTTTGAGTCTTTTGGCCTTGTCTACAATAGGGAAATTTATTTTTTTTTAATTATACTTAGGCTATCACTAGTTTATTGGTGGAATCATCATTGCTTTGGAGCAGTCTTTATTTTTGTATTTTTTTTTTAAATCCTTAGTACAAGAAAAGGCAGTAGGGTCCCAATGTACGTTGTTTCTCTCTTTCCCAAACATCTAGTTATTATTTCTAGAGTACTGTTCAGTTGAGACTATCAGTCTCTGGCAGCAGTTTGCATTTGTGGTGGTGCTATTGAGCCAATATTGTGAAAAAGTGTCATGAATTAGGAATCTCCCTGCTGAGCTGCAGAATTCAAATACATTTTACAACATCTCCAAAGTTTGAGGAAGGTTGGATCCAGCCTCCTTTAATACGTGTGTGTGTAAATGGCTCATTAAATTGCTAAATGGCCATTTATCTATGCAGATGTGGAAAAAAAGCAGACCAAGACAGGCACATAATTACATCTAGACCTTAGCACAGGCTTCCTTTTGTAAACTAGGTGTAATATATAGAGTCATTAACTCTTTAGGCTCCTCTTCCTAGCAGTGATGCTCAAAGTTTTTTCAAAGGTTATTTTGAAAGAAAAGCAATCAAGTCAGAAAAATGTAAACACCGGAGGGCAAAAGTACAAAGTGGTGAGTTAGTGTGCAGTTCCACAGGAGAAGGAGGAAATAAGGGGAGTGAGCTGGGCACAAAGCTCATTTGAGTATTTGTAGCTACCTGAGTAGAACATGATGCAACCATGTATCAAGCTAGCTGCTGGCCCTTATCCATAGCTGACTGAAATTTGTCCATGGAGTAAGAGTGGCAGAAAAGGATCACTGAAGTGCTATGACCACTAAGCCTCTTCTTGAGGGTGGTCCTTTGGGTAGTCAGGAGGGGAAGATATGTGGGGTGAGGGAAGAGAAGAAGCCAGATGGAGGGAGGGTGCCCTGGATTCTAGCCATGGCCCCAGTGGGGTAGATTGTTTTGTACCCATTCTGTCCCACGGATAGTTTCAAGAACAGTGCTCTGAGCAATATCTAGCCCTGACCTCATGATTTGAACACTTTTCTGGGAAGTAAAAGACACGTGTTCAAACTCCCTCTGGGTGAGGGAGCCTAGAAGCCAAGTCTCTCACTCCCAGTACTCGTCCTTATTGCTAGGCTGCTGGGCTAAAAGATCAAAGGTTCCACCATCTCTGTTATTTTACTTCCCGGAGGTATGCATATAGAAACATCCTGTTCTGCCACAGGATTGTGTATAAGTGCTAAAAATTATAGTGATGTGGCTATGTAGGTGCCCCTTAGGCACAAAGAGGTGCTGTAGAATTAAGCTCTTGATACACGATAACTTTCTCTTATATGGTGCATCTTTCCTCCTGTTGTTTGTGTGCCATTATATAGCAATACAGGGAGAGAGAAAAACATGTGAGACAAGGCTGATGCTATTCATCCAAATCAATATATATCAAAGCAATAGCAATACAATAAAAGATGGGGTGGATCATAACTGGTCTCAGGTGTCTCGTTCTTACCTTTGAGAAGTTCAAGTTGCCAGCTCTTGTACCCATTTCAGTTGCAATTTTGTACTAGATTGAAACTGGTATCAGGCTAGGTTTCAAAAGCAGCTGTTTGCCTGGTCTCTGATCATAAGAGGAGCCATGTATTTTACAACTGTCAGCTACAAAGGCTAAAGTAAGTGAAAGTAGTGAAGTTTGTTAGGTATGGTTTCCAGTTAATGGTGCTAAATGCGAATACCTCCTTGAGTGTGGGAAGAACAAAAATGATAGAAAAATTATCATATAAAGATTTTGCATTTAATACTTTGTACCAAAACTTTGAATTATATGCGTGGATAAAAATGGGTTATGTAAACTTTGCTATGTGTCATTGTGACAAGGCGCTTGGTGTGCTCCTGTCACTTTAAGAGGAGAGACGGCTTGGGGAGTGAGGTGGCCTCTGATGCATCCCCACAATACAGGACATCCCCTTGGTGAGGGGCGGGACTACTGCCCCCCTTGGCCAATCAGCAGTGAGGGGCAGGGCCACTGCCACCTCCGCCAATCAGCAGTGAGGAATGGGGCCACTGAGTCCTTTGACCAATCAGCAGCAAGGGGTGGGACCAACACAAAAAGACCACAAAAAGACTGCTACTGGGTCCATGAACCCCAATCCAATGAATGTGTGGCAAGTGCTAGGATCAGCAGCAAGTTTGTGAGCCTCTGCAGTTCAGCCAGCAGGGAGCCTCACCTTGCTTCCCCTGCATTGTGGTTGCACATATTCTATAGCTCTGCCATTCTTTGCAGACAGTTCAGCCTTGAGAGAATGTGGCATAGCAGGTGTAAGGCTCAAGCACACCCTCCCCCCCACTGGGATCTGGTCTCACTCCAGTCCAGCTCCACTTGGAGCCCACGGGCACACACTGGACAGGGACCTCACCTGCCCCACTATCAGCATTCAGCACAAACACTGGGCACCTGTGAATCTGCCCTGACCACATTCTGGTCAGAGGTGAGCTGAGTGGGATTGGTGGGCTTTGCAGCCATCTTCCCAGTGGGACCTTCCCTTTCTTCCTCAGGAGACAGGTTTGCCTGTCCTGGAGGGGAAATAATGGCTTAATGAGCTGGCCCATGTGCCCAGGAGCCCAGAGGTCCCTCTGCCCAAAGCTCCCCTTCCCCACTTCCCACTCAGCAGGACACCCCAGGGACTTACTGTGCTGTTCCCTGACAAGAGCCTATTTCCAGTCCCACTAGTGTTCCAGCAGATAAATGCAGTGATCCACCTGCCTGCTCTCCAAGCTTTTACCTTGTGCCAAGGCAGTGCAGGGGAGTATGTGTGAAGACTAACTGCCTGTCCCTGGCAGCTCAGCTGCCCCCGGGGCCTGGACCCACCCGCACGTGCCCAGCCCAGGGTCAGAGAGCTCAGGCATACAACAGCACCTTTGCTCTTGCTGTGCCTGTACATGCACTGCAGCCACAGCTTCTTGCACAGGTGTAGACCAACCAGCCCTGTGGATCTTCCACCTTCCTCCCTCCTTCCCTGGCTAGCTGGGAACCCTGCTTCTCCTGGCTATGCACTGCCCTACCTCTAGGAACATCCAATAGAATCACGAGGATAATGTATTGACACACATTTCCACCGATGAACTGAAAAACAGGACTTTTTTCAATCCTTTTCAATTCAGGAATGGTCAGGGGACAAAGGGTTTAAAAACAGATGGTCTGGTATAAAACAGAACCAGTGGCCACCCTACTGGAGAGCAGCCTACAGGTGGTGAGGGAGGCTGATTAGAGAGTCAGCTAACTAGAAGGGGGCCAGACTTGAACCACTTAAGCCCAGGGCCTGAGCTGGTCAGGAAGTCTACCCTGAGAGTGCCACTGTGAGAGGAGCTCCTAGCTTCAGGCCTACAGCAGGGCTTTTGATAAGCACTGAGCTGGGGTAAGTAACACTGAACCCAAGAACAGATCAGGCCTTGGAAGACAAAGGACTTGGAACAGAAGTGGATAAACCCATAGCCTGGAGCAGAAGAGCAGAGAGAGAAGGGCCAGGGTTCCCGAAGCCCAGCTAGTGAAGAGAGCAGTGTCTGAGAGGGGCGAGACAGGCCTTGGAATAGATAGGCCTGGGAACAGGGGGCTGGGGGCTCAGTGCCTGGGGGAGCCAAGAAGCCCTTGGAATAGACAGGCCTAGGGACAGGAGCTGGTGGCCCAGTGCTCAAGAGGAGCTAGGCAGGCCTCAGAATGGATAGGCCTGGGAATAGAGCAGGGGTGGGCAAAGTCTTGCCAAGCTGGGCCCACTGTGGATTCCATTTCCCAGAAGCCCTTGCCCATGTTGTTGCACCTGGTTTCCATGGAGACCCCAGGAGCAGTGGGGCTATGACAGAGTGAAGACAGGATTTCCATGGAGACTAGCCCCAGCAGTGCTGGCAGGGTGTACACAGGGAGCTGCTCTTTGGCTGGTATCTTGTGGCAGTGACAGCATGGTCCAGAGCTGGGGCAGAGCTGCGATCTGCTGCCTAAGCACCCTGGGCAGGGGCGTGCAAGCTACAGATTGTGGCTCCGCCCCAGCTCAAGAACATGTTGTCACTGCTGTAAGATCCCAGCCCCAGCCTTGGAGCAAATTCCTGCCCAGCCACATGCCCTGCTAGCGTTACTGGGTGTGATCTCCATAGAAACCCTGGCCCCATGCTGTCACAGAGCTGCCACTTACTGGGGTCTCCATGGAAGCTGGTTGCAATGATGCAGGCAGGGGCTGCTGGGAAGTGGACTCTGGTTGCCGGCTAAATCCACCATTTCATAGATTTCGTAGACATTAGGGCTGGAAGGGACCTCGGAAGATCATCGAGTCCAGCCCCCTGCCCAAAGGGCAGGAAGTCAGCTGGGGTCATAGGATCCCAGCAAGATAAGCATCCAGTTTCATCTTGAAGGTGTTCAATGAAGGCGCTTGAACCACCTCCAGTGGCAGGCTGTTCCAGACCTTGGGGGCTCGGACAGTAAAGAAATTCTTCCTTATGTCCAGCCTGAAACGATCTTGAAGTAGTTTGTGACCATTCGACCTTGTCATCCCTTGGGGCGCTCTGGTGAACAAACGTTCCCCCAGATACTGGTGGTCACCCCTGATAAACTTGTAGGTGGCCATCAGATCACCCCTGAGCCTGCGCTTTTTCAGGCTAAAGAGCCCCAGGGCTCTCAGCCTGTCATCGTAGGGTCTGCTTCCCTGACCTCTGATCATGCGCGTGGCTCTTCTCTGGACTCTCTCAAGCTTCTCCACATCCTTTTTGAATTGTGGAGCCCAAAACTGGACACAGTACTCCAGCTGCGGCCTCACTAAGGCCGAGTACAGGGGGAGAATGACGTCCCGGGATTTGCTTGAGAAGCATCTATGGATGCAAGCCAGCATTTTGGTCGCTTTACTAGCCGCCGCATCGCATTGCAGGCTCATGTTCATCTGGTGGTCAATGATGACCCCTAAGTCTCTTTCTTCCATAGTGCTAGCCAACATAGCACTGCCAAGCCTATAAGGATGCTGCAGGGTTTTTTTCCCAAGGTGGAGAACCTTGCATTTATCGGCGTTGAACACCATCAGATTCTCGTCCGCCCACTTGCTGAGCCTGTCCAGGTCAGCCTGGATCACCCGCCTGTCTTCTGGTGTGGATGCTTTGCCCCAAAGTTTGGTGTCATCGGCGAACTTGGCCAGTCCGTTTCTGACTCCAGTGTCCACATCATTAATGAAGATGTTGAACAGTATGGGTCCAAGGACAGAACCTGTCCTTGGACCCCTGTCCTTTGCCCACCCCTGGGATAGAGGCAGTGGCCTAAGAGGGCTGGTGATGATTGGTGGTTGTGGAAGGGACTGAAGGAGAGCCTGGAGGTCCCAACTGGCCCAACAAAAGAGAGAGAGGGGCCAGAACAATAGAAGGCCTTGGCCCAGAGGGAGAGAACCTGAGTCCATTGAGGGGCAGAGTGTGGGGGCTGGAGCAGGCCTTGGACGATATAGGCCTGAGGCCCACAGAGAGAGAGAAAGCGAGAGAGAGAGAGAATTTGAGCCCAGGAAGGACTTGGGGAGAAGATCCAGTGCCTGGGAGGAACTAGAGTGCATCATGAGAAGATCTTGTGCCTGGGGCCTGTCCAAGGGCAGTGTGGGGCCAAAGGAGTCTGAAGCCCAGGAGGGGTGAGGACTAGGGCTGGGAGCCCATAGCCCATGAAGGGCATATGTTAACAGATCATCTGTGAGGCATGGGAGTGGTTATTAGGGAGTATGGAGCCCATGAACTAGACCTAACCATGAGCCCCTGTGGTTATAAGAGTAAGACCAGGCTTGGGAAGCCCAGGGGCAGCCTCCCTTTCATCTGAAATTAAAAACCTCAAGGCAGGAAAGTAACAAGGAGAGGGCTCCAAGGGGAGCCAGGTTGGGAAGGGCTGAGCAGCCACCAGGAGGCATCGTGACCAACCCAAGACGAGCACTTGCTGAAGTCATCTCATAAAATCAGATTTTTGTTTCTTGGTGGAGCAGACAATTTGTTGTCCAAAATGTCGGATGAATTCTTGTGCCATTGGTGCACATATGCTACTAAATTGGGCAGCCAGACCTGCTGTTCTTGTTGCTATTGACCATATTGCTGTTACTTTTCTGTTTCTTTTGCCAGAACACTTGTGATCTCTGTTACCGTATAGAGCAGGGGTTATCAACTGGGGGTACATGTACTCCTGGAGGTACTTTGAAAGATCCCAAGTAGTACATGGAGGTGGACAGGGGCAGAGTGCAGCCACCCCATGCTGCTGCCTCACAGGAGCAGGACCAGGGTGGGGTGAGAGCAGGGCTGTGCAGGCACACCCCAGCTCCATGTCTGGCAGCTCGCCCACCACACCCCGCATCCAGTCACTTGCCACCCGCCTCTCCGCTCCTCGGTGTCCAGCCACTAACCACCCCCTCCCTGGGGTTACACTTACTAAAAAGGGTGCCGCCAGAGGTGCACTTATTTAAAAAGGTAGAAAACCCCTGTTATAGGAAAATATGACAACATTTGGCCTTTGGAATGATGACTCTAAACCTAACTGATACTAAAGGGTGTAGAATATTTACTTGCCACTGCTCTAAACATGTAGAACATAATGTCAAAATAAAGACATATTTCTCTGTCTGGAAAGTCTTCAACATACGCTTTAAAAATTATGATTTTGTCCATTTTTAGCCAAGTGTTGCTTTCTCCCCTACATTGTCTCTAGCCTAGAAGTAAATAGGGGTGGGGTTTTGTGGGCAGGGTTTCTTCTTTTCCCTGTAAACAGTTGATTGAGAATGTTTTCAAATCATGAAATCAACTGGTATTGCTTTCTCTGACCTTGGATAGATCAGAAATTTCTACATTTGCATAAGTGTATGTTACATCAGCTAATCTTGCCAAACTGACTTGACATCCAGCTTGATTTGAATTGACCGTAAAGTTTATGAAGTCAAGGATGAGATTATCAGTTTTCTTCATTCTTTAAAATGAATCATGAGAGCACTCTTTAAGCTCCTTATTATCATTGTTATAGTTATTTATTGATTTATATACCGCATCCTCACCTAACAATCAGGTTGTGGCTACAAAAGAACATCAAACATATGATAGTGCATTCAGCTGATTCCTGCGGTGGATAATTCCAGGATGCTTCTATGTTTATTGTGTTTGTAAATCTGCAAAACAATATTCCAAAGAATTGTTCTAGGGAAGTAAAGAGGAGAAATATTAGTGGATTGATACCAAATTATTTTAAAATATTTATTTTATATGTTATTGTTTTATTTAAGTTTAATTGGTTAGTTTAAATTATTATTTAAAATAATTATTCAAATATTGGAGGTTCCTGGGGGTAACTTGGATTTGTTTTTAAACAAACTGGTTGAAAAATCAAATTTTTCTTCAATTTTCCTCAATCCAGCATCACTAGCAACAGAAAAGTGCTCACTAGAGTCCTGACTGCTTTTCACTTTTGGTCCCTGTTAGAATCCTAAGATAAATTTTCCAGAGACTCTGGTAAGACCACTTCAAAAGTAAAAAATAAAAACTAATAATGTAGGAGAGTAACCATTGATTCATTAATTACTCAGAAGCAGATTGGGTCTTATTTACTTGCCACTGGGCATATCTACATGAAATGTTTACTGCAAAGCTGCCTACTTAGCTCTGCAGTAAGCATCTCTGCACCTACCCATGCGACCCTATTAGGGTGGACAAACCTAATAAAATCTGGAGCAAGCTCATTCTTGTAAATACAAGTACGAGCCTGCGCTGCAGTTTTTTATGCGCAGCAGCGCACATGTCAATTCCGCCTAGCTGGATGGGGCATGAGGGTGCTTCAGTGTGGGGGTTGTCTAGCAGCTAGCCCCACGCTGAAACACCCTTGTGCCCCAGCCACCCCCTCTGCAGCACATTGAACTTGGTCAGAGCAGCCTTGGGCTGCTGCCAGCCAGGGCTGCTCTGACCTGGGCTCAATGTGCTGTGCACCAATAAACTCTGCAGCAATATACTCTGGAGTTTATTCATGTGCATTAATTGCACATTCTGGGAGAAGTGTCCAGTTACACCAAGTCTGTGCTGATGTAACTGCCTTGATTTCAGTAGTAACAAGGGAATGTACTTGGGAGAAGAATGTGGCCTTTTGTTTCCTAGACATACAGTACTAAGGGTCAGCAGGTAGCAGTTCCTATTAAATCCTCTGGGGGGTGCATCTACATGTGCAATTAATGCACTGGCAATAAACTCCTACTGCAGAGTTTATTGCTCCTGGGTGCATCATTTGAACATGTGCCTGGGGGCCATAAATTCCGGAGTTTATTGCCATTTGCATGTGCACCCAGGATCGCATCATGTTGAGCTGGGTTGGAGCAGGCCCAACTGGCAGGAGGCTCTGGAGGTTAGCCTGCCAGCCTGGGGATGCTCCCCCCTCAACATGCCATGGAGGGGCTGGTGGGGCATGAGGGTGCTTCAGTGTGGGAGCTAGCCAGCAGGCAGTCCCCATGCTGAAGCACCCTCATGCCCCAGCCAGCCAGGGCAGCATCTACACGTGTACTGCAGAGGAGTTTTTAAAATACAAGTACTATCCTGCTGCAAAGTAAATTAGTTTACTCCAGCCTACCAGGGATGCATGTGTAGACGCCAAAATGTTTACTGCACACCTAGTTAGTCTACTGTGTGGTAAACATCTCATGTAGACATTTTCTGGGACTATTTAGATATGCATTAGTATTGAAAATAAGCCTAAATTTGAGCTGGGTCTTAAAAAAATAATGTCCCTAGCTCTAAATTCTCCCTTAAGATATAACTAAAATCTTCATTTTCTGTTAGCAAGCAGTGCTCAGAAAAATATACATAAACTAGCTGGTAACTTTGCTCTGTTGTGTTTTAAACAGACGGTATTTTGGTGAGAAAATTGGTTTGTACTTTGCCTGGTTAGGCTGGTACACAGGAATGCTCTTCCCAGCTGCCTTCATTGGATTATTTGTCTTTTTGTATGGAGTCACAACCTTGAGCCACTGCCAAGTCAGGTAAAGTAAGCATGTTTCTTGGTAAAATTAACCCAATTAATGCAACTGTAGAGTTGTGAATAGCGTTGGTGCCTCCCATGAGTCCTGACCTGTTAACTGTTTCATTTCTTCTTGCAAAATTCAGCTTATCCTACTGCTTCTTAAAAAAAAAACCAAACAATTCTCAGGGAAAACTGTGTGTAGATGTTAGTAGGTAATAAGTAGCATGTAATGACCTTCTCTGGTTTCGCACTCCTGCACATGAGCTGATATAACACAGTCCTCTAATTCGTGGACTGTGGAGAGCTAGAGTTTCTCCCAGTGCTACCCCCTAAATGTGGTGGGGAGAGGGTGCAGCATTGGTTCCTCCACACTTCCTAAGCAGCTGACAGAGGGGAAAGATATTTTCTCTCCAAGAGCAGCTCAGCACCTGGGCTTCTCTGAGCTACAGGGCAGGAGACCTTTTACAGAGTGTGTGCCACCTAGAGCTTCTGTTAGGATTCTTCATGACGCTATGTCTGAAAAAGGAACTCTCCAAACTCCCCATAACCTGTACTTGTTTTGTTCTTGCCTCCTACTGATAACTTTTATTGGCTCCGAAAGAAATAGTAGGGAAGAGCTGCTAACTCATCTTGTCTCCCCAGTCTGCCATTGCAGGATTGTGCTCTGAATCCTATTGAGCGCATCTATACCTGCAAAAGCAGGTATGAGATTTAGGTGCAAATAGCTAAAGCACATTAACACACATGTAGATGCTTTAAGGCACATTAATATTGTGTGTGAACCAATGTGGGACTAACTCTAGTCCCACATCAGTCCACATGCACAGCGTTAACATGCTTTAACGCATGCACTTGTAGACGCAAGCCTAAATTGCCTTAATGCACATTACATTTAGGCACATGCCCATTTTGTAGTAATATGGGGTGGGAGGTTTTAGTTGTCTAGGTTTTTGTTTTTAATTTGCTCACAAACAAAAAAGACATTCAATATCTCTTTTCCAAAATGAATGTTGTTTCATGTGAAAGAAATTACTGCTTTGAGGACCAAGGAGCCATACAAGGTACAGTCATAAAAGATACCTTCCTCAGAGGACTGTTGACAGCAGGACATCTTGAGAATGATAAATCATGTGATAAGAGACATGTAAACAACCAGTTGTGATTTATTAGCAAAATATACTGGTCCATTTGAAGACGGATATTTGGGTATGAGCCTGTTAATCCTTATCTTTTTCCATTTTTCCAGTAAAGAAGTCTGCCAAGCTACAGATATCATAATGTGTCCTATATGTGATAAATACTGTCCCTTCATGAGATTGTCAGACAGCTGTGTTTATGCCAAGGTACGTATAAGCTATGCAAATAGGAAATGTTTATGCTTTCTCAGTAATAGCATTTCTGAAGTCTTCTGTGAATATCTTTAATAAGCATGGTAAAGTAAAATCTTCTAAATGGCAGATCAAATTAAACCCATACTGACATCAATACTCTCTTAGTAGGATTGAATTTGGACCATATAACTTATTTACATATCTGTGCAATTGGACTTATTGTAATCAGCAGTTACCAATTATGATGTCTTAGCATTTGCTGCAATACTCTGCCTCAGAATTTATCTTATGAAGCAGCTTTTAATGTCAGCCTCACAAAATAGGTTGCTCTATTCTGCGAGAGAGAACTTCCATCTTCCCCATAGACATGCTCAGTTCAGATCAGCACCGATAGTGGGTCAGTTGACTGGAGGTATAATCTTAAATGATGCTTGACACCTCCCACCTCCATGTCCCATACCTCTGGTGATGAAGCTACAGAAAGCAACAGTAGCATAACTAGGATGGGGCAAATGAGGTGACCACTGTGGTCTTCAACTTGGGAGAAAGGGGTGGAAAAACATCAGCCACAGCCACACAATCGTGCTAACAGCACACAATGGCAGCTAGGAATTGCCACTCTCCCCATGTGTCCCAGTGCCTTGGGTGCCTGGCTTATTTGTTACACCTCTGGGAGAGGATATCAGTCCTTCTGACTATCAGCGCTTATGAATGCCACACATTTTTATTGCTACCATTTTACAAACAGTATAATTGTGAATAAGACCTTCAGTAACTTCAGGTTATTGGTGTCATCCACAGGTGACTCACCTTTTTGATAATGGAGCTACTGTCTTTTTTGCTGTTTTCATGGCAGTGTGGGGTAAGTGAGTTGTTTTTTTAACCTGTGTAATATCAGTATATTTGCTAAAAATGCATGATAGATCATATGATGCTTTCAACTCCAGTACTGCAATGATGTGTATTAGCATGACTGTTTTCTGGTCCAAGGAAAATGTGGAAGAGAAGGGCTAGAAACTATATTTTTATGTTAGGTAAAAGGACATTTTAATTTAAAAATGAATATAGTATCCAAGTGGGCAGTTTTACCCTGTTTTAAAAATAGAGGTTTAAAATGTATTGGTCATGAGAGCTAAATTCTGAACTCTTTACTCAGTCTCTGTTGAGCAAAAAGTACTGAGTTATAGGAGATCTTGACTGAAATGTGGTAACTAGCATGTTTTCCTTTGCAGGGGAAAAAAGGCAGTTGTGTTTAAAAATGTGTCACCTGTGTTTAAAAATGTGTCACATATGGTTAAAATGTTAACCATAGGGAAAAACTCCAATTGACCTGAGTGGGAGTTTTTCCTAAATCAGTGATTCTCAACCAGGGTGCCACCAGATTCTTTGAAGGGTGTTATAAAGTGTGAAGAGATATGCAAGTAAAGGCAGGCATCAAGAGCACACTGAACCAGATGAATCTTGTATTTCCTGTCTTTCTCAGAGTTGCGGCAGGTTTAAATATTGTTCACAGTTTCTAAGCCAATGCCTTAAAGGCATCATACAGTCTACTCGTAACTTTAAATCCCTTGCTCTGTGTAATTATCAGAGAGATTAATGAGAACTTTCAAGGGCTACTTGTGGACTGGGTGTTTAATTTCAACTAATAAAATAGGCCAACAAATTGTGAAAAGACTTTGGATACTGCTGCCTCACCTGTGGTGAGCATATCTTTGGAATAGTGTTTTTGCTTTCTTTATTATTTGCTCTGGGAACCACCATGGCTCCTATGTTTACCCTTGTTTCTGAAACAGTTGTTGCTGCAACATATAATATGTAGACATAGTAGCACTTCTACTGGAATTGCAGCCCATGCCAGTTTGTGCTAAACATGGCAAGTGTTGCCTGTGGGAAAACCCAGTCTCTTTAAGGATTTTGGAGGTATCAGTACTATATTTGTGACCTAGTTTATCTCCAGTTTTAAATCAACGGTCAGTCTATGACAGACCCAGCTATAATAAGAATCGCAGCATGAGCTTCTTTGCAGTAAATTGGAGGGCAGGGGGAAAGCAGCAGCAGCAGCAGCTTGATCTTAGACGTCTTTGCCTTTGGCATGTAATAGCAGCTTAGTGGATGATAAATTATACATGAAGTGTTCAGTAACTTTCTTAGATTGTAACATATAAAGGACAGAAACTGCTTTTTAAAAAGCAGGCACAGAAGCAGTTAGAATAGTGTTGGCCCATGCCTGGAGTTTAGTCCATATTTGGGGCTTTGCAAGGCTGTTTCTGTTAGCAAAAAGAATTGGTGATGCAAGTTAGAAATATGGTTGGCATGATCTTGTGTATTTAGACAAAAGGCACATCTACACATGACACTGTCACCATAGCAATGTGCTACAGCGACATAGTGTCCACGGTCATCTACACATGCACCAGAAAATAGTTTGCTGTAGCAATGCACTCCCCCAGTATAGTGTGCCACTACCACAAAGTAGCTCCTAAAAATAACCGTGTGGCATGCATATGGCATAGTAACAACAATAGTGACATGTGTAGATGTGCTTAGTGAGTTTTCCCAGTATGTAGCAGAAACAAACAGCAGCAAGCAGTTTCCTTGCTTAGAAATTCCCAAATCTGCCTTGATAGCAGAGACTTCTGTTCCTGCGAAGTCTTGTCCCTCTGTTTCCTCCCAAGATTACATGCAAAAATCATTCTGGGTATTCACTTCCAGTATATAAGACCTGCAACCAATAGCCTAGCCCTGACAGGCAAATCTAGATGGGACAATTCAGTGCTATACAGAGATACCAAGCTAGCTTACATGGCCACATTAACTCTCAGTAGGTTACACTACTGAGTAGGTTTAGAAGGTATTTCTCTCTGGCACTTGATTGTGCCATGTGGACATACTTAGGCTACAAACAGATGTCACATTTATTATAGGATAAATCATTTTATCCTGGAAAAAAGTGTGACTGTTAAGACATCCATGTCCATTTCCCCAGGATAAACCCTAAAAAGATTCACAGGACAAGAAGTACTAACAGTTTATCCTGGCACACCATAAAGTGCATCTGAACAGTTATCCCAAGATTGAATCAATGGCAGAAAAGTGGCAGTGCATGGCAAGCACAACTTGTCCAGCGACAAATGCAACACCTGTTCCTAGCCTTGGGCTAGGGACAGATATTCAAAAAGACTGAGCCTGAATTGATTCAATCTTTACAGGTTAATTTAACCTGACTAGGCTGAACTGGTTTGAAACCAGACAAACATTCTCTCTGGACTGAGGAAATTCAGGCACACGCCTGCTCTGGCTCAGCTTAGAAGCCAGTGGGTGCTAGAGCAGCTCTCCCTTCCCTTCTGCAGGGAGCTGAGCTGACAGGGGTGTGGCCAGGCCCCAGCAGGACTCTTATTAGGGAGGTCTGCCTTCATGGTCCCAGTGGGCTTTTTCCTGCTGGCTGCTCAAGGGGTAGGAGTGTTGCCAACCCCCAGCCATGGGCTAGCACTCTGAGGCAAGTGTGGGAGGTGCAGTGCATGTGTCTGTTGATGTCACGGAGCTTTTCAATCTCCCTCCTTGCTTCATCATACTGTCTGCAGCAAACTGACAAGCAAGCAAGTCAGCTGAGGCATGATAGTGATAAGTCTTTATTACCTGATTTAGTAAAACATTGGCCTCCCTCCATTACTTCAAACTTCTTAAACAGCTTACTGGCTGACCTGTTGATTAGCTCCAAACAGCCCTAAGCAGTCACTGTTCTGTGTAACTGCCCCAGTGAAATTGGAGAGAGAGACACACACAGACACCTCTCAGCATTAGCTAGCACAGCACTTCCCAACCTTTTTTATCCCACGTGGCCTCTCCCATCCCACAGCACACTGGCCAAACGCAGAGTGGGAGGGGGTTGTGCCACGTGGCTGAACATGGAGCAGTGGTGACATGGGGTGGCAGTGGCAGTGCGGGGCAGTGGTGGTGGCACCAGCTGGAGCCCCGCCCCGCCAGGAGCCACTTCCGCCCAAGATCCCATGGCACACCTGGTAATGTCTGATGGCACACCAGTTGGGAAATGCTGGGCCAGCATACCACATGCCTCGGGTCTGTGGGGCTGGGGTCCCTGCTGTGAGAGATGGGAGGGAGGGAGGGAAGGGGCGGGGGGATTTCCTGCTTGAGCAGTAGGTGTGGAGGGAAGGCAGGAGGAAGCCAGGCATACCCTGCTGTGTCTGCAGTCTCTGGTGGAGCCTTACACAGCATTAGCTAGCATACCATATGCTGACTATGTTCCATGCTGTGGCAGAGAGGAGGAAGAAATCTGTGCTTAAGCAGCCAATGGTGAGGGGGTGGGGAGAGTGGGGCACAGGGAAGCCAGCATACCCTGCTGTGCCTGCAAGTCTCTGCTGGAGCTCTGGCCAGGGAGCAGAAGGGAGGGGCTAGCCCTGCTATGGAGCACAGAGTTCTGCCCAGCTCAGAGAGCATGCCAGGATGTTGGGGGACTCTAAACTTAAACCAGCAAGGGGTATGGAACAGACATTGCATAAACCGGTCTGACCCAAATCTGTTAAGTCAACCAGGTTTATCTCAAACCACTTTCAGCCAATTTCAAACTGGTTTATGTGCACAGAACATCTGTTCTGTTACAGGTTTAAACCAGTTTCAGATCACTTAAACCAGTTTATGTGTAATGTCTGTCCCAAGCCTTAGTGTTTGCAGCCAGGAAACCATTCCATTTCACATGGCTTATCTCTAACTGACCATGCAGCCTCACCCCTCCATAACCCCTAATTGCTTTGATTGTGTATGGGATTTGTTTGATCCTTCTGGTGAACCTATAAGAGAGTCTGATATACCCATGAGGTCTGTGACCATCTTTGGATCCAGAAATCTTCTAATGGCAGCCATAAATATAAAGCTGCAATGTAAACTCGTGACACCACGTTGCATCTTTAATTAAGAATCACTGTACTTGAAATCTTTCAGAAAGGAATCAGATGTTTTGCACCACCTAACTCAGCAGTCATATTCCTGAATTAAATAGTACAAATTCAAAGGGTTATCAAGGATCCTTTTGTGTAACATCATGGGATATACAATCATAGGTTTAAAGAGACTGAAGTCAGAAAGGCCCATTAGATCTTCTAGTCTGACCTTGTATACATCACAGGCAATTATATTTCATCCATTTACACCTGTATTGAATAACTTGTTCTAAGGTTTTCAAAATTTTTTTAATGTATACAGCCATCTTTGAAAGGTAAAAAAAAGATAACACGTGGAACTAAAAATTGCTACTAAAGGCATCCCCCTGGGAAGGTATTTTTCAACCAGTTATTTTCCATATATTTCCCTATTACTTTTTGTGAATCCTATAACAATGCTTTATGCATGAAATTTCTATGAAAGTTATGCAAGTTTTTGCTATGGCCAGTTTTGTATTACTCAGTTTTTCTATTTGATAAACACTAAAAATGAATACTCGTCTGTGTCTGATAATGACATAAATAGAAGTAAATAAGACACTATGTCATTCATTGCAAAGCAAGCTGCTTACTGGGGCCTTTATGGAGTAACTAGCCAACCTGTTGTGAAAATTCCCTCAATATCTGTCTACAAGATAAATTTCATTTTGTGGCAGCAGCTGTCTCTGTCCAAAATAAAGTTTTAAAAAGTGAAAATCATTCTAATGGGAACAGGAAACTGGTTTATTTTCATAACTATTTAGTGTTCAAGGCTTAACTCCTTACTCAGGCTAAAGTCTAAATGATATCACTGGGAGGTTTACTTGAGTCAGGATAGAGAGATAAGCCTCTTGGCAATAACAACCAAATGTAAATCCTGAAGGATTCTGTTTCACTTTTTGTAATCTTCATTCCTGTTCCATCTGGCTAAATGCTTCATTTGTGGATATGCTTTCTGCTACATCATGCAGAGTAACTGAGGGCAGTATTTATTTCAAGAGTTTATTCTGCTTACCATCACAAAAATACAGAAGCCTCCATATCAATTTAATTCAGTGATATATTAGAAGACCAAAATAAGCTATTGATTTATATGGTCTTGGACAATGGATGCTACATTCCTTATATGTTGGATGACTCTACTGGTTTGAGGTATGCAGGTGTGAAACTGAGCCACTGTCTGATTCAGAAAGAAGTTTGGGTCATGGCTGTACATTGATTTATATTGTATGACTATCAAGATACGGAATTGTGTAGAAGACTGTTGGCTGCCTTAAACATCTTAATCATGATGTTCAACCTGTTGGCAAGTGAGGGTGCTGTATGTTTCTGAGAGAAGAAAGCAATATGTAAAGCCTTCTATTACCCTCACTTCATGCATCTCCTACTTTTGTTGCAAAGCCTACTTGTTTTGAAGGCTATGACAAATACAGGTACTTCTCACTTAACGTCATCCTGGTTAACGTCGTTTTGTTATCACGTCACTGATCTATTAGAGAACATACTTGTTTAAAGTTGCACAATGTTCAGGTATAGCATTGTTTGGCCGCCACCTGCTAGTAGGTAACTACTATGATGTAATTGGATTCGCTTAACATCATTTCACTTAGTCACATTTTTCAAAAATGTAACTACAACATTAAGCAAGGAGTAGCTATAGAACCTGTACCTCACTGAATTAGGAATTTTAAAAAGTACAAACAAAAAGCCCAACAAATGGTAAAAAGCGGTGTTCTTTTTTCCATTTTTCAAATGCATCACATGGGATGGGGATTCATTTTACAAGTCTTCACCAAAGGCAGTTGTATCTGTTCTGAGATTTGCTCTGGCCAATTGCTGCATTTTCTTGCTTGTGTGATTTACAAATCAACAGTTCAAGGACGACTCCACATCAGACACTTGCAAAGAACACTTTTCTATTATAGGAGTGATTTGCTTTTTTTGAGAATTTTGTTCAATCCAAACTTGTAGGTAACAGTGGAGTGAGCTTTGAAATGAGTAGCAACTATATATGCTAAACCCCCTCAACATCAGTCCTACTTTTGTGTGGTGTACTGCAAGGATGCTGCTAAGCAGATGCTATGATACATCACAACGTGAAGATTTTTTTTTAATGATTGTCAGGAGAGTTTTTGGTTTTTGACCTCCATTTAGCCTTTTCTTTGAACTCAACTGATTTTCTATAAGTACCATTACGGCCAATTTGTCAGATCTGTGTTGGGAAATTAGGGGTAGATTACAAGCAAGGATTGCCAAGAACTCAGTCAATATGTACAGGGGTGTACTTGGTAGCCGTGTTGGTCTGAGACAAAAAGACATACAAAGAGCTGGAACTCTTGGTTCCAAAATGTTACCTTTTATTAGACCAACTGGAAAATGGCAAGAAAATTATCTTTTCTGCAAGCTTTCAGGATCAAAGTCCCTTCGTCAGGCTCTGGGAAAAGTGTAGTTTTCACCCATCTGTGCCTTCACACAAGTGACATGAGTTTGCTTTCAAGACTTTGAGGTGCAGTTTCCCAGAAACCTCTGTACCTGTCTCCTTGAAACTTGGCAAACTTCATAGCCTCAGAAGGGGCTACCATCTCTTCATGTTTCATCTGAATCAGGCAAAAAATAACAAAGTTATAGGCAGTTTCATGCTTCCCCACTATAGCCTATGGGTGAAACAGTGAAACGGTTTCAACAAAACGAAATGGAACAATAAAACTTGAAATGAAACACTGTCCCATCGAAACAGAAGTCAAAATGAAACAGTGCTGTTTCGCACAGCCCTAATATACATGTGCACTTAGTCGCGACTCGATTTACTGTGCATTAAGCTAATGTGCAGTAACTGGTTCTTGGCAGATGCCTAACCATGCAAAGATCTGGCACTAAATTTAGTTTCAGGTCCCTCCAGCCCTGCCATTCCCCTGTGGCCACCAGGCAGAGCTCCAGCCTCCAGCCCCAGCTGCCAGCACTTTGCAGCCATGTCTGAAGCCAGACCTAGCTGCCAGTACTTGGCAGCCATGTTTAAAACACACCCCCACTCTGGGCTGTCTGGGAAGCCAATTCCAGTGTGCAAATGAGCAGCATGACATGGACACAGGCTGCATATGACAGGTCTGCTCCTGCCCTATCTGCAGTCCTCAGCTATGGCTGCCCCAGCCCCTGGCCTTGGTAGGCAGGAACAGGGTCTCTCGATCCTCCTGGCCACCTCGGTCATGTGCTGACCCACTGCAGTCACCATCACCTGGCTTATGGCCATCTCGCTCTGCCCAGCTCCCCAACACACAGTAGCCACCTGGCCAACCACCGCATACCCTCCCAGGGCCTCCGCCACCATACAGCTGCTGCTGCCAGCCATGATGGCAAGAGGCTTCAGGAAGCCACTGCTGGAGCCACTGTCACCCTCCAGCACCACCTCCTATGGCCCCACTGCCCCAGCTGGGACTGGTGGCAGTGCCTGGTGCAGTGAGACTGGAATGATGAGCAGTGTGCTGATGACTTCAGGATGGCCTGGGCCACCTTCACTGACCTGCTTTGCCAGCTCCAACCCCACCTGGAGCACCAAGACATTGGCATGTTCCTGGTCCTCCCCCCCAACACCTTCCTGGCCCTGTGCTGCTGAAGGTGGCCACACCCACCAGCCTGCAGTATGTGGGGCACCTGTTCAGGGTGGGCAAGGCGGTGTGTGGAGGTATGTGGTGCCCTCCGGGATGTGCTGGCAGACATTGCCCTCTGTATCTACAACCCCCAGATGGTGATCACAGGGTTCCATGCACTGGATTTCCCCCAGTGTATCGGGGCCCTGGACAGGATGTATCCCAGTAACCTGCCCACCCCACATGAACAAGCCCTACTATAGCTGCAGGGAGTTCCACTTGGTGGTCCTGCAGGCAGTCATAGATCTCAGGGGACCTTCGCACACATCAGCACCAGCTAGGTGGGCAGCATGCACAATGTGTGTGTATTCAGAAACTCTAGACTGGATGTGCTCATGGAAAGGGGTGATTTGTGCTAGGAGTGGTGGCACTGCAGCTGGGCACTGTCATCCTCTCACACCTTCTCATAAGGGACCCAGCGTACCTGCTTCTCCCATGGCTGATGATGAGGCCCTACACTGGGCACCTGGACCCCCGCCAGGCTCATTTTAATCAGTCCATCAACTGGACCCCTGCTGTCATTGAGTGTACCTTTGGCTCCCTCACAGCCCGCCTCAAAGTGACCAAGAACAGCCTCCCCACATCATCATAGCAGCATGTGTGCTGCACAATATTTGCAAGGCCTGGACAGAGTTGTTCCAGGAAGCCAGGGCAGAGGAGGCATGCAGGCCTGAGGTGGCCTGGTGGTGGCAGCATGACATGCAGCAGCAGCACCAGTAGTGGGTCCCACCTGGTGAGGCCCTAGGCAAGCTGTTCACCTGCCAACAGGGTCCAGGGTACCAGGTGTGGGAGGCTCTAGTGAACTACCTCTTGGAGCATTCCCCCCCCAACCCACCTGCCCCGCTGCCCAAACACTCCCTACCCCCTACCCACCCCCAGCACCACTCTTAGGTCAGGCACATGTTTGAAACAAAAAAGTTTTATTCCCCTCACAACACCCACCCCATCCCTCCCCCATCCCCCTCAACACATAGAGCCTCATTGCCCCTCCCTCCTCAACACACAGAGACCCCTCCCCCATCCCACTCAACCAAGAGAGACCTCTCCCTCCTCCCCACCCCAGCAAACAGAGCCCCTCCAGCAGCCTCCCCACCCACCAACAATAAAAAACCCCCTACCCAGTGTCAAAACTATTTACAAGAGTCTCAGTTTGTTTCTGAGTCCCGCCTGGGAGTGCCTAAGGAGCAGATGACCATCACCCCATCCCTGGGCTGTTTCCCTGCAGATCTGGGGCCATGGCAACTGCAAGTGGCTTTGTCCTGGGGTGATGGCAGATGGTGCTCCTCCAGGGGGTGGCAACCCCTCTGCTTGCCTGAGTGCAGGGCCAGTGTCCCCTTGTGGTGCTGCTCCTAGCATCTCTGGGTCCTTGGCCAAGTGGTGCCAGGGCAAGCAGTGGGGCCACGCCCAGGTGGGTGGTGGCAGATCTGGGGCAGGGGCCATGCCAGGGGCTCCTGTGGATGCAAGACACTGAAGGACCTCCTCCCAGGCCCAGGCAGGGGTGCCAGGGTGAGCAGAGGAAGCAGGTGGGTACCAAGGGCCATATAGGGCTATGGATGGGGGACAGGCCATGTGGAACATGCGTGCAGCCTCCAGGCCCAGGAGGGCATCAAAGGTCTGCCAGCTTCCATCCATAGCCTCCACTGCCAAGCCTGGATGACTGCTTGCTGCCTGAGAAGCTCAATCTGCTCCTGCTCCAGGGCCAGGAGCTAATCCCAGAACTCCCACTCCACCCTGTCCTGTGCATCCACCTGGGCATTCCCCCCAGGTAATGTCCTCCTCCCAGCAGGCCTGTGCTCACACCTTCCTCTCCTCCACCACCAGCCACTGAAGCGGGAGGGTCTGATCCAGGGTGGGATGCTGACACAGCCAGTGTATCTGTAGGGCTCCAGCACTGGATGGCAGCAACCCTGACTTGGCATCCCTGCTGGCTGCTATGGCATCTTCCCCATGTCCAGATGTTGGCCTTGCAGAGGCAAGAGACAGAAGGCCTTTGTGAGAGTTTGCAACATTTCAGAGATAAGATTCTCTGCAGCAGGGGCCATGTGCTGCCCAGGCTCAGATTAGGGGTTGGCTGTGCATGGGTGCCCTGGGACCATAGTAAATTGGGCTGGGCAGGCTTGGGTCCAGGAAGCTTCCAGGTGAGCCCCTCATCCCTGTGCACTTCCCTGAGGCTAGAAGGCTGCTGGGTGCTGGCTGCAGGCAGCCTGCCTCCCCTACCCACTTCCCAGGGTGGGACAGGCCCGACTTCTGGGAGAACCCGCTGCCCCAGATCC
>NW_005842072.1:43924-44322 GCF_000455745.1 Alligator sinensis | reverse complement strand
TGGCAGATGCAGCAGGGGTGGGGAGTGGCATGCACACAGCCAGGATCACAGCCTAGTGTGTGGATCTCTGGCTGCCCAACATGGCAGGCAAGTATCAGTTGATTCTGTAAAGAGAAAGGAACTGAGGGAGGGAGGGCAGATCGAAGCCCCCATGTTGAGGAAGGAAGTGGGGTAGAAGCAGGGACTGGGGTGAACGGGGCCCCAACTGGGTCAGGTCGTGGGACAGTCAGAGCCTGGGCGGCTCATCCAGGAGTGCTGGGGGACTTCCAGCACTGTGCACACCCTAGCAGAGGCCCAAGGAGCACATGCTCCCCCCAATCTATGCGTGGGACAGAGTTGGCTGCCACTGTGCACTGGGCTCTGTGCCCTATAGCACCTGCCCTGGGGGTGGTATGATG
>NW_005842072.1:31493-43707 GCF_000455745.1 Alligator sinensis | reverse complement strand
CCCCCCCCCCCCCCCCCCAGCCACTGAAGCGGGAGGGTCTGATCCAGGGTGGGATGCTGACACAGCCAGTGTATCTGTAGGGCTCCAGCACTGGATGGCAGCAACCCTGACTTGGCATCCCTGCTGGCTGCTATGGCATCTTCCCCATGTCCAGATGTTGGCCTTGCAGAGGCAAGAGACAGAAGGCCTTTGTGAGAGTTTGCAACATTTCAGAGATAAGATTCTCTGCAGCAGGGGCCATGTGCTGCCCAGGCTCAGATTAGGGGTTGGCTGTGCATGGGTGCCCTGGGACCATAGTAAATTGGGCTGGGCAGGCTTGGGTCCAGGAAGCTTCCAGGTGAGCCCCTCATCCCGTGGCCCTTCCCTGAGGCTAGAGGGCTGCTGGGTCCTGGCTGCAGGCAGCCTGCCTCCCCTACCCACTTCCCAGGGTGGGACAGGCCAGACTTCTGGCAGAACCTGCTGCCACAGCTCCAGACCCTGCTTCCTCCCCTCTCCTCCTGCAGACCAACTGTTCTTCTGCCAAGCCCCTAGCACCAAGGCTCAGGGTGTGCAGGGCTCCAAGACAACTGGGTTAAGGGGCTAATCGTGCCCCACCCTCCCTGCCTAGGGCCTCTCTGGGGAGGTACCCCAGGGCCAGCCCCACCCTGTTCCACCACTGTGCCCCTAGCGTGCCCCTGCTGCATGTGCCCCAGCCAGTGAGAGATGAGCTGTTTGTGCAGGATGAGGGGTGCCCAAGCCACTATGCACTGCTGCTACTGATCTTCCTGGTGCCCTGGGCACACCTGCACTCCTGGTTTGGGACCCTGAGCTACAACAGTGTGGGGAACAAGCCCAGTCTGCCCCCATAAGCAGTGAAAAGCTGGGGCTAACAGAGCTCAGCCACCCCAAATGCAGGGCAGCAGATAAGGCCACAAGGCAGCCTGGCTGTGGATTCCTGGCAGATGCAGCAGGGGTGGGGAGGGGCATGCACACAGCCAGGATCACAGCCTAGTGTGTGGATCTCTGGCTGCCCAACATGGCAGGCAAGTATCAGTTGATTCTGTAAAGAGAAAGGAACTGAGGGAGGGAGGGCAGATCGAAGCCCCCATGTTGAGGAAGGAAGTGGGGTAGAAGCAGGGACTGGGGTGAACGGGGCCCCAACTGGGTCAGGTCGTGGGACAGTCAGAGCCTGGGCGGCTCATCCAGGAGTGCTGGGGGACTTCCAGCACTGTGCACACCCTAGCAGAGGCCCAAGGAGCACATGCTCCCCCCAATCTATGCGTGGGACAGAGTTGGCTGCCACTGTGCACTGGGCTCTGTGCCCTATAGCACCTGCCCTGGGAGTGGTATGATGCCATGGGCCTGCCGCCACTGGGCTGCACCGCAGCCCCTGCTTGCCCAGCAGTGGGACGCACATGGCATCGAATGGTTCCAGAGACAGTGGCAGTGGGGCACAGAGCCCAGTGTGCAGTGGCAGCCACCTCTGCCCCACACAGATTGGGGGGTACATGCCCCCCAGGCCTCTGCCAGGGTTTGCACAGTGGCAGGAGTCCCCCCGTGCACCTAGATCACTTTTTTTCTGATGGAGGGAATAAGTGCTTGAGTTGCATGTGGAGAACATATTTTTCTGCTCTTTGCTTAAATTAAATTCCTTTGTGAAGTGGGACGGACCTGCCTACATTGCTGGGCACAGCTGAATTTTTGCTTCCGCAATGTGCAATGTTGGGGTTCTGTTCAATTTTGCATTTTGAGGTATCTATATTGATAGATATGTAACTATTTGGTCTAAATATTTTTTTTCATTTTTTTTCTGTACAATTCCAGACTTTATATCTGGATCTGTTTTGTCTCAGACTGCTAATCTGTATAGAACTGGAAATAATCTCCACTGTAGGGGATGGGGAAGAGATTACAATACACTTGGTCACATAGCTGAACTGACCTTTTTAACATGAACATAAGGATTATTGTATTACTTCAGGATAGGGGGATGTCTGAACGATTTTGTTTCTGTAGTTGCAACCTTCATTTGAAGTATCTTTGTCCCCAAAATAAACAGGATGCATTGCCCTTCAGTCTGTAACAAGGCCCATATATTTACTTAGGCCTTTGGAGGGGAGCTAGACTCAGAGGGGCTGGCACTTAGAGATAAGGTGTGGCTTAGACTGTATTTCTGGTTGGTTATATCTTGGCAGGAGCTGAAGAGAAGCTGCTGTTTTTATCTTTTTACATGGATGTATTTTTAACTTTCAGGAAATGCATTTAGAGCCTGGAATAGCCACTTTATTTCTATATAAATCTTAAGAAATAAAATATTTCTCCTGGTTGATTACTCTGTGGTGGCCAGGATAGAACTATAACTATTTCCTTAGTGCCATTAATTTTAGCAGCATCAGCCAAGAATGTTATAGGACTCTGGAGAACTGTATCTATCTTACTTTCTTCAATAAGGTTCTTCTCACCAGATGCAGGCTGGGATTTCCAAAGATGACTAAAGGATTTGGTCACATAACTCTTTGATGTCTTTGAAATACCTGCTTCAAAGCTTTCACATTTCAGATAATGGTTTTGTTATCCCATCTATTAAGTCAATAATTGATTAGCAAGCTATATCTGGTTTGCAAAAGTCATTTCTGAACTTGTGGGTGTACAGGCAGAGATGCAAAATTAGGTTATGAATAGCATAAATATCCCCAAAGATTTTTGAGCCATTTCATATGTAGTTTTTAGTGTCTAGGTGGGCTTATGGCTGTAAAGTGTCAGCAGAGCTCAGTGGACATGTCTACACATGCCCCTATGACACAGTTGTTACTGCACCATCATTTAGTACTTCTGGAAGTACTAAATGACGGCACAGTAACAGCCCGTACTGTGCCATGCCAGCAGCACGTGGTTATTTTTAGCCATTACATCACCATAGCAACACGCTATACTGAGGGAGCACATTGCTACAGCAACGTAGCTGCAGCGTCACGGTTTGTGCCCATCGATGTTACATCACCATAACATAGGGGCGGGCAATTATTTCAGGCGGAGGGCCACTTACTGAGTTTTGGCAAGACATCAAGGGCTGCATGATAGGCAGCCAGGGGCAGAAAAATATTAATTTTCTAAATTTTTTAGGGGTCCCGCAGGCTGGATAGAATGGCTTGGCAGGCCGCATCTGGCCCACGAGCCACATTTTGCCCACCCCTGCCATAACACATAACATCACATGTAAACACACCCAGTGAGTAGTAGAGTAATATTATCAAAGGCAGAGAAAGTGCTTTCTAGAGAATAGATTCTTACATAGTTGTTACCAAATCTCAGGATAAGGACAAATCATTTGTTTGCTTTTGTTTCCAACCAACTTTGGCCTTATTCTTTTTTCAGTGTCAGGGCATACACTGTTTCCACTGACTTCAGTTGGGGTTGTGAATGCTCACTGGTTGTGAAATTCAAGGCCTCCTTTTTCAGTTTCTGCTTTTGACAAAGAGACCTAAATTTTGACTGTTTCCAAAAGATATACTGTGCTTGCTGAAAACGTGGATACGGCTTCAATGAAAGAATGTCATTTGTTTCCTATTATCGACATTCATTCTTACCAAAAAATGTATCAGATGTTAGTTAGGGTTATGACTGAGTTATGCAAAATCTCTCTTGCTTCACACATGTTCATGCATACATACACATACACAAAGACTCAATGCTCAGACAATAGATGGGCTCATCATATAAACTGATGAAAGCACATTTATTTAAAAAAGGTATCCTGGATAATTAGTCAGTCAGTTAAACTACAAGTACATTCTTTTTTAAGATCAAGTAGCAAAGTGTTTGATTATTTAGACAAAGCACTGGAGACAAATATTACAAAAGTGTTGTTGTCTACCACTGTTTATAAACATATGTTGTTTGAATTCAAGTGTATTCCTTCAACAGTGAGTGAACCAGCTGTGGCCATTATTACTACTTTGCTAGAGAAACAACTGAATTACTTTAGCTTATATACCTGTTCCTTCCATTCCCCATATTTCCTTAAGAGGACATTAAAAATGTCCTCATTATAATTCCTTTTTGCCTCCCAGCAGGCATGTTTTCAGTGATAAAAGAATTATCGTGTAGCAGACAGAGTTTAAGAAAATATAACCTTGCTGAGGTATTTAACTCTTTTCTTTTTCAAGCCACAGAGCTTCTTTCATTTGCTCTCAAAAAAGATGGAATTTAGGGAGGTTCTTTGAAGTAATCCTGAGTACCTGTGTTCAAGAAGGAAAGAGATGTTCAGTGATACTCAGAAATAGAGTTGAGAGAGAAGAGAATCCCTGATCAGAGATAAAGAGTAAGTCATTAACCAGAAGAAGCCAATCTCTATCTCAGGCAAAGCAAGTTGGATTGAATGTGGAAAAAAGATGATGTTGAGAAATGAGTGCAGAAATGGATGTTGGTAGGAGGTTGAGAGGGAAATAAACAATAGTGTAGTAAAATTATAGCAAAATGTGCCTGGAAGGTAACACATGTTACATTCAGAGCTTCAAGAAAAAGTCTTGAGGAGCTGTCATGGATACAACCCGGATGTGGAGCGTCAGGTTTCAGCAGCCAAAAATCAACCATACCAGAAGTCCAGAAGCCAAAGCCAATGGTCTCACTACCAGGTGTCAGTCTGACTCTGAGATACCAGATTGGGGGTCAAGATGGGCCCATAGTCAAGGACAGGACAAAGGTCAGGAACCAGGGAGTCAAAAGCATACAAAACAATAGGCAAGAACAAGGTACTAGGCTCCAAGGCAGGGGTGAGGCAAGAACAAGGCACACGGGTCAATGACTAGAAGCAGGTGGGAGGCAGGGAAGGATGGGCTGAGAAAGAGGTGAGACTAGAGCAAGGCAGGAGGGTCCCAAATAATAAGGCTACAAACACTGTTGCTGGGACAAGGCCTCAGGGGAAGTTGGATGATTTTTATAGCTCTCCCATCAAGGACTTGTGGCTTTCATTGGCTTCCCTGTGTCACGTGGTCTCCCCTTGGGAACCTCACAGGAGGTCCCAGGCTGGGCTGGGTGCAGTGCCTAGCTAGCTGCTTAGTGGTGCTGCAGCCCAGGCTACTACCCACAAGCCTGGAAAGACCTAGGTTTGGGCCCCAGAGTTCCTGACAAGAACAGTAAACATGGGATGAATCTATCCCATCTATCCTAAAAGAAGTGTTTCAAGTACAACAAAATTAAGCTGTCACCTTCAGAAGAGAATGTGGGGTAGTAGCAATAATTAGGGCCCATCTACACATACAGGTAAAGGCATGATGGGTTCTAATGAACCATCCACACAATTGCACCTCCTGCCACGCTACACATGCATGGCAGGAGGTATGATTGTGGGATGGTGAACCAGGTCCTATCATGCCTTATTGCCCATGCAGGGGGAACCTGATCCCAGGGTCCCCCTGCACTAGCAAGAAGCAAGCTCCTATGCTGGGAGACTCCTCAGCTGACAGGGCTCCCAGCCATGGGGGCACCCCATGCAATGCCACAGCTGAGAAACTGCAGTCAACTGGGAGCTCCCAGGATTAGGGATACACATCCTCCCCCTCTCCCCCCTCCGCAAGCTGGGAGCTCTGATCAGCTGACTGAACTTCTAGCCACAGGGGCCCCCACCAGATGTTCAGTTAATGTTGTGGTAGGAAGCTGCTACAAAGTTATTACACATATTTTGTGGAATAACTTTGTAATTAGTTCCTTTTTTGAACACACCATTAATTGATTGAACATATGGCCAGGTGACCATTAAGGCATGACTGGTTATCACATCTTAAGTGTAATATGTAGGTGGGGGTCTTAGTCTAATAACAAAAAAAAGAGGTCTCTAAATTTGTTTTTAGCAGCTCTCAGAAGTATAAAAATATGGGAAATCAATCAGAGATGAGCTATCAACAGTGTATGCTGTAGTATGCTAAGATCAACATTTGTCTGGGTTAGGTTAGATAGAGATGGTCCTGCCTAGAGCAGGCATTTGAATTGGATGATCTCTTGAGATCCCTTGTCATTATTATTCTATGATTTTATTAATATCCAGTGACAGAAAGGATGGGCTACTGTCCTCAGTAGAAAAAGATAAAAGTGATACAATTGGAAAAAGGGCTACAACATGGGGATCCCACTGGTGACTGCTGAATAAATTAAAAATAGCATCAAAAAGAAACTTCAAAAGAAAAGGGTAGATTTAATATAGCCACAGATACCTTTTCTCCAAACATACTTGAATAATAAGAGGAACAAATTATTTTTTTCCTGATAGATGAAAAGTTCAAAAGCTTGGACTGAAAAATCTCACAAGGTTCTTTAAATAGTCTGCATCCATGGAGTAGAAATATTGTGATGAGAATCACTCTGGTATTTTGCCACTTTCCCTGAAAAGTGGGGAACTGGGGGTGGGGAACAGTGTGTGCGGGGGGGTGGAAATCAAAGACAAGTTAATAGTGGCTGGAAGATCTTGCTATCTGGCTGGTTTGCTTCCTGGTCTGTATTAAATGAATTGGTGCACTGAATCCAGTTACTAGGTAATGAGTAGCTCCATCACAGAAAAGACTATAAAACTGGCCTTGTTGATAATCTCAGAAGGCAAGCCAAGAGTGCCTTCTTGTCCATGAATATGTGTTCGCTAAGATAGGACTTAGAGAAAAAAGATATCCATTGCCAGTTTTAGTTACCAGGACATCGAGATCTGTCCTGGTATCTTCAACTGAGTGCTTTTTGATCTTTTCTACAATATAAAATACTGTGGCAAGCACAGTCACTTTTATGCATACCATATTACAATAATCTCTATAAATTCAGACTGTGCTTCATGCTCAACTGTGCTTCACGTGGAAAAAATAAACTCTGATATATAGAGGTGGGTGGGTGTGTGTGTGTGTGAGTAAATTGTTCTGTATTGAATTAAATATGTACTGGAATGTATAGATTTTGGCTTCCCCAGAATTCAGATTCCTTGTGTATTTTTAAATAGTTTTCTGATAAGAAAATGTACCTGATTTATCTACATTGTCCCCAAAAAACCTTTTCCTTTGTCATTAGTCTGTCTAGTTTAGCTATGATGATTCACTGGAATCATTTCATTCTACTCAATCCTTCGCTTATTTGGCTGAACATTAAACATTTTCATTTAGCACTAAATTAAATTTCTAAAGCTTCAATCATGCTTGATACATGATAGAAAGCAATATCTTTTGAAGATAGCTTTGATCATTGGAAAGATTTGTATTTCAACAAAACCTATTTATGCAAAGAAATGAAAATAGGAATTGATAGTAGTTAACACTTTACCATCAAGTGAAAGTGATGTTATATTTCCTTTTCTTCTTTTTGCTCTAGCAACTGTTTTCCTGGAGTTTTGGAAAAGGCGACGAGCAGTGATTGCTTATGATTGGGATTTGATAGACTGGGAAGAAGAAGAGGTCTGTATAAATAATCTACTTCTTTTATACTGTATACAAAAGAGTCTGGTTAAAACTCTACAAAGTATTTTTCCTTTAGTTTTATTACAAACGTTTTGCTCACAATACTTAGAACCTAGAAGGTGAATCTTCCATCTATCCTCATACAAGGATGAGCATTTTCTCTCCGGTTGCTTTATCCAGAACTGTGAAGAAACTCGATTCCCACCCCCAACTCCCCACCGCCCGCAGCCCCCAGGCCAAGTTGTGTTCTTATTCTATACCAATGTAAATTCAAAATAGCTTCAGTAAAGTCAGTGGGAACAATCTGGGTTTGTGCCAGTATAAATATGAACAGAATCTGGCTTCCGTTGTGATAGAATTAAAAAATTGTCACACCAAAAAGACTCTCAGCATGATTTTTTTTTAAAGTAATTGCTTGGTGAACCAAAAAAATACAGCAGAAATTTTGACCTTCCTGCCTTTTCTTGAATAACTGGACATCAGACATGAGCATAAAGTTTGGTAAATAAAAAAATGTTAGGTTTGCTTTGGATAGTCACTAAGAATACTGATAAGGAACTTTGAAATGTTCCTATCAACTTCTCATAGTCCCAAATGGTCATTATTGTCAAATCATAGTAGGTCTATCCAGTGCTGTGCAGATTATGAAAGAGATTATAATTATAGGTAAAAGAGGTTTGAATTCAAAGTGTTGAATTCACCCTAATGGAAGAGAATACAGATGGGTAGGAATCTAGGATGTGCAAAGTAGCTGCAGTCAGCACAGAAAGAAGTAGTACATGGAGGACTCAGGCGGCAATGGAAATAAGAGGCTTGGTGGAGAAAGGCCAGGATTCTGAGAACCTGCAAGGCCCAAAGAAGACTCTCTACAGTTGCAAGAGGACTATTCATAGGCAGTATGTGCTCATCTGTTATTCTGTTGCCTCTAGAAAAGAATACATACTTCTGGGCCTCTATAGATCTTCCCGCCCAGGGTTCTAATGGGATACATTCATCCCTTTGGAAAGAGGCCATATAGTGGAGCACTCACTGGTAGGATGGATAGTTTAAAATTGGTACAGAAAATAAGTGAAGAACTAAAACAAAGCAAATGACTGTTTTCTATGAAGCCCTAGGGAGTAAAGAGGATGGTCATGGTCTGAAAATAGGCTTCTAAGTAGCTGTGGGAGCTTTACCAGCCATATGCAAGTGGTGTCAGACCAGTCCTAGGACTGCTTTGAAATGGTTATTAGTGTCTAAAGAATACCAACATTCTTCAAGTGCTGATTTGCAGTCCTGCAACTCCCTAAGTGCTGTGGTCACTTACTAATGGAAGGATATATATCCCACTAAGAGTGCACTGAAATAGAGCTGCTCAGACTTAAGATGTTAAATAAGGCTAAATGTGATGGTTTTGTTTCCTAATGGTTAGAAGTCCCCAGCGATTAGTACCACAGAAACTGTGAGAGGATGTTTTCATTTAGAACTCAAGAACTTGAAGAACTAAGATCTTGATTTCCAGGTCAAGATTTAAGCCTTTTACTGGTGTGATTCCTTAGAACAAAAAGACACTAAAGGCATAACTCTCCCATCAACTTTTCCTGCTGGGTGGTGCCATGCTGAAACTTGCCATGCTGCCTTAGTGCAGTATTGTGGGAGGGCTAATTGGCTGTTCTCTGCAGTTATTATTAGAGACCTACTCATGGCAAAACAAAACCATTTTTGTGGCTTGCTCACAGCAGGAAGAGCCAATTTCATGAGCATTTCCCAGCAGTCTTGTCCCTCACAGCTAATTAGAGGAGAGGCCCCACTATCACTGCTGATTGGCAGAGAGGCCCTGCCATCATTGCAGATAGTCAGTAGTCTCAAGCATATGAGAGTGGCTGTAGGGATTGATACATTGTCTAAATTCATGGTAAGGATTAGGAGATTTTAAAACAGTTTATTATATGAATAATATGCTGTGGTTTGGGGGGTTTTTTAGTTGATTTTGTGGGAAATCACAACCGATGGAATATTTCCCAGTGATTGTGGATACTGCCAGTTTTCGTGGTCTCCACAAAAACTGCAAAACCACAAATTAAGTAGGTTCCTAGTTATTAGCCAAGTGCAGCAGTACCTCAAACCTACCTGCACTGTTCCCAGTTCAGGAGATAGGAACAAAACAGTATGGCATTGCCTAGGTATAGACATGCTCTAAAAGGAATTCACAGGACACTTCAGTAATTGATGGTGCCTCTTAGTTGCTATTGCAGGCATTCTGGTATCTCCACATTGGATATTTTGGAACTTTTTACATATGCAGTCCCTTTGTATTCTCCTCTGTGTGGAGCTAGACTTTATGCCTCATTGCAGGAAGTCTGTCAACTCAAATTCTTTGCAGTGGTTTTATTTAAAAATATAGTATTTCTTGATGCAGATCTCCTCTTGTAGAGCATTTAGAATTATTATATTTATATTTTTATTAAATAATAACCTTTTCCTATTCTTGTGATAACATCTTTTGATCAGACCTGAGATTAGTAAAAGCACTCCGCCTCCTGTCTTTTCCTCCCTGTGTACATGTCTACATGTCACCAGAGACTGCTTTGGTTTCAGCTTTATTTTTGCTTTTGCAAGAAAGTGTCCTCTTGTGAAACCTGGAGAACAGAGTACATGTTACAGCCCCCTCAGAACAATGTATGAGAGCGATGTCTGTGTATGAGAAAAATGAGCAGTTGACTAACAGGCTGTCAAAAGCAAAAGTAAACACACTGCAAAGACAACAGAAATATATATTTCTTCAGTTCCTCTCATTATAAAGATTCCAGGGATCACTTATAACTAAAGCAAGTATATTTTCAGGTACAGGTGTGATTTTTCTCTCTAAGTTGACAATGTCCTGTTTAAGATACTGTTTTAATTGGACAAGATTATGTGCTGTATTGCTTTGCCATATTATTTCAGTCTGTTTCAGGGAAGGACTTAAGTAAGATTGTATGTGCCCCAATGATAGACTCCTTACCAGTGGAACAGTGTATTTTATCCACCTTTAGATTAGCATACTTCCCTCTCAACCCCCGCCACCACCTCTTCCCGCCACCTCTTCAGAAGTCTTGTCCAAGGTCCTAATTCTGAAAAGTATCTATCAATGCTCTTTCCCAATGGCACCGTGAGGGCTGGCAATTGGTCATTCTAACCTTACCAATGACTTATCCTAAAGCCAGAGAGAGGTAATTATCCATGTGATAGGCTTGGCAGGGTGCAGAAGAGAACTGAGGTCATTCTCCCAGCTATATCTCATGATTCTATGCCATTTCTGCATACTGCTGCTGAAAACAGAAAAACCTGCAGAGCACACACTGTGTAAGTGGAAATAAGTCCAGCTGTGACTCTTAAATCATTGTGTTTAAAAAAACCTGCTCAATGACCAGCCTTGAAACATCCAGCCTTTTGCAAAATCCCCTTTCCACGTCTGTTTGCATAGAACAGTGTTTTCATGGTGTCTCAAACCACTTGGACATTTGACTAATGAAGCAAAGTTATGTGGTACAGAATGGTACCCCCATCCATTAAGATATGCTGTGCACTTTTTATAAGGTTTAAAAATCAGAGTCATCTGTACTGTGAGTAATATATTGGAATGGTTTCATGCTGGATGGAAGGCAAGTATCCTGTTTCAGCTAGAATTAAAATGGCTCATCCTTTAGCCTCTGACCATGAAGCATGTGTACATGTCTTTGAAGTCAAAAGGGATTTGGCCCTTATACAATTTATCTTGTGAACTAGATATTATTTATGCTATTTTTAATAAGTAGTACTAATTAAGCCTTCTCTATAACCCATTCAGTTATCAATGGACAAAATCAGTACAGCTGTTATATTATCTATGTCACCAAAATCAATTAAAATCCCTAATTATGGTTTTAAATAGACATCATTTAATTATGGAAGTATTGTTTTTATTAGCATTAGATACAATGTCTGATTTTTATTTCTTTTTGGTGTAATTTTCATCATGAAATTTGAAAATGAGATATTGCTAGCATGAGAAATTTTGTGTGACGGAACTCTCGTTTTTCTCAAATTTCTCCCTGCAATTAACCGTAAAAAAAACATTTTTTTCAAAAAGGTGTAGTTTTTTAAACAGAGAAACATATAAGGAAGTAATGATTAGAAGTCTGGCCATTGCTAGAAAAAGGTAAGTCAATGAACTCCTGAACACTTTGATCTTTAAAGTCCCATAGAATTTCCATAAGAAAGGATTATCACATGACCACAGTATACTTTGCCTTCTTTAAATTGCCAGCTTCAAGTAGACATTCTTCACTTTGTGATCAAAACTGCTCCACAGCAGTTGAACAGCAGTTATACTTCAAATAGGTTTTCATGGCAGTTGTGGACAAAGCAAAGCCATTAAACAGTAGAATTGGTTTTATATGCATTGTGTGAAAAGCATAGATATACTCAGGTTAATGTATGCTGGAGAAGAGCTGTGTAAGTAAAGTATGCTAGGGGGTAGGTGATAATTGAAATTTGGATGAGAGAGGGAAGAAGATGTTAGCTTCTCCTGGATTTACTAGTAAATCAGCTAGTAAAATGCTTTGAGATCTTTTTGGATAAAACTGTGCACTGACTTTCCTCATTGCTACCTCATACTCTCCTTTGAAATATTCCTGGACACAGTGGTGTCACTTGTATCATTCCTATGCAGATGTTACATTTCAGTCTCTTTATGAGCTTCATACCCAGGTACTACAGGAAAAAACAGGAAACCATCTGATAATGTTCTAGAACAGTGGTGCCCAACATTTTTCCTCCTCAGGCCAGATAGATGGTGCTTAGACCCT
>NW_005842072.1:27725-31483 GCF_000455745.1 Alligator sinensis | reverse complement strand
GGGGGGGGGGGGGGGGGGGGGGGCAGGCATGGCTTGGCTGGGCCTGGCCAAAACCAGCCACACAGGAGAGGAAGAGGGGATGGCTCAGCCTCAATCAAGATGCATGGGGCTTGGGAATTTGGTAGCAGGAAAGTTGGCAGTATGTATTGCCACTGCTCCCCCTCCATCAAATTTCCCAACCCATGGGTAGCCCTGCAGGCTGAATGCCACGGCTCGGTGGGTCGCATTTGGCCTGTGGGCCAGAGGTTGATCACTCCTGTGCTAGAATAGCAGGATGTTATATTACCCTGCCTACCCAACCAGCCAGCTAGCATTTCAGAGGTTTAAGTTACACATTACATTTAGACGACACTAAATCTGTGGAATGTTAACCAATATTAAAGTTAGAACATGCTGTGAGCAGGAGCCCATTAAAGGTTAAAACCATTTATTGCCTACACAACTCTGACTTCACTATAAGGCAGTTGGGCAAAGGCGTGGCTAGGAGCCAGGATACCTGCTTCTATCCCTGCTGTGGGTGGGTGTGCAGGATACCTGCTTCTATCCCTGCTGTGGGTGGGTGTGTGTGGAGGGGAAAAGCAGTGCATCCTGGGATGCTAGAAGACTGCAAATTGCTCATTTTCTCTCTCTGAAGCAGACTGAAGTTATGTAGGCTAGGTAGCACAGCCCATAGTTAACCCTCATCTAAAGTGGCGTAACTTTGAGATACTCAGAGGACACTTAGCAGGAATTAACAAGCTTTAACATGCAGACACTCACATTTTAAGTGCCCATAGTGTGGTCTAAGTATAACATGTAACCTCACCCAAAGAAAATTGATTCAAACACTCATTGTAGATTTTCTTTTTCTCAGCAGAAGCAAAGAGCTGAGGTCAGGTAGTTTGTTAATTTTTCTTGTGTACCACTGAATTATGTCTTTCTCTCATACCTCTACCACACCTGCAGATTTCAGTTACATTAGTTTAATCATGGAAGTTAGAGACAAAGATGGTGCAGGAATTCCTAGTAAGTTCAGCTAAAGTTAGGAAGTGATTAATGAATGACCATTATCCTCAGTTGTGGCAGATGTGTGGGAGCTACAAAGTGGTCCTAAGCAACTTTGTGCTCCCTTGACCCTTGGTCACCTGTACAATGAATCAGTCCCACAGCACAAAAGGACCATCAAGACTGTTACAATTTATGCTGACTGCTAACAGTCATAAGAGTTTATTACAGTGCCTAGGGATTGCTGACAGTTTAATCCATGCTTGTTTTTCCTTGGCAGTACTCTCTACATCAGCCACAGGAGGAAGTGGAATAAAAGATTTATTATACTAATTATATGCCACTGGAAAATTGCCTACCTAGCTAAGGAGTGACAGCGCCACAAAACAGTTCTAATGCATCTGAAGATGGGGCTATGGAGATACCACTGGAGTAAAAGTTGAATAAACACTGCAAATAGGGAATGTCTACATGTACAAATAAGCATGACTAAATTTAATGTGCATTAAGCTAATGCTCATTCAGCAATTTTTTTTG
Organism: Alligator sinensis; assembly: GCF_000455745.1. Taxonomy (NCBI): domain Eukaryota; kingdom Metazoa; phylum Chordata; order Crocodylia; family Alligatoridae; genus Alligator; species Alligator sinensis. Next base: position 29,962 of record NW_005842072.1, on the reverse strand, counting down.
CCAGGTGTCTACACATGCAGAGACTTGGGACTAAAGTTAGTGCACTTAGCAGTGATGTTAGTCCCAAGTCCCTCCAGTCCTGCCATGTGCCCCTGTGGCCACTGGGGGGAGCTCCAGCCTCCAGCCACATGGATGCCAGCCCTTGGAAGCCATGTTGAAGCCAGCACCAACTGCCAGCACCTGGAAGCTCTGATCCCTACCCAGCCCTTTCCCTGCCCAGGAGTCCTGTGCCCAGCACAGGGGTAGCACACAGCAGCTCCCTTCCTGCCCACCCTGCCTCCCCATGCCAGGGCTGCCCCTGTCCTTGCCAGAGGTGCCCAGTGCCCCGCTGCTCCACCCCAGCCCCTGCCAGTGACAACCAGTGCCCTGTGCTGCTGATGGCCCTGGTGGTGGCCCTACTGGCCCCAAGAGGCCTCACCATCTGGGTCCCAGGAGAACCATGCACCTGCTAGTGAGGTCCAGGACACTGGCTACAGGAGGCCCAACCACCTCCTCCTGCACTCCCTGCTCCAGCCCACCTGCCCTGCTGCCCACACAACCCTTACCCCATTCCCACCCCCAACACCACTCTCAGGATACACACATCAGTGAAACAAAAAAAAATTTATTGCCGTCACAATCCCCAACACCATCCCTCCCCCCTCAACAAATAGTGCCCCTCCACAACCCTCCCCACCTACCAACAATACAAAACCCACTTACAAGAGGCAAACTGTATACAGGAGACAAACTATATACATATTGAAAACTATTTACAATATTTTGGCTGTGCATGCCCAGTTTGGGGGGGGGGGGGCCTATAAGGGAGGGCCCAGGGGGCAGAACCACAGGGCAGGTGCCCAGTATCTCAGCCCCTGGATGTTCCCCCACAGGTCCAGGGGCTGCAGCAACCCCAGCAGGTGGTGGTGACCTCATGTGGAGCAGGGTCTTCAGCTGCATGGTGCATGGATGAGTGGCAGGGCTATGTCCAGGTGTGTGGCAGCAGATCCAGGGCAGGGGCCAAGCCAGGTGTCTGGCAGGCAGGAGGTACCCTAGGATCTCCTCCCAGGGCCAGGTGGGAGCCGGCTGCAGGGCACTGGGTGGGACGCAAGAGCCCTGTGGGGCCATGGGTGTTGGCCGGGCAGCAGAGGGAATGTACATGGCTGCCAGGGCCAGGAGGGTCTCCATGGCCTGGCAGTTGGCATCCCCCTGCTGCTGGAGCTGCTCCAGGCACTCCTACTCCAGGGCCTCCATGCAGGCCCAGTGGTCCGACTGTACCTGGTACTGTACCTCCCCCTGGGTGACATCCTCTGTCCACCAGGTCTACTCCCTCACCTCCCACTCTTCCACCACTGCCACCAGCTGCTGGAGCAGCAAGGTCTGGTCCCTGGTGTGCTGCTTGCAGAGCTGACACCTAGACCACTCCAGCAATGGATGGGGGCAACCCTGAGGTGGCATCCCCACTGAGGCTGGTGGGCTTTCCTCCACATCCAGATGTTGGCCCTGCAGAAGCAAGACACATAAGTCTTTTGTGAGATTTTATAACATTTCAGAGATAAGATGCTCTGAACTGATTAGGGGTCAGCTATGCACAGGTGCCCAGGGACCATAGTATGTCAGCTGGGCAGGCCTAGACTCTGGCAGCCACCAGCTGACTTACTGGGTGCTGGCCTCAGGCAACCTGTCTCCTAAACCCCCTTCCCAGGGCAGACCAGGCTAGGCTTATGGCAGCACCTGCTGCCATGGCTCCAGACCCCACTCTCCCCTATGTACCTGCAGGCCAACCACTCTGCTGTGCTGCTGCCCAGCCCACGGCACCCAGGTTCGGAGTGTGTGGGGCTCCCAGACAACTAGGACAAGGGACTATCCATGCCCCTGCCCTCCCCACAGGGGGCCTCTCTGAGGAGGTGCCCTAGGGCTACTTGTCACAACACTACCAAGAAGGAAATCACCGCCAGCATTGACGCCTTCCTCAGTATGTGAGAGGCCCATACCCACCCAGCTGTAGGGACACAGACTGCTGAATAAAGTTCTGAACTGTGTCCCACCTCTCTGCATGCTGTGGGTTGGGGAACCTGGGGCCAGGGGACTGTGGGTGGGCCAGGCCAGGAGTGGGAGGGCCCTTCCCCAGTGTGGGACTTACCATGTGTCCAGGGCTGGCAGCTTGGCACAGGTCTCCCCGTTGGTGATGGCATCTGACTGCACCTGGTGTCCATGTCCTGCAGTGTACAGCAAGCTGGCACCCGGTCAGGGCCCCC
>NW_005842072.1:8984-27694 GCF_000455745.1 Alligator sinensis | reverse complement strand
CCCCCCCCCCCCCCCCCCCCCCCCCCCAGGGAGGAGCTGGCACTGCAGACAGCTGGTGGGGATGTGGCTTGCCGCTCCTCATGCAAGGGTCTGGGGCTGCACCAATGGCAAGGCAACCACTAGGCATGGCTCCCCACACTGCCAGTGCATGTAGCAGCTGGGGAGGAGGACAGGGCAGGGTGCTGAAGGCCTGAGATCCCCTCCTATGCTGACATGTCACCAGAGGAGTCAGGGTGGGATGGGGACTCGGGCAGGCCACCCCTGCTGGTGGCACTTACAGGGGTGTGGCCTGGCTCCTGGGTTGCCAAAATGTAGGTCAGCTACTGCACAAAGGGCATAGACTTTGGAGCATGACCGGACTGATGATTGAAGTTGGTCACAGCCAACCTCTGTGCCCACAAGACCTTGACCATTACACAGCACTGCCACACCAACTAAGAGTTCCCTTGATCCCACATCCTGCCCAACAGGGCTTCATAAATGTTGGCGTTCAAGCATCCACCCCGCATAAACTGCCTCTACACATCAGCACAGCCCCAGAGTGCCAAAAGGTTGTGCTCCTCATCCCGGGTCCAGTTGGGGACCCTGGTTGTTGGCACAGGCATGCGCACATGGGCAGGGCCAGGTCTCAATGGGGAGGAGGGCGACAACATAGTCATCCCATGCTGGCTGTTTTGGCCCCTGTACAGCTGGCCATCCATGGATGGCTGACAGCAGTGCTAAGCACAGGGGCACAGCCAGGGACTGGGAGCCACACAGCAGAGACACTTCACCACAGGACATGCAAGTACAGGAGACAGTTGGGAGTGAGCAGTAGCAGGGAGCAGGTGCTGGTCATGTTGGCAGAGACAGCCAGGCAACAGCCCTGGGCGGGGGATCTCAGGCTGGGTAAGAGGTACGGCAAGCTGCAGCTATTTGTAACACTCACCTGTGGCCAAGCAGCAGCTCTGGAGAGGGACAGGCCAGGCAGAGCTGGCTTTTATAGCCTACAGCTGCTTTTATAGCCTATAGCTAGGGTCTGCCCCTGGGGGAGGGGAGGTGGCCAGCCCCCTAGGCCAGTCCCCTAAAGTTACTGCTGGATTGTGTCTACACATGTGTTAATGAGCTTAAATTCATATGTGTTAATGCCTAAATTCAACATTTTTAATGCACATTAAGGGTGTGCATGTGTAGATGCACGGCCTTAATGCACATTAAATTAGGATGATGCGGATTAATGCATCTCAGGTGGATGTGCCCATAGGGGTGCCTGTAAAACAGATTATAGTAATGTAACCTTTGTAAGACATCCACATACTTAGTTTCTATAGAGAGTTAAGGTAAAGCAAAAGTTGACAAAATGCCTACTGTTTAAAGCTGACCCTGTATCCAGTATTGCCTGAGTTGCCTGAAATGCTGCAGAATTGCATGCTAAAATGGGGAAGTCAAGCAAGAAATCTTGTCAGAATATGGGAAAAAGGATGCAATGTAATGTTGCTCAGGATCTATTGAGTTCCTACCATCTTAGTATCAGAATCCCTGTATTATCAGGATGGTAGTATATCAAAGAATTTCCTGCTGTCATTGTTGAAACAATGTTACATTTCAAATGCCTTCTTTAAATGAGTAAGTAACAAAAAAGTGTTATATTTTGCTGATGTAAAGCTGTGAATGCAAATGTCCTTTTGTCGCAATGATTTTCTATTTTCCTTTTTAAGGGTTAACTGGACTGGTGTATTTACTAGAATTGATTTTATGAAGGAAGCAATCTAAAGTTTCCTAGATACCCTCGCATAACTGTACTATACATAAACACTGCTTATCTGTTCTGCAGGAAGAAATACGTCCCCAGTTTGAAGCCAAGTACTCCAAGAAAGAACGGATGAACCCCATATCTGGAAAGCCAGAGCCTTATCAAGCATTTGCAGACAAATGCAGCAGACTTATTGTTTCTGCATCTGGAATATTTTTTATGGTTTGTGAGATTTAATTTCTTTACGAATTGCTTGAAATACAGTCTTATATCTTTGTTGAGAACATGGAGATGCTGGATGAGATTGTTTGGCACATGTAGGAGCTTAAGATGCTTTTGCTGAAAGGCACTGTTAGTGAGAGACCCAGATTTAAAAGTGCTCTCAGGGCTCATGGTTAGAGTCTTCAAGAGTCATTGTTATGATGCATGACAGAGATCCAGAGAAAGAAGTATTATTTTCATTGTTAATGGGAATTTACACCGTTCCCTCCAAACTAAGTGCTTTCTCCATAGTGCAAAGCTTAAAACAACAGTGATTTTTTGCCATGCTCCCAGGCTGTGATTCTTCCTGAAATGCTCACTGTACCCTCTGAACTACTGAATCTATTACATACTGGCAGCCTACCAACAACAATGTGTCTAAATCACAGTGGGTGTCATATTCTAGCCCTAGTGGGAATTATTAATGCTTTTCCAAGAGGTTTGAAAGCAGAATATAACAGCCTCAGCACCTGTGATGACACAGGTAAGTGATCTAGACTGGAAAATTTCCATTTAAATTGAATGGGAGGTTTATTTCTGGGCAGCAAAGCAGAGACTTAGGCTGGAAAGGCAGAAGGAATATTAAATCAGGAATGCTCATTATGTATGATAGATGGGCAGAGAAAGGACCAAAGGATGGGCAACAGCTTTCAATAGCTAAGTTAATGACTTCAGGTGCCGATTTTAGGAGATTTCATTTGCTCAGCGTTGCCCTCCTGATGTCCTTTCTGCTTCATAATTGACTTTCTAAATATAACAAAATGTGCACTTTTTTTCCTCCAGTTTTCTCCACTGGGTGGAGAAAGTATTTTTTCCTCCTCCTACTCCAAGCCAATCTTTAACCTGTCTTTTTTCAGAGAGAGGCCTATATTCTGTCTTTCCAAATAAAATAGTCTGGTACTGTCTCCATCCTGCACAAAAAAATCTCTGAAGTGATGCATCTGTCTTCCACAGGTGGGGAAGAGATTGGAAGGAAATCACCATTTTTATGTGAACAATCTTTCTATTGCTTTATAGTTGCGCTTCAGTAAAAAATGCATGAAAAGGGGCTCTGCTAGCATAAATTAATATACTAAAGTTTGTGAGGTAAAGCTGATTTACTGGTACATCAAAGGAAATACCAATTCCTAATGTGTAGAAGAAATGGTCAAAGACCTTACTAAGTTAAAATCAGCGTACTTTAGTCCTCTCTGGAAAGGCTTAAGTCACAAAGATCTAGGGCTGCTTGGCACCTGAATGAGAACCTCAGCACTGGATTTTAAAGCACTTTAATATATAAGCATTGAGTTTACTTTTGGTTTATTTGCATTGCATTGTAAATTATATGCATTGAGTTTACTATATGGTTTACTTTTACTGAATGTATCCATTATATAAACTCTAAATATTAATGCTAATCCCTGAATTATTGTTTAGGGATGAGCAGTCATTACCTATGGGGAAGAGGGAAGAGACAGAGGTTTCATTTTAAAATGAAAACCAGAGAATGATAATTTAATACATTGATTAGCATAACTGCCAAAGGTGATATTGTAGCTTATGCTGTGTGATTTAAATATTAAACACACTCTCTCAGCCATGGCCAAATCCCTACTCCCCATTATGAATGTTGACTGTCTACTGTGTTTTAGTGGAGGTTAAGGTCCTTAGGCCATTTAGTCTGATGTACTGTATCTCACAGGCCATTAAGTTTCACAGTTATCCCTACTGAGCTGCCAGTTGTGGGCTACATAAAAGCATTTCAGTCCTCAGGAGAATAAAATATATGCCACTGGTCAAAAATAAAAAGAAACTCAGATGTCCATGGCGCTGACAGTAGGAGGGGACTGCTCAAGTGAGATAGGCGAATCCAATCTATTTTTCTAACAAAGGAATCATTTTGAAGTCTTTAATTTTCTTGCCCTTGAAAACTGACAGGAATCAATGTCAAGCTTTCCCTCTCAGTATTCATGAATGCTTATCACCGTGATATATCTAAACTCTGTACATGCACTAAAAACAAGATGAAGCAGAAAGCCTACCTTAGAATAATAGGTATGTTTTGGTTTTGTGATACAGGTGGATTACATTGGGCTGATAAAAATATACAAAGACTGGCATAAATACCCCAAATAGGGCATTTCTAACGTCTCCAAATCTGAAATCTGTGTTCTAAAATTCTGGCCACATTTTAGTAGTCAGTTGGATTGATCATACAATGTGCCCAACTGACTTTCCTTTTTAGAGTCCGTTATTAGAGTAGCATAGGTGCTGCAACACGCAGCATTGTGGCACATCTCTATATTAGGTCCTTGGTCCCTAGATTGGGAACCATAACTCTGAGTTGGTGCCTTTCCCTATAACAGTGTTGTTAGGTAGGTAGCCAGCCGCCGTGCTGAGTGGAGAAACTGCTTGATGCTATCCAGCAGGAAACATTGAGCATAGTGGATGTGGCTTATATCCCACCCCCTGCCATAGTATAGGTTCCTTATTCATGGCATCAGCAAAATACTGACCCTCCTAGTTTTGAACTGGACAAGGTACAGAGATCAAGAGCAGCATGAATCCTGACTACCAGTACCTACTTTTAATTATAAAGTAGGCTGGAGTGTGTAAAACACACACACACCCACACACATATTTAAATCCTATGTCTAAACACTCTAGCAGGATTTGGTGTATGGGTCCTTGCCCTACTCAAGTAAATCATAGTTAATTCATCCCTTGAAAGTTGTTCTTGAAGCAAAAACAACTCAAATGTTGTTCCTGGAATAAAATCCCTGAATCTGTGAGCATTAAACACATTTCTTCATATTTTTACTGTATAGTAGTACCCCAGAATGTACTAACAAATTCTGACTTGAACAGAGGAATCCCTCAGGCAAAAGTAATGCTTTCCCATTTTATTTGTATGCATATAAAAATAGTTGTAGGTTGGGGTCAGCAAAATAGTTTTAGCTTCAATTTTTACAATGAACAGTTTTTAGTTTAATTAATATTAAAAATGAATTCACAATACCTTTTTACTGTTAGAATAATATTATTCAGGTTGCTGTGACTCCTTCTGACTGCTGACAGTCTTTTCATAGTTCTTATTAGGGCCAATTGGCTCTCTTATTGGAGCCAGTACTAAGCCCATTTATTGGAACGTACTCCCGTCCCATATACACACTTCTCCTCAAATCCTAGAGCTGTCCAGCCTCAAGCCAGTCCCAGTGTAAACCAGAACAACCTCAAGGTTGTCCTGGTTTACTTTGCCTGTCCATCCTTTCTAGTAAGCAGTGATCATCAGAGGATAGAGCTTTCTGAGCTATACTCCTTTTTCCTGTGTTCTGGATCCAGACAGGAGTTGATAAAAATGTTTCTAACAGATCTCTACTCCACATACAACTTTACTCATCAAAAGGCAGTCATCTACTAACTCAGGAAGTAGAGTGACTTTAGTGTTGCTCTGTGCCAACAGAGTATCAGTACGGGATCAGATGATCTGGCCCTATATGCTCCCACAGATTTTAAGCTTCTCTTTTTTGGGTTTCTTCATACTTGGATTATGCCATCCTTTGAGAAATCAGTTCTGTAAATAAGGATTGTGTGCAGGGTACGTAGACCCCAGGGGTACGTAGACCCCAGCCCCAGAGTGGGGCAGCATTGAGAAGCCCGAGGCGGGCATGGCGAGCCCCAAAGAGGGGGAGCTCTATAATCATACTTGGATTATGCCATCCTTTGAGAAATCAGTTCTGTAAATAAAGAATGTAAACATGACTTGATTAGCATGAAATGTCCTCAGAAAAGATTCAGTTGTATTTTCTAATTGGCTATCACAAAGTGGTCAGGTTTAACTACACACTTATGGTCTGCTAGCACACCTGGACATTCCTAATATATGTTTGGCTGCTACTGAAGACATAATAGCATAGCTAAATTATAATGTAGACTGAAGACTGAATCACCCATGTTAATTCCAAAATGTTTGACCCACCTCCCCCCATGTGACCAGTTCAAATATGATTAAAACATTAGTTAATTGCTATTTAATGCTCAGATTTTGCATGTGGTGATTTAGTGGTCTCAGCTCTAATGCAATGTTCCCACATTATAATTATAATTTTTGTTGAAAGTCCCCTCTGGGAGGATATTACCAATGAGACTAGATCCATTACCATCCCTCTGTAGCCAACACAACATATGGGAATGTTTCTAGGGATCACGTCTAGCCACTTTTGAATCCCCAGCCTGAATGACAACGTTCCCATATTCAGGTAGGTCTACAAGTGACACCCTTTGGCAGATGTCTGAAGTAATGCACAATCTCGTGCCTTTAACCACCTCTGAGGAGAACACCAGCATAAAACCTGATGCACCACTTAAACATTCAAATTTGATGCATAAGTCTCATATTGCCTGCCTACAGAGAAGTGAGTTTTCATCCAAATAAAGAAAACTTTAGAGGTCAAGAGCCAGCACCTTTCTGTGGCATAAAAAATTTGTATTTTCAAGAAATTGTTTAAATTTAGGCATTATTTTAATCAGGTAATAAAGATATTTTATGTTACAGGAAGTGGATCAGAAATTGGAGATATTATTTCTGGTAAAACTTTATTCTGAAAAACAGATTGATGTAGTTTCACACCTATCACTTGTGTTTTCAGATTGTTATAGTCTTGAGAATTTCTGGAAGAAATTCCAGTTCTGAGGAGGTCTGGGATTTCTTATTTGATTGGTTTTTTTCCTCCTCTTTAGATCTGTGTGGTGATTGCTGCTGTTTTTGGCATTGTTATTTACCGTGTTGTGACTGTCAGCACTTTTGCTGCCTTTAAGTGGGCTTTAATCAGGAATAACTCTCAGGTTGCAACTACAGGGACTGCAGTGTGCATCAACTTTTCCATCATCATGCTACTGAATGTGGTAAGTAATACTAAGTAGAACTAACTAGGATCTCAAGTAAACCACCTGCAGGCACTTGATCCATATATGTCCCAGTCTGCAGAATTCTGCATGCATTCCTGAATGAATTCCTGCCAACTTGAATAGGAATTCAGTGCACTCCACACCTAAGTGTCCACTATGTTTGTGTTATTAGCTTACATGAAAATATTTAAAAGTTATATTTTTGTAAAGGGGCATATTCATTCTAGTTCCTGGGACAGGGGATTTTGGAGGCCAGTCTTGGCAGGCAGGTGAAAATTCAAATGTGTGTCCCGGGTGCAGGGCACAAAGGCAAAGAGGCAGGAGCTGTGAAATAGGAAGCCCTAGCCACAGCAAAATTACCCAGTAATATTAATAGTTACTTCACAGGTGATTGTTAACACCTATGAAGTAAAGAACAATGGGTCGTTGATGGGCTGTTGATTCCCTGCAGCCTGCAGGAGGGGGTAGTGTCCCAGATTTCACATTGTCCCATATGGTCACCCTACTTAAATGTGCTTTAGGGAGAAGGGGAAGAGAATGTTTCTTTTTTCTTTCTAAATAAAGTGATCAAAGTCAGTTCTTGCTTATATCAGAACAGGCAATTCCACCCTACATGTGAAAACACTCTCAAAAATTTTAAACTTCATAAGGAGGGGGTAAGATTGGTTGAGTAGGTTTGAATTCATCAGTTACTTCTAGCCTTCACAAGATCACGGTTAGATGTTTTCAACTATTGCATTCTAGGAAAGGAGACTTATGGGATGGGAGGGGGAGACTGACTTTTAATTATATGTAAACTGTTTTGAACCCAGTCATTTAGTAAAGGAAAAATTTGCCTTGAAGATCCAGGTGATAAAAGTCCCAGTGAGAAAGATCAGAATGGGGAGTAGAGGGGGAAGGTGAGGGGATGAGCCTCAGTTGTTAAATATGTCTCAAGACATCTGCTTTTAGCAAGAAGATGGTTTCCGCTTCTTTCTGATGTGGATATTGCTGTTATCTCTGTCTTTGTCTCCTGGAGGTTATGTTATTGCAATACATTTTATAGAGGCTACCTGCTCAAACCCTATAGAAATTGCAGCTATTGCAAAATGTTTTGATCTACTTAGTCTGTATTGCTTCTCAAGGAAAGCATGCTATTCTTCCATGAGCTGCACTCTCTATCCAGTTGATTTCTGGCAGAAACTTAAGATATAAATTCTGAGCAATGGATTTCTAAGTGCTGGCTACTCCACAAACAATTCATAAAAATGTGCAGTCACCTGAGATATTAAAGAGAACTCTTCAAGACTTGCAGGAATTCACTTCTCTTGTGTACCCATAACTAGACTGAGTAACCTTTAGAAGAAATTGTAAGATATGTCCACCATCCCATGTTTTTTTTCTGAGGGAGAGAAGGAGAATGGTGATTAAAAGACTGGAAAGAGGGGTAGTAAGAGGCAGCAAAGGGCATTATTGAACTGGGAAGCTGTTTTGAGAACTTTTAAGGTATTTTTATGGGGGGGGAAAGAGGGGCAGTTAGGATTATGAGCTCAATCCTATTCCACATATTAGATGCCTCAATGGACTGTGGCACTTAATTGTAATCCTGTTCCACCTATCTTGAGTCCCTGAAAAAATGTTAGCAAAAGGTGAGAAGGGTCTTCCTCCTCCATACTGTTTTTTGTAACTTAGCCTAGGTTAGGAGGGTGGTGCTTTTATAAAAGCAGATATGATACCAGTTTTTCAAAGACTCAAGCAGGATGGAATAGGGTTGTACTTCGGTGTCTTTAGGTGGGATAGATTTTGGCTCTGGGGCTTTGGATTTATTTTTTTTAAAATCAGACAGGCGGAGCCGGGAATTGGGATCAGGATCATGGAGTGGTGACAGTGTGGGGCCGGAGCCCAGTGCAGAGCCATAATCCATTCCCCATGCACTCCTGCAATGGGCACCAGTTTCATGGACAGGGGCGTGCAGGAAGCAGATCACAGCTCTGCCTGGGCCCTGGCCCTGTGCTGTCACTGCCCTGTAATCCTGATCCCAGCCCCAACCCTGCCTGCCAATCCTACTCCCTGATGCAGCTTCCTGCCCACCCATGTCCCCATCCCATCTGCCTGGCTGCATGCCCTGCCCACATGGGTCCCACAGCCAGTCTCCATGAAGACTTCGGGATTGTGGGATGGTAACAGCATGGCCCTGGAGCCCAGGGAAGAGCCATGATCTGCTTCCTGCACACCCCTGCCCATGGAACCAGCACCCATCATAGGGGCACGTGGGCAACAAATCACAGCTCTGCCCCAGTCCTGGCCTTGGCCCCACATTGTCATTGCCCTGTAATCCTGATCCCAGCCCTGGTCCTGCCCACCTGTCCTGTTCCGAGACGGTGAGATTTTCAGCTTTATTGGACATAATTTGGTATAGTGCACAGTGGACAATTATTTTGGCTGAAGGGCCAGTTAGGGAGTTTTGGTGAGCTGTGGCAGGGGGTGGGGAGTGCTGACCCAGCCCATGATGGCTCACTAAAACTCCCTAAGTGGCCCTCCAACTAAAATAATTGCCCACCCCTATTTTAGAGGGAACTTAAGTTTTTTAACTTATTTTTTAGGGTAGAAACAGATGGTGCATTTGTGTTGCCATAAAAATTGTTATGGCAGAAATGCCAAGCAAATGGGCATCCCTACTTTTGGTCATGTCACATTAATGGAGCCACAAAAGGTAATAATAAATTCTGCCACTTTATTATGGCCAATTTCTATTTGTTCTGTGGCAGGAGAGTGCAGGCAGTTTGGAGCCCTGGAGCTGCCTACACTCTCCAGCTACCCCAGGCAGGTGCTCTGGGTGCTTGAGGAGCCCCATCCTGTGCACTTGTCTGACATTCCCTACTTACAGAGATGCCCCAGGCATGTCTCTGAAAGCAAGGAAAGCTTGCATCAGTCCTGGCATGGAGGTGCAGGATGTAGAGAATCCAAAGCACGGCATGCCTCCATGCCCAAACCCATTCTGACCAGCATGGAGTGCCAAGGACTGCCAGCCATGCCCCCCTAGCCATGCCCCATCCCCACTCTGGGACCCACACTTAGCCATGCTTCATGTAGAGGCATGGATCAGCACAGGTCCCAGTGTGGGGTTCCAGGAAGTGCCCAGCTCCGACACTACTCCATAACACCCCATGCCAGGACCTGCACTGGCCTGTGCCTCTTTGTAAAGCACAGGTCAGTGGGGTCCTGGCAAGGAGGCACAAAGAACCATGGGAGCTGGGAGAATCCTGGGGCCCAGTCCCTCCATGCCAGGACCCATGCTGACCAGTGCCTCTGGGTTGGCATGGGACTTGGCTCAGTTCCAGAATGGAGGCACAGAGCCCCAGGAAGTCCCTAGCGCCTGCACCACCCCATGCCTCTTGCCAGGACTCTGGCCAACCTGTGCTTCATGCAGATTTATGGGTCAGGGTAGACTGCAGCACAAGGTGGCATGAAGCCATACAGGAGCTAGGTAATCCCCAGTGCCCAGTGCTTCCCCATGGGGACCTACACAGACTTGTGCCTCTTCCTGAATCATGGGCCCTGGTGTGAGCAACGTAGGATCCCTGGTACCCTGCACGTCCTGGCCAGGACCTGTGCTGGCCCGTGCTTCAGGTGGAGGCATAAGTCAGTGTGGGTTCCTATGTAAGGCACAGGTCAGTGCAGGATCTGACATGGAGCAGCAAGGGACACAGGGAATCTCCAGGCAGGGGGACCATATTGCCCCTAGTCCCATTATCGAGCAAAGGGCCTAGTGTGGGACAAGGAGGTCATTTGTAGACATGCTGATCACATCACACAGTTTGAATCAAATTTCAATTCAAATTAAGGGTTAACAGATGATCATTGACCATCACGGCAGGAGGCACTGGCTGTACACCGTCTATACACTTGACAGCCCCTTAACAGACCCAATTTGTAGCCTTTGTGTAGGAGTGTATGCCCAGTTAGGAGGCAATAATAAGCCTCTGTAAGCACTGCTACTTTGTTGCAAACCTACTGGCAATTTATCTAAAGTACTGTTCCAGAAGCTGTAATGGGTGCAATTGGCCTGATGCTGTTGGCACATCTGACTTTGTAAAGGTTTTGTACCTGATAGCCTCTGTTGTGTTCCAAAAACCCAAATGAGTTTTTCCTGCAGGGACTGATATTTGCAGTACTTATCTACTTATCTGAGTTCCTAAGGACTATTTTTTCCTAAAAGCAAGTGCCGTATATAAATGTTAATTAATACAGTTTTAACTGCCTGTTTTGGACTGCCCTAGTTTGCATTAATTTTAATCATCATTCAATGAGGATAAATTAATTAGGACTAGAGCAAATTGTAATTTGGACTACAGATGTCCACATGTATATTGTGATGGCTATAGTCCAGATTAAACCTAGAAAAACATAATGTCTATAAAAAGCTGGAGTCATGTGCGTCTCCCAGTAAAGTGGATCAGCTGTGGTGATCATGTCCCACCACAGATGATCCGCTTTTATTTGGTGATGTGTGTTTCTGCCCTTACTTTCCACTTTGGGGAGAATAGAAAATTAATGGAGATGTCCTAAAATAACTTCTGGCACTGAAACAGTTGAATCTGCTACTAGATGTAAAATGAGAAAACTGAAGAAAGGCAGCAGAGAGATTATTAATATAAATGGAACTTGAGGTGAGAAACCACGATAGTGTTTATAGCAGTGTGGGAATCGCTGCAAGGCAGCATGAACTGCAGTCAAAGATTCTAATACAGCTTTACAGCCTGTCAAAGAATAAGCATCAGGGGAAAACTCTGAATTGCAAGTAACGTTTAGGTGGGATATTCCAAAAGCTGGAAGGATAATGCAATTAGTCACATTAATTACAAGGTTAGATGACCTTCAGGTCTAATGTGTCCCAGGTAATTATGCAGCCTGCGTTGACAGCAGTCACTAGCTTTATCTCGGATAATAAATCCTGTTAATATCAATAATACTGTGTATAGAAAATATGAATGCTGAATAAAATGTGATTGTAAGTGGAGCCCTTGGGATTAGTAGTGATGAACTGCAGCAGCAGATAATCAGATCCAAGCCCTGTTAACAGAATCTCAAACACTGTCTGACTGATCTGGGAGGAATAACAATGAAACATAATCTTGATACACAGGCATGCAGGTCATTGTGGACTTATAAAAGGACATATTCAATACTAAGATCAGTGTATAACCCACGCAGACATTTATCACGCTCCATATAGAGATGCTTTTAAAGCTGGACAAGGGATCAGTTTTTGAATTACATGAAACAAGAATTAAAATTACCACTTGAATTCAGAAAGGCAAAAAGCTCTTCTAAGGGAGGAGTGTCATTAATGGCTATGATAGTGTTTGGGAGGAGTAAAGTTTTTAGGCAGTATGTTTATAACTGACTATATTTCATTAACCTTTGGTGAAGTCAGCTGACATGAAGAACCCACAATGGATACACACAAGACCCAAACCTGAAAGGTGGTAAACTCTTCTAAGAGTTGAAGAGTATTCTCAAATCCCAACAACGTCAAAAGGAGTTGAGAATACTCATTGCCTTGCAATATCTGACCTCACAAAGTCTCTTGAGACCTAAAAATATGGTGTTTTGGTTTTAGAATAACAATGAATATTATGCATATTTGTAGTGCTGTTCAAAAGTAAATAAATGCATAAACCAAGATTTATTAATAAAATAAATTAACAATTAATTGGAGAAGTCTGAAAAGGAGTCCTAGTACCATAGGCCAGTGTCACTTTGAATTTTGAAAACTTCAATGGTTCTGAATAGCCAAATACATTTTAGTGATAATGAAGAAGAAAGGATTTTCTCTGAGCTCCCCTGCCTCCCCAGTGACCTTCTTTTCCTTGGCCAAAAAAGAGAAAAACAAAGTCTACTTTTCTTCAGATTAATTTTCTTGACAGTCAAGTTTTCCCCAGTTTCCTGTGTCTCCCCATAATTAAACAACCTTTTTCAGACCAAAGACAGTGCTAAATTTTTTATTCAAATTCATGCACTTTTTCATTTCAATATCATGGCTTTATAAACTACTTAAGCTTCCTGTACTGCACCTGTAATGGGGGAGGAAGGAGGGGAGGGAGAGGGGGACTGATGCCTCTATTTTGTAAATCACTTCTGTGGCTGAAAAATGCTAAGAACTAAATATTATTTATCTTCATATTTTGATCACATAATTGTAATGTCACAAATATTATGGGAATATCAGCGTTTAAAATGCAGTAACAGTTATTCTTCCTAAAAATATATATCAATGTTTTTAATGAGGTCTAAATGACTTGTTCACATATTAAGAGGTTTTCTCATTTGTTGCAGCTGTATGAAAAAGTTGCTCTTTTACTGACAAATTTAGGTAAGTGGTGATAAATCTGAAATTGAACAATATTGTATTGGTCAGTTTTTTGTTTGTTTATACTTCAGCTCTCACCCAGAGCTTTATTCTAAATGGGGAGAGTGAAATCCTGGCTCTCTCGAAGCCGGTGGATTTTTACCACTGGCTTCATGGAGGTCAAAATCTCACCTTGAACAATTATCTCTGTCAAATCAGAAAAAGACCACCTTGGTTAATCTAATGCAGGACTATATAGCTTCTAGATCTAGACAGCAGAGGGATGCAGGAAGCGTAGGCTAAAGGCCCAGAGGGCCACCACTCATCAGCCTCACTCCCTCACACCATGTGCACAGCCCGACTCACTCCCACTGCCCAGCATCCCGATCCCAGCTACATGTGCTCTGTGGGCAGCCAGCCCTGCCTTGCACACAGCACCCATACTCCCCTTCTCGGCTGTGCACATTATGCGGTGAGGACATCCTGCTTCCCTTCTTTGCTGAGCACAAAGTATGCAGCCCAGCACCCTCTCCTACCATGTGTGCATTATAGGCAACCTGGTCCTTTCCTGCTGTGCTGTCCTCCCCGCAGAAGCAGGGGTAGGAACCAGAAGCCAAAGGAGGAATAGAGAACCCAGTCAAAGTCCCCAGCCACCACCACTGTGAAAGCAATGGGTAGAATTGTGGTTGGGCGGGAGCCTGCAGGCCACATGTCAACTCCTCACCGGTTGGACAGCCCTGATCTAATGCATGTTATTTAGATAATATGCTGTGTTTTAAGATTACATTTTTTTCAAAAGTCATTTTGGTCTGAGTTCTGGCTTTCCATTGGCATTGACCCTGTGCTTATGAAATGCATGAATGTAATCTTTTTTATATTAGATGAAGGCTTGTGAGCTATTTTGTTTATGGTGGACTTCTTCTTGGCAGTTTTTGAAACAATCATGGGGGGAAGGGTAGCTTTAGGTAGCTAGGAAATATTGCTAGGACTGGGTTGGCTCTTTGGTAGTTCTTGTCCTGCTTGGAAGATCAGAGTCAAAATGTGATAATAGATAATTACTCCTATTCACCAAGGGCTCTGAAGTCCAGTTTGTTGCCCATGTTGCTTTTTGGGGTATATTGCTGTCGGCATTCTCATGATTCTCAGTTACGCATTTTGTGCTACATGGACCCTGTGGGTTTAGCCTTGGTTCTGTAGGAATGCCTGACTCATATTGCTGGGTGAATTGGATTAGAGCTGCCTCATCCATAGTCCCAGAAAAATGGAAGAGGCTTCATTTGTACAGAGTAGGTATATTTCACAAGATGATCTGTTTTTCCTTTGAGACATCTCAGATTGATGGTTTGCAGTTGAATGTTGAAAGTCAGTTGGCATTATTTTTGACAATGCCCTATTCAGGGAAGCCATTTATCAGATGTAATTTAGAAATGCAGTTTTCAGCAATGCAGTTGCTCTAGGATTATGCCTATATATATATTAACAACCTGGTAACAGCAATGAATGCTGTTATGACCTTGAGACCCAATTATTGAAATTCCCTTTTTTGCTGGGTTATCAGTTAGGATGATCAGTTGTTTGCAGCTTCCTCAGACTGCTTGCTCATGTGCTTAAACAGTCCTGGTCATATCCAGCTTTTCTTTGCATTCTTCACATTGTCTGCTAGTAAAGTGGTAGAATCAGCTAAAATTGACCTGATTGGTGCAAAAATCTCTGAATGAGGCTGGGAATTAGTTATATCCAAGACTTCATTTTTCTATCCCTAAATTTTTCTATCCCCTAAAATCCCAGTTTTTGTACTCTCACACGCTGCTTTAGAGGGTCCGCCCACGTGCCTGAAGTCAGTAGGCAACTGAGTTTTTGCTGCAATGACCCTAGTGGTGTGAAACCCATTGCCACCTTAAATCTGACTTCTTTATCACTCCCTGCTTCAAAAAAACCCTTAAAACTCCCATTATTATTATTTAAGAAATGTCTCTAAATTACTACAGCTGTAGAACTGTTTTGTTAGTGTTTTGATTTACTCATTTGTCTGGAATGTTGTTGCCATTAGGTCATTTTTTGTGTTCATTAGAAATTGTTCTGGGATGGTTGTGCAGCACGTGAGGTGTTTTCATAGGGGTTGCTTTAGAAATATTACTATTGCTGCTGCCACCGAGAGTACTCCTGTTGAAATCAGTGGGGCTACTCTCACTACTAGGCACCTTGCCCACTGGTAAGAGTTCATAAGATTGGGCCATGTGTGTAGCATAGCACAAGTGCTGAAGCACTGTTCTAAATATAGTTTTGACAATAGATCAAAATGGAAGTAAAGACTACTTCTCACTTTCCCATTTTCCTTTCTTAGTCACCTGTTTCAAAACATCTTGTCTAAGTCCTAGATTGCAAAATCTCTGGGGCATGGATTGCATTTTTATTAGTAGCTTGTACAGTGGTAACTTTTTTTAGTCCCTATGTAGATTCCTTCAGTGCCATCACATTAAAAATAATATATTTTTTTAAAGCCATGAAGAAAGTGTTTATTTCAGGTCAGTGTGAAGTCTGTGTGAAGCTGGGGGTTTTCAGGCTGCGTATTTAGGTACATTCTACAAATCTAATTCTGCCAAACTGCAGAAATGGAAACAGCAGAAAAGACCAAACCTTTGCAGGATTCTGGGTGACATGTACTCTGCATCTCAATAAAGGAAACTGAATGTGCTTATTACCTCTAGCCAACTGGCAAATCATCTCCTGTGAAGTTGCCTGGCCAGAGATAAAATATCAAACAAAATATGTAAGAGTTTTTACAAGCCACCTCACTGTGGGTTACTTTTAGCTGTCAGTTTATAAACAGAGATCAGGAGACAAAATTACAAATACACTACCAACTCTGAAAGGTGCCTGCAGTCTCTCAGCCCAGTAAAGCTGTTAATATAATTAAAACCTCTCAAAAGTCTGGTCTCTTTATTCACAGAGCAGCCTCGTACTGAGTCTGAGTGGGAGAACAGCTTCACTTTGAAAATGTTTCTTTTCCAGTTTGTCAATCTGAACAGCTCTACCTTTTATATAGCATTCTTCCTTGGAAGGTAAGAATTAATACTGGTTAGCTCTTTGTGCTTGGAGCAAAGAAGAAATATGATATTGCCATTAATAAAACAAAATGGGGACATATGATCATACTTGGCCAAATGCAAATCCATCTTCATAAAGCAGAAAAAGGTTAAATTTCGATTTTCTTTTTAAAAGGTTAGAAACAGAATATTCAGTTCATCCCATAACATCACATTCTGTTAACGCTAACTCCTAAAAAGTTCACTGCAGAGATGGATATATTTTGCTGATAAGCTATTTGCAGGTCACTTTGCCCTGGTTTTTACTTGTATAATGTTTACAGATAAGAGAAAAACCTAATACGTTATCCTTGCTTTTCTATTCCCTGAATAATATATAACTTTTGCTTCACTTGATCTACAATTTGGCCAGCTTTCAGCAAATCAAAAACTAGTGTAAGTGATGGCATTTGTTTTTTCTGCACACAATAAGGGAAATGTTTGCATGGCTCCTGTTTGTTTTCCATACAAAATGGATAGGGATCTGAGTAGATATGGATTATCCATTAGTATGAGTTGTTTACATCCAGAAACTTGCAGGAAGGTATCGTAGGCCTTCATGAAAAATGTGCTCTCCTGGTAAAAACTTATGTTGTCACTGGATTCCCAAGAAGTGTGATGCCAAACAGAAGCATAACTAGACAGTCCTGTGTCCTGGGTAGCAGTAGTGCATGGAGCAATGACTGCAACCAGGCTGCTGGCAACATCAGTGTGGCCAGGTCAGCAATAGTGTTGGCTGCATTTTTTGAGCTCCTGCCTAAGTCAGCATCTAGGGCTGATGCCTTGGTCACCCTTCCCTGTCCCCCTGGCCCCTTCCTTATTTATGCTACTGATGAAATTTGTCACTTTAGTGTAAGGGAGTGGACCAGACAGTGGTTTGTATCTCATGCTGTCTTTCCAGACAGCAATAATGCTTTCAGGAGCTTCTGAACCCTAATTTTACTCCGTGTTGGTAGTTTGCTTTCTCTAGATGCTGATTGTCAACAGAATAATATCATGTGTTAGAAAATCAACAGCTACATAAAACTACAGTGAAAATTTGCTTGGCTTTTAATATGTATTGTGTTCAGAATCCTTCACATCTTTCTGCATAATGACTTCTTTGATACTTAAATAAATCCTGTTTGGGGATGATAGAGTTAAAATGGCTCTGCTGAACTCTTTTCCTAATATGGTGATCACAGACCTTATGTAAAATAGCTGATATGTGCTTTTTCTGTTGAAGATTCACAGGACACCCTGGTGCCTACTTGAGGCTGATAAACAAGTGGAGACTGGAGGAGGTGAGTATTTTATAACTATTATACTGTTCAGAGCAAATTCACTGATGCACCACCTCTCTCACATGACCAAATAGCAAGGGCAGACTTTGAGTAATTTGAATATATTCCTCGGTTCCCATTTGCTCTTTAACTCAAACCCATGGGCACAATTCCTAAACACCTGATTCAAAAACATTTTCATATTGACAATAGTAGCTTTTTTAATGCTCAGCTATTAGGTTCTGTTTATTATATTTGGCTGACGGTAACAAGTAGCCTAGGTTGGATTTATTTTTTTAATTAAAAGAATGATGTTATCCTTGTGAACCAAATTCAGATATGAATTTTGTGATTTTCTCATTCTAATCTCTTTATAATCAGATTTTGTAGTCTTCCTGGTTAGGGTCCTCAAATTTTAGAATGAACAAATCAATTTGAAAATCACGCAAAACAATTAAATGAGCTTCCCGGTTGGTCTGATAGAATGGCCTTTAACAATTACAACATCTGAAGAATTGGATGAGCAATAAAATATTCATTTCAGAAATTGCTCAGGTGTCAGTCATGTTCTTGCAAATCTATTCATCATTCAAAACCAGCTGACAAATATTGTAAATAAACAATTGGCAGCCTCTGCATGACTCACAAAGCATCTAATGTTGATATTTGGATGCTGAAGTCCAATGGTTTTGTTCCTGTTTTTGGATTGAGTTACCAAAACGTTTTCACTAATGACTGAGCAGCAAACAGAGAATGATGAGTTGCATGCTGCCAGAAAACACTGATGCTTCCTTATTCATAATCCTTGCATAACTACTAGAGGGCTTCTAAATATTTGTGGCTAGCAAATATCAAAATCTGCACAGAATGCCCTTAGCCCTGCTTTAGTTAATAGCCTGGTGAGTAGGGCATTACCCTCTGAAATAGAAGATGCAGGTTCAAATCCCCTCAGGGTAAAGTGGGCTTAGAATCCAGGTATCCCATTTTCTGAGCAAGTGTCTTAAGCCATGTGTAGCTGGAACAAGAGGCGTGTGTACAGCACTTTAAATTGGGTTAAATCAGGGGTGTCCAACCTTTTTGAATGTGGGGCCGGATCACAAACTTTTTATCACTCAGTGGGCTGGCAAGCCATATTCAAAGACCTCACAGGC
>NW_005842072.1:8024-8295 GCF_000455745.1 Alligator sinensis | reverse complement strand
CCAGGCCCCCCCCACCCCCAGCAGCAAGTGGGAAGCCAGCTTCAGCTGAGTGCTGCTCTGGATGGCACAGACCTGCCCAGATCAGCACCAGCCAGCAGAGGCAGTGGGGGAGCCTTGTACTGCTTGGGACTGACCAGCGCAGGTAGGGGGAAAGTGCAGCTGAGCCCCCTGCTGCTCTGGCTGGGCTCATCTTGTCCCAAGCGGCACATGGCTACTCCTCTTCCCACATGCACCGCGTCAGCAATGTCAAACTGATGGGGTGCATGTGGGA
>NW_005842072.1:4418-8012 GCF_000455745.1 Alligator sinensis | reverse complement strand
CCCCCAGCCATTAGGAAGCTGCTGAGGGGTTGGGGGAGGGACAAGAGGTGGGAACGAAAGTAAACAGCGTTCACTTTTGTTTCCCGTCGCAGCACTGCGGGCCACAGAATACGGCTTGGCAGGCCGCAAAGTGGCCCGCGGGCCGTATGTTGGACAAGCCTGGGTTAAATGCTTTTGCATCACTTTAATGGTGTTGGTGTTTGCACGCATTAGCGGCATGTTCCGCAGTAATTTCAGCCGCTGTAGCAAATTTGGTGGCATAATGCACCTTAAATGACTCGGGGTGCAGCAAAATAAAACTCTGAGGAGTTTTAGTTTTCTGCCCCTACAGCCACAGAGTTCAGGGGCTCTGCAGGAAGCCCAGCAGGCAGCCTGACAGCAGCCGAGGAAGGCAGGCTCCACCCAAGAAAAAAGCAGTAAGCCTAATCTTTTTTTTTCTCCCTTCCCTGGAGCCTGCCTGCCTGCATGAGCTGCACAGGGACCCAGTGCTTCCCTCCATGGCTGTAGTGTCCCCTGGGACCACCCAAGCCAGGTGTCTGTGGGTGGGGGCCACCTGAGGTGGGGGGCCGCCGCTGCTGCAGAGGGAAGCACCAGTCCCCCCTCCCCCCTGGAGCCCAGGGACCACTCTGCCCGCCGGCAGCTTGCCCTCCCCTCCCTGCTACTGGAGAGGCAGGTAAGTCCAGGTGTGTGCATGACACAGGGGTTTAAAGGGCCCTAAATTGAAGCGGTGTTTTTAAAAACCCACCACTTCAATTTAGGACCCCTGCTTTGTCACACACCCTTAACTATTAGCTAATTTGGGTAAAAGGTGGGCACCACCACCTTATGCCGAAATCAATGCTGTTTCCTCTCAGGTTAGATACACTGTTAGACATCCACTCTGAGTGAACTGGATACCAATAGGATGCCTCCACTCTTAATGAATCTGATCAAGCTGGCTGGGAATGTATAAGGCTGCCCATAACTCTGTTCATTATGGGTGCAGACAGACGTGCTGCTCCCAGCTGTAACTCAGAATGTTTTTTGCCAAGTGTTCTGAGTTACAGCGTTACTCCAGACCAAACAGAAGTTCACTGCTGGTTTCGGGGAGCCTGCAGTCAGGTTCCCATAGCAATGGCCACAGCTCTCTGCCAGGGGGGAAAGGCAGCAGAGGGAGCTTGTTCTTGGGGCTCCTCAGGCAGTACTGAAGGGTGGAGTGGGTGAATTGGAGCCCCTTCACCTCCAAGGACTGGAGAAAATTTTGCTCTAAGGAGGGAGGGCTCCAAAGAGGGGGGGACTCCAGTTCACCCACCCCACCCCAAAACCCCAAGACATAACTCTCTCCACTCCCTTTCCCGCCTCCCATTCTGAAAACAGCAACAGGCTGAGGGCTGCACACACAAGTTACAGAAGATGCTACTTTTTGGAATGTCTTTGTCAGATACCTATTGCAGTGAGGAGTCAGATTTTTCACCCGATTTGGCCATTTTTTTAAGCTGTTTGCAGCCATGCACTTGTGTTTGGTCATGGCTATAAACTGCTTTCTGTGGATAAATAGGGCAAACATTGTCACTTCTGTCTGCACCCTGAGAGAATGGGGAACATATGTGTGTCTCCTAGAGGAGAATATGATTGCCTCATAAAGCACACTAGGCTGCCCATTGAGAAATAGGAGACTTGGGTGTCTTAGAGTTGGAAGGAAATTTCTTTCCTGAGTCTTAATGTGTAGGTTTGAGGTCTAAGATCCATGGCCAGATTCCTACTTATCCCAAGGCTAAATTAGTTTGTCTGACTGATCCTGTCAAAATAGAAAGATGGCGTTACACCAAATGAAAGATTATCTGTTTTTTTGTAGCTCATTGACCTAAAGGTGGGTTAAAATTAAGTCAATCAAGAAAAAATCTGTAGCAGAATCTCAAATTTTTGTACACTGAAAAACAATTCACATCCTAAATTCACTACAACATGTTGTTGCATTTCATCACTATTCTCAAGCTTTTATTTTCTTTTTTCAATGTCTACCTTTGTAACAATTACTATTCTAGCCTGTTCATAATGCACAATATTCAGTAACATGGCTTTGATTGCATGGTTTGGCTCAGGATGGTCAATGATGTAAAAGGTCAGTGGGTAGTTAGGAAGCAATGTTAATCAGTGTGATGAGCTTTTATGCCATTTTACTTTGTATAAGAACTGATTACAGCCAGTCAGGTTACACCAGTTTACACCAGTTAGTTGAACATCTGGCCCAATCCAAATCTAAGTGATTTCAAAATTAGGGTACATAGGAAGAGAAATGGAGAAGCAGGAATTTGCTCAGTGTTTTAAGTATTTCATAATGATTGAATTACTTGAAGTTAAATTGTGTGGCAAATATGGGAAATATGTACGGTAAATATACCCTAACTATGAAATATTAGGCAGAATCTTTCTCCTCATTCTATAGACCAGGGATGACCCACCTACAGCACACATGCCCCAAATGACACAGTTAACCTCCATGGGCGCATCCACACATGCAAGCATGTGTGCTTGCAACAGCTCAAATAGAAGCGGTGCAAATTTGAGCCGGGGCTTTTTGTCCCAGCACACGTGCTTGGACATGCACTTTGTTGTGGAGCAAATTGTGCCACTTGGGGCAAAATAACTCTGCCTGGCTCCTCCCGGATCTACAGCCAGGGGGCGCTAGAGCCTGGGGCCAGCACCTGTGCTGTCCCCAGCAATATAAAAAGCTGCCCTGTCCTGGCCCCACCAGTACAAAAAGCTGCCCTGGCAAATAGCTCAGAGCTACTCGCTCTCAGGAGCTTCTGGGGCCCCAGCCAATTGATACCTGAGGACACTACCCCTTGTGCCAGCTGAACTGCTGAAGCAGCCCTGAGAGTTCCCTGCACCGTCTACCCACTGCAGGGATCTGGCAGTGGGGGCTGCTGCCTGGCTGTGGCCTGCTGTTCACCTGCCAGACTTGGATGAGGCATCTGCCCCTCTGGGCCAGCTGCCAGCAGCTTTACTGCCATGTGGCCCCTGTCCAGCCATCTGGGCAGCTATCACCCAGAAGATGTTCCCAGTGTGGTGGCCTGCTTTGTACTGTCAAAGCATGTCCTCCTGGCCCCATTTGGCCAGGAGGTCAGCCACAGCCAGATGAGTCCAAGGTATCAGCTCTGAGCAGGCAGGCTCCTGCCACTGGCCTCCCTAGCACAAATTCTGGTGTTCCCTATTGGAAAACTGAAAAATCCCTGATAAAAAAAATCCCAAAGTCACTCTGTAAAATACCCCAAAATCCATGTTCCTCCACAAGTAAAACAAAAGACCACTATAAAGAGAGAGAGAGAGAAAGCGAGACAGAGAGTGATCAGTTGGGCAATGTTTTATTGATGTATCTACAGTGTTAAAGCACTGGTTGTTGGGCGGCTACGGCCACACAGGGGTTACGGCTCCCTAACAGGGGCTAAATGGCCCCCACAGGGGCTACCACTCCCCCCCGCAAGGCCCACATGCCCCACCCCAGCCCCCAAATTGCTGCCCTACCTGGCTCCATCCCCTGCCAGCTGCCGCAGCTGCCCCAATGGCTGGCCCCCCCCGCCCCCATCCCCCCCCCCCCCGGCCCCCCCCAACGCC
>NW_005842072.1:0-4086 GCF_000455745.1 Alligator sinensis | reverse complement strand
GGGCCGGGCACTGCAGTGATCGGGGGGCTGGAGGAGCAGGTGGAGCCCATGGGGGTCCCCCCATAGTCCCCTCCCCCCTCCACCAGCCCCCCCGACCCCTTACTCACCGGCTCTGGAGCCTTGGTGCTGAAACACGCTGCTTCAGCATCTCCCTGAAGGGCCCAGCCTCTGGTTTCCTCAGGGCACAGTTCCCGTCCCCGACCGTGCCCTGCTCCACTTTTTTAAACTTCATTTTTTTTAGATCCCTGGATATCCAGGGGTCTAATTTTCTCTCCGTGCTGCAAGTTTGCAGCACGGGAAACATTTTTTGTTCCCGCACGTGCTTCTTGCCCCACCTCAAAGGGGTTTGAGACAGGGCAAGAGGCATGTGCACGCTCGTCTGGATGCGGCCCATGTGTGGCACACAGTGGACAGGGGAGGGGACAGGCAGTACAGTGTCAAATAGGACAGGGAGCAGAAAATAGAGCAGCAGATTGGGCAAGGAGCACTGGACAGGAAGAAGAAAGCAGAGCAGCCAATTAGACAGGAAAAAGTGGCACTCAGCGATGATGTGGAGCTAATTTGTGGCATGCCTGGCAAAAAGGTTGGCCCCCACTTCTCTAAAATGTACTCGAACCAACCCAAAACCTGTTGAAGCCAGTAGAAAAACTCCCATTCTCTCTAATACATTTTGCATAAGGCCTACAAGAATCATACTATGGGCTACCTATAACTTAGCTTAGGTGAAGACTGATTTGTCATCATCCAAAACTTTGGAGTCTGGGCAGTGTAGAAAGTTGTATGCTGAGCTTCATGGACTCACATTGTGACTTGCATACTTCTTTGGGTTTACATTTAAGCAATAAAACCAAAGGTTTTAGGGGTTTTTAATGTTATGAATTATTGTACATTTGGGTTTATAAATTGAAAAATGCTTAAGAAATAATTTCTGTTTAAACCACTTAGCATTTTTTTCACTCTTCAGTGCCACCCCAGCGGATGCCTTATTGATCTCTGTATGCAAATGGGTATTATAATGGTGCTAAAGCAGACGTGGAATAATTTCATGGAACTCGGCTACCCGTAAGTAAATAGATTGCATGGCTTACATAGATCACAGAAGACTACTATGTCCATGACTGCCTTCTGATTTTGTTAAGTGGAAGAAGGCTACAAGGATAATTACAGCATAAAATCTAAATACCTCAAAAAGTCCTTCAGAGATCTTTCCATATATTTGGTGATATTCTGTGGTATTTGCATGTGACATAAACTATATACAGGAAAAATAATTTTAATATTAGAATATTCATAATAAAATATGAAGATAGATTTTATTTCCTGACTGTAGTATTTTCTAGTTTAAAACCTATTTTAAAAAAAGAAATCTGTTCCTGTTTGATTACTCTATTCCCTGCACAGGAAATATTAACTACATCATTTTTAACCTATCAGAATAGGTTCTAATTAGACTTCTCCTTGATGGGTGTTACAGGATGCCTGAAAGGAGAGGTGAACACTGGAAAATGTGCACTGTTGACACATAAAGCCATCAAAAATGTGCAAGTAGACAAATTTACTGATCCGTATATGGCTGAATTTATTGACACTATGTATAGCAACACTAGGCCATGTCCTAACTAAAAAGGAGGACTGTTATTATTATAGATTTATATTTAATGAGCATGATCAATACAAGCAAACAGCAATGGAGTACAGGCGAATACAGCGATAGGCGAATGGGGTAGGAATTAGCAAGCATGGAAATGATAGGGTGGGAGTCAACAGTGTTAGTATTTTTGCCCTTGCAAAGTATCTGTGATTGGATGAATATGCCTTGCTGCAGTACTCACAGCAGAACTAGTGTGGTGTAATGGAGATTTTAGTCCCTTGGGCTGCCAAGAACATGTCGTAGCAGCTCTTTTAAGCAGCCTTAGCGCTTAACTGCATAGATATTTGTGCAAATGATCTAAAGGGCACTACATCCTTGGCAAGGAAGATATTTATTCTTTTCTACTTTTCCTCTATCCCTGTTTTCTCTCCCCTACAACTTGCTGTGACGCTGTGCCAGACATAGCCAAATTCAGATGCAGCCTGAAGGTTTAGAGAAAAACAGTAGCAAGTGTTGGTTCTGTTTTTGCTTCCTGCTTCTTTGTCAGTTTTAGTTAAAACTTTCTGCTATCCACTATTGAGCCTCTGGAAACTAATGAAAAGTGCAGTTGATGGAAATTCAGGAAGGCAAGAGAGGAGGAGGTGGGAAGTGATCATTTAAGGACATCAGATTTAATAGAAATAAGGCCTGCTTACAATAAATTTGGTCCCTCCACTTGAAAGCAAGAAAAGCCCAAAATGAAAGTAGCATAAGGAGCCTGCCAAAGCTGGCACCTATTCTAGGGTTAAAGAAGTTTGGTCTCTAATACCATTGCTTCTTCCCTTTAGCCCCAGGACTCCTCTGTGCAGATATGAATCTCTCCCCTTTCTACCAAGAAGTCTAGCTGCTAAAAGTTATTTAATCTTCTAGTTCAGGGATTGTCAACCAGGGGTACACATACCCCCAGCAGTATTTGAGCAGGCACTAGGAGGTCCACACGGGCATCTGCCATGTGTGAGTTTCCCCTGCCCCATGGGGGCGCCTGGCCAGATGTGGCGGGGTGGGGGAAGCTTACACATGGTGGTGCCACTGCTCTGCATCCAGCTGCATGCCCCCCTCCCTGCCTGGCCATGCACTACCTCCCAACTTGGCGTCTGGCCATGTGCCATTCCCCCCACTCGGTGTCTGGATGCACACCATGCCCCACCCACCCACTTGGCATCCTGCCACATGCCCTACCCCTCCCCGTTTGGTGGCTGGGGGTACACTACTCCACATCCAGCTGCCTGGGGTACAGTGTTCAAAAAAGGTTGAAAACCCCTGTTCTAGTTAAACACTAGATGGTGGCTGGCCCTGTATAGGTGCTTAGAGGATTCAGTTGATTCTCCTCTTTGTAAACATAAGACATGCCATACTAGATGAGACCACAAGTCCATCTTGCATTCTGTATCTCACAGTGACACAGAACAGATGCTAAGAGGAAAAGTATTTATGCAGGGTCTATGCAGACTAATCTGTCTCCTGTCCCTGTGCCCTCATAGTTTCCAGCAGTCAGAGTCCTAATTTGAATATTGCAGTCCTGTTATTATATATGCATCCTGGTTTTCTCTGTTTAAAAATTGCAAATTCTCTGATTAAAAAAACCAAAGTCCATGTTTTTCTGTCCATGTTTTATATATATATATATAGAGAGAGAGAGAGAGAGAGAGAGAGATAGTGCTGTTTCATGTTAATCACAGAAAAACATGGACTTTGGGTTTTTTAATTGGAGAATTTGCAATTTTTAAACAGAGAAAAATTGGTATATTATACCAATATATAGGTAGCAGTTGAACACAATGTTTTATTGATATATTTACAATTTTAAAGCAATTTGGAAGCCTATCAGTGCCACCATCACTTTAATAAAATAAATTCCAAATACCTATAAATTTTGGTGTTTGATTTCAGGTTTTCTATCATGGAAAATCAAAACTCCCCCTACCCGTTCACTCACCAGGACATGGATCCAACTGTGGCTTTTGCCCTCACTGCTTTCTGGCCCTGAGCAGCCCTGATATGCCAGTGCACTGCTCCAACCCATGCCATTACCTCTCACTCTAAGCCACTGCCCGCCCCCCACCCCCAGCCCTGCTGGTGCCCCTCATTCCTAACCCATAGCCCCCTGGCTCTGCTGGTGCCCTTCACTCCCAACCCACTGTTCCCAACCCCCAGTGTATGAGGAAGAGAGTGACTGTGTGGGGAAGGTGGGGGTGCACAGGCAATGCAGTGAGGGGGGCATGTGCCACTGAGACTTCTGTGCCCACAGTGGGTCACAGGGCTGCAGGGTGCAGGCCTGCAGTGGGACCAGACCAGCTACAGGTAGGAGCCACCTCTGTGGCCCAGTGGGGAGGTGGGGACGGCACCGGAGGAAGTGCCACACTGCCATGGTAAGGTGCAGAAATGGCAGCAGCATGGAGTTGTGCCCCCCGACTGCTGCCAGGTGGGCAGGGGATGCCTCACCTTGGCAGCCATGG
>NW_005842071.1:2586249-2594140 GCF_000455745.1 Alligator sinensis | reverse complement strand
CAGCCACAGCTGAGGCTAGTTTGAGGCACAAATACAGTATTTCACTCTACACTGGAATGTGATTGGTTTTCAAAGCCAGCAGACCTTGGTAAAAGGAAGCAGCTAACAGTGGAATGGTGCTTCAAGCCTGTCGCTGTGATTGGTTTCCATCTGCTTACAAAACTTGTCCCCTGAACCTGACAGCTTTCAGATGCTATTCTGGACCTTTGCTTCAACCTGCTTTCCTGTCTTTGTCTTGATTCCTGCCTCAGTTCCTACCATGGTTGCAAGCCCCTGATTTGTTCCTGCCCATCTTCCCCTTGATATCTTGGATTCCTTGGCTCCTAATTCTTAATGGGGTGCTGGGCTGATCGGGTATGGCAACTTCTACATTTCTGGAATATATATCTGAAATGCAGTATTTTGTGGCAGAGAATATTAAGATAAGGCATGCATGTCACACAAGTGCTCATTGGGTATGGCAAACTGCTTCATCTTTCCAGCTGCCCAAACCCTCATCTAAATGATAAAACACCAAACTACCGACCAAGAAAATAGAAAAGAAAAGAGATTTTTAACACAAAGTTAAACAGGAACATCATCTTCTTTTTGTCCTTTGGTCTTATCAAATAATCATACTTGGACAAATGATACAACATAAATCCATAAAAATCCAGACAAAAGAAGTATGGTGCTGTGTGACAGTAACTCCTTTTACTCCAGGGTTTTCTTTTCTCTGTCAAAGGGCAAATAAATTATTTATCTTATAAAGGCTTTTTTATTCATGTCTGCTATGAAGATTAATTTTTATGACTCATGCTGGTTTGTCTACAGTACTCTTCAGCTGTGTATTGATGCCTAATATTTTATGCATAACCATTGCTGCTACCCTCCATTTGCAGCCTTGATTTTTTTTTTTTTGGTACATTTCTCTTTTCCTTTCTTATTCCCTATGTCTCCATCTCCCAGTCTCATCCACACCTTGGCTCTATTTACTACATTAGCTTAGACTGCACTAAAAAGAGGGGCTTGCTGGGTGATGCACCACCTGGTACACACAGACAGGTGAGTACCTCAATCTATGCACTTTTTTGTCTGAGACAAACCAAAAAAGTTAACCTCAAATGAATCGGGGACGAGGAGCTTGATAAAACATTGGGAAAAAAAGGTTTCTGTTTAAGGCAATAGAACCCTTCATTTGACCTGTTTTACTTCAGTTTAATTTCTTTTTCTCTCACCTTTGAAATGTAGGTTAATCTTAAAGTTAAAATGTTATTTTTGAAACAAACTCAAAAATTTAATTTAGAAAGTGTTGAAATGCTTTGTTTTTGCTTTTCTGTATTTGCATTCCTGAATTCTTGAGATACTAGTTGACTCAAAACTGTGCTTTTGGATGAGTGTATCAGTCACTAAAATATTCACCCAGCTCTAATGACAACAGATCTGAATATAAAGGAACATTTCCCTTTCCAGTGGAAAGGAAAAAGAAAAGAGTAGAAAAACAGCTTCTGTTTAAACATTGAGTTTACTATGAAACTGCAATGAGGATATTGCCTCAGTGCAAAGAAAACAGGTGGAATCTGACACCTTTTCACTACAAAATGTAGACACAGAACATTGTTTTAATTTTAAAATGGACTGTGAACTCGCAGCTTCATCGTCATTGAAGTTCATGCAACACAATGGACTGACATTGAAAGTGTTGTGAATACTAGGCAATATATTATAAAAATTGTTCATAGTGTAACCAAACACTTTTTGACAGAGTGCAGCTATCCTGAACTTAAAAAAAAAACCCAAAAACCCTAGTACATGTAAGTCAGAACCATTCATTTTTTGGGAAGAGGAAAGAAGACTGAGAGACAGACTGGCTTTTTAACTTTTAATTATATGATTCAAACAATTTCTTCCCAACCCATTCTAACTTTAAAACATACTAAATGTGAATGTAAATACAGAAACAAAACAAATAATGGCAGAAAAAGTAGCACAGAAGGGACTTATAAGAAATATAGAAATATATTGTCCCTTCCATTGGCAAAGCGTAGGGGGTGCATGAGTGCACGTGGACCGCCTGGAAGCACCAGCCATGAAACTGGAAGTGCCGGTGGAAGTGCACATCCGATTTTGCCACTGGCTCGGTGATTGGCCACTGGGGGACCCCCACGCTCCGGTAGGTGATCTGTTATCCCCCCAGACTCGGGAGGCACCAGTCTCCCATGGTCCCTTCATAGCCCAATCCCATTGTCCTTTTCATATGGATGCAAATCACAGTTGTAGGTCAAACAGTACTTCTGACCCCCTTCGGTGCATCCAGATGTATATGGGTGTTTGGTTCCCTGGGGACAACTATCAGCGAAGCACCTAGCACCTGTACCATGCATGCTTTGGCGCATGGCAAGTTACCCTGGAGGTGGTAGGGGAGGTGGGGCCATCACTGTGCTGACCCCAGCAGCCTTACCTGGCATCCTGGGGGCCTCCTAGTGCTACAGTTGTGGTGATACTGCCAGATGGAGCCTGGACAGCAGCCGCAGCGCAGCTCTGGGTAGCATGGCTCTGCTTTTCAGCAGTGCACGTTGCCCAAGCGTGCAGTGCTCCCTCTTTGTTTTCAGTGGGCTTTTTGACCCCTGGATATCCAGATAACCAGAGCTGCACACACACGGGCAACACAGAGAACACCAGATTGTGCGGTATGTGGTACTGCAGACATGTTTGCATTGCCACATACCGCACAACTGTGCTCATCTGGATACACCCCTTATGTCTTTTTACCTCTTCTGGAATGTAATGGTTTAGTTCTCCCACTCTTAGACTAGGCCCTCAGCTACAGTACCTTAATACAATTGTTCTTAACCAATAGGTCTCACTGGGCACATCCACACATGGAGGCATGTGAACTTGCAGCAGCTCCAATAGCAGCAGCACAGATTTGTGCTGGAAATTTGTGCTTCAGAACATGTGCCTGAACATGCACTTTGGTGTGGGGCAAATTGTTTCACTAGGGTCAAAATGACCCTGCCCAGCTCCTCCCAGATCTGCAGCCAGGGGGAGCTGAAGGCTGGGGCCTGTACCTATACTGGCCCCAGCAGTATAAAAAGTTGCCCTGGTGAGCAGCTCAGAATTACTTGACCTCATAGGCTTCTGAGGCCTTGCCAATTGATATCTGCAGACACTAGCCCTTTGTGCCAGCTGGACTGCTGAAGCAACCCTAACCTAGAGTGGCCCCTACACCCTCTACCCACTGCAGCAGTCTGGCAGTAAGGGCTGCTCCCAGGCTGTGACCTGCTGCTACCTGCAACAGTATCTGCCCCCTTAGACCTGTGGCTCCATGACTTTGCACCTGCCAGACCCAGGTGAGGACCGCATGGTTGCCTGGGCTGTGGTATGGGCACTACAGCAGAGCCTTCTGAACCTCTGGGCCAGCTGCCAGTGGGCCATGGCTGCACAACTGTCCTTCGGGCAGCATTGCTGTCATATCTTCTGGTGCCCCACTCTGCTATTGCCCAGATGTGCTCAATGCAGTGGCCTATTTTGAACTGTCAAAGCATGTCCTCCTGGCCCCAAATGGCCAGGAGATCAGCCACCTTGTTTGCCTTCCAGCTGTGTCCCCAGTGCTGGCTTTGGGCAGGCTCCTCTGTCCGGGCCCTGCCACTTGGCTTACTAGCAGAGATCCTGGTGTTCCCTGTTTAAAAATTGCAAATTCTCTGACTAAAAAACCCAAATTCTCTCATTAAAATACTCAAAATCCATATTCTTCTGTGATTAAAATGAAACACTACTATATAGAGAGAGACCAGTTGGCCAGTGTTTTATTGATGTTTTTACAATTTTAAAGCAAATTGGAAGCCTACCAGTGCCTCTATCATCATCATAAAACAAATTCTAAATATCTATATGCTTTGGCATTTGCTTTTGGTTTTATTATCATAGAAAAATCAGAGTTGCCCTGACCCCTTCACTCACCAGGATGTGGGGCACTGAGAAGCACTGATATGCCAGTGTCCTGCCTCTAACCTTGTCCCCTACTCCCAACCCACAGCTCCACCCATGCCCCTCCCTCCTGACCCACAGCCCCTGCTTGCCCCCACTAGCTCCCTCTTGGCAGCAGTTCCATCCCAGCACCAGGACATGAGTCCAGCTGCAGCTGCCCCACCAGCTACTTTGTGGCTCTGAGCAGTGCCAGTCCTTACTGTTCTGCTCCCTGTGCCTGTTCCCAGGCCCCAGTGATCCCCGTGCTGTTACTAGGAAGCCCTGAACTGGGGCTCAGTGACTGGGCTGGGCAAGCCTCTTCCCTTCCAAGCTGATCTCCTCTTGCACAAGTTGCTAGGTGGCTCTAAGCATGGTTCTGGTAGCCTCTCCTACCCAGAGCACTTCCCCATCCTCCAGCCCTATCTCTCTCTCTCACACACCCCAGCTGCAACCTCCACCCCCAAGTGTTTTCTGGGACCAGGAGTGCCCCCCAGGCTGGAGCTGCATGTCCTAGCACCAGCGTGGGCATGGGACAGGGCTCCAGTGCGGCACTTGCCCCTGCAGCTATGGCTCCTGCCAGCAGGTCCAATCCCATCTGGCAGATGGTCACTCAGGGTGTGAGATTTGTGGGGGAATATAGCATTTGGGAGGGAAGGGGCATGGGGGGGTTGTGGGTGGGTGCAGGGTTTGTGGAGGTGAGGTTTGTGGGGCTTGTGTGGAGGTTTAGGGGATGTGGGGTTTGTGGAGATTGTGGGGGGGTTGTGGGTGTGGGAAGACTGTGTGGGGGTTTAGGGGACTGCTCAGGAGGGGTGGTCCCTCTAACCACCCCCCACACAGCACACAGCCCCCCCTCCATTCCCCTATGCAGCAGCAATTTCAAGCTGGCCCAGGTCCTGCCTTCATGTGCCCCCACACCATTGGGCTGGGGAAGCCCTCTTAAGACAGGACCTGGCCTAGCCCAAGAGTGCACAGCTTATGTGTGTGGTGCCAAGAGCTATGGGTGACAGCAGGAGCCAGCCCAGTTCTGTGCAAGGGTGTGCACCAGTGTTGTGTGCAGCTGCCGGGTCTGAGGTGGTGCCATGCTGTTGGAGGTCTCTGCCAACAGGGGCCATAAGTGCCCTGATGGCCACTGCTGCTGTGGCACGGGAAGGGAGGGAGGCTGTGTGCTGTGCAGCGGGACAGGTGGGGGACCCATGCCTCCCAAGCAGGTTCCCCCACCACCACATTCCTACTTACAGGGACAAAGCCTGGGTATGAGCCGTTGCTGCTGCCTTGCTCCACTCCTATTTGCCCCAGCACAATGAAGCAGTGCGCTGGAGCAGCAGGGGCATGGGGCAGCCATAGAAATGCTTTGGCCAGGTGCCAGAATGTCTCCTTGGAGGACCCAGCCTCTGTTTGTCTCCAGACATGATCCAGGAGCACTCCCTGTGCCACTTTTGCCATGTGGGGTTTTTTTGATTCTGGGATTTCCCAGTATAAAAATTTTACATTTCTAGAGTGCCTCTTGCAGCATCTCAAACTGCTATGAGGAGCCATAACAGACATGTGCTCACTCATCTGGACACAGCCACTGAATTGAGCAACCATAGTTTCTCTCCAGGAGATTGACTGGTAGTGAACAAATCAAGGTATTGTTTATTTCTATAGTAGGGACAAAGCATTCAGAGAAATGAAAGGACTTTAAATAAACAGTCCACATGTCTGTCTATCAAACCTGTAATTTTACCTTTCCTGGACAAGTTTAGTAGGCATAACATCCCAGCAAGTTGCAGTCTCAGTCTCAGTTTGATTCTCCTGAATTCCACTCCTTTCCCGAGAGTAAAAGAGTAGAATTTATAGTCCTGTGGATCATCTAATTTTTTTTAGGCTTTAGCCCTGCTCATCAAAACCATTTGGGTAAATTGACTGGATCCAGGAAGTAGACCCTTCAAAGCCAGTAGTACAGAGATTTTTACTTTTTAACATTCTTTGAAGTTTATTAAAAGGTGGTTTACCTTGAGCAATTGTCCTGCTTGTTTTTCCTTATGATCAGAGTCATTGGGCTAACTGCACCTCTTACTCTTCCTGTACATTTGGTCATACCCTTCCCCCAACCCCCTGCCTTTCAGAACTTAAGCCTCCAGCAGTCACCTTTCTTGGGATAGCATTGTGAATTTTCCCACTCTTAGATAAGGCCTTGAGCAATAACAGTGGTAACCAGCAAGCAACCAGAATTCTTAAAAAGAAAATTTTCTTTCTCAAAAGAGAAACATTTAAGGGGAAACAGGTCTTAAAGCAATAAAACAGATTTTAGGAGCAATCTGTCTTATCTTATGTCAAGGATAGATCTAAAGTGGGTGCAGTGGTGGTGTAACATCGCCCCCATTTCAGACCTCAGGAGTAGCAGCTGGGGACTTTTTTAAAAGCCCCAAATCAAGTAAGAATACCCATCTTCCCTCTTCCCTGCCATGTTCAGTGACACATCCCTTTCCCTGCCTGCTGTTACCACTACCCCCACTGGCTGCCCTGGGGGCAAGAGGAGATCCAGAACTGCAGATGAGCTGCTCATGCCCCACTCCAGTTGGGGTGCCCAGGGAGCCAGGCTCAGCCTGGGACAGCAGCAGCAGCAACAGCAGACTAGTTTCTTCTCCTTGCCTGATCCCTCGGGTGTTCCCCATCAGCCCAAGAGCAAGCACAGGGAAGGGAAACCCACCCACCACCAGTAATACTGCTGTCCCCATCTGTGGCCAGCACCCTGTGCAGTCTAGTTCAAACAGGGAAGGAGCAGTTCTGGAACTGGAGAAAACAGAGACAGTAGCAGTGGTGGGTGAGGGAGGGGAGGAATACGAAAAGGAGAGAGGTGCCACCTAGCATGAAGGAGAAAAGAGGGCATGCTAAGAGCACTGGGTGAAAGATTCTTACCTGCTTTAGAGACTTAAAAAAAGGCCTTAGCTGCTTCTCCTGTGGAATGGTCTGACCACCCCAATATGGGGGGAAGCAAGGAGCAGAGGTGCAACCACACCTGCATAACAGTTGCTGCTCCCACCCATACCCTCCTTTACAAAATCCTGGAACTGCCTGTGCAGCTGGTAAGTGTGGTGTGGTGGAAAGGGAGAGAAGGGGCATGGTTGGGGGGCAAATTAATTTTCATAGATTTCATAGATTTCATAGACATTAGGGCTGGAAGGGACCTCAGAAGATCATCGAGTCCAGCCCCCTGCCCAAAGGGCAGGAAGTCAGCTGGGGTCATAGGATCCCAGCAAGATAAGCATACAGTTTCATCTTGAAGGTGTTCAATGAAGGCGCTTGAACCACCTCTGGTGGCAGGCTGTTCCAGACCTTGGGGGCTCGGACAGTAAAGAAATTCTTCCTTATGTCCAGCCTGAAACGATCTTGAAGTAGTTTGTGACCATTCGACCTCGTCATCCCTTGGGGCGCTCTGATGAACAAACGTTCCCCCAGATGCTGGTGGTCACCCCTGATAAACTTGTAGGTGGCCATCAGATCACCCCTGAGCCTGCGCTTTTTCAGGCTAAAGAGCTCCAGGGCTCTCAGCCTGTCATCGTAGGGTCTGCTTCCCTGACCTCTGATCATGCACGTGGCTCTTCTCTGGACTCTCTCAAGCTTCTCCACATCCTTTTTGAATTGTGGAGCCCAAAACTGGACACAGTACTCCAGCTGCGGCCTCACTGAGGCCAAGTACAGGGGGAGAATGACGTCCCGGGATTTGCTTGAGAAGCATCTATGGATGCAAGCCAGCGTTTTGGTTGCTTTACTAGCTGCCGCATCGCATTGCAGGCTCATGTTCATCTTGTGGTCAAAGATGACCCCCAAGTCTCTTTCTTCCATAGTGCTAGCCAACATAGCTGGGCTATGATGCTCGCCAGCTCCTTGAGTACCCTGGGGTGAAGATTGTCAGGGCCAGCTGACTTGAAGGTATCCAGCTTCTCAAGATGTTCCTTCA
>NW_005842071.1:2582506-2585975 GCF_000455745.1 Alligator sinensis | reverse complement strand
TTGAACATCATCAGATTCTCGTCTGCCCACTTGCTGAGCCTGTCCAGGTCAGCCTGGATAACCTGCCTGTCTTCTGGTGTGGATGCTTTGCCCCAAAGTTTGGTGTCATCGGCGAACTTGGCCAGTTCTGATCGCTTCTGACTCCAGTGTCCACATCATTAATGAAGATGTTGAACAGTATGGGTCCAAGGACAGAGCCTTGGGGGACCCCACTGGTCACAGGACACCACGATGAGTGACTTCCATCGATTACTACCCTCTGGGTCCGACCCCGGAGCCAATTTTCCAGCCAGTGGATCGTGGAGGACCCAAGGCGACAATTGGCCAGTTTCTCCAAGAGGCGATCATGGGACACCAGATCGAAGGCCTTTTTCAAGTCAAGATATATGACATCAATCTCTTCTCCCTTGTCCAGGTGATAGGTCACCTGGTCATAGAAGGAAATGAGATTGGTCAAGCAAGACCTACCCGCAACAAACCCGTGCTGGCTATCCCTTAAGATGTTGTTGCCCCATCTGGTGCAGCAGGGGTCCAATGCTGCCCCTGCAGTGAGGGAGGAGTGGGGTAGGGGTAGGGGTACGGGTAGGGGTAGGGTCAGGGGCAAGGGCAAGGGCAGACACTGCCCAGCCAGGGCAGGGCGGGCATGGGCATGGCCCCTGGATGAGTCAGAGCTCATCCAGAGGCCACTGCAGGGTGGGGCAGCTCCTGTCACTGCATGCACCCAGGAGGGCACGGGTGGCCATGTGCCCCCACCAATCTGCACAAGGCAGGGAGGGCAGGCTGCAGCTGCAGGCTGGAGTCAGGGCTGAACTGGGTTTTTCTTGGCAGGGGCTAGGTTTGAGCAGGCAGCGGCAGTGCTGGGAGGGGACTACGGGGGGGCCCTGCAGCAACCCCAAATTTCACCATAGCTCCCCCCGTAGTACCCTTCCAGTGCCTCCACTGCCCACCCTGAGC
Source organism: Alligator sinensis (assembly GCF_000455745.1). Taxonomy (NCBI): domain Eukaryota; kingdom Metazoa; phylum Chordata; order Crocodylia; family Alligatoridae; genus Alligator; species Alligator sinensis. The sequence continues at coordinate 2,585,021 of NW_005842071.1, read as the reverse complement.
CCAGCCCAGCTCAGTCTCTGCTGAGAAGAGCCCCGCACAGTCCCGGCTCTAGCCCACAGCTACAGCCCACCCCGCCCCACACAGATCTGGGGGGTACACCCCCTGTACCCTTCTGGCATGTGTGCAGCAGTGGGAGGCCCGCCCCCCATAGCCCCCAGATAAGCCATGGCTCTGTCCCATGCCTGCCCTACTCTGGCTGGGCAGTGCCCCACACCCTTTCTTCCCCCCTCCCCTTCCACCACAACACAATACACTTACCAGCTACACTAAGAGCAGCATGGTAGAAGAAGGGTGGAAAACGACCAGCTGATTCTAGATGCATCTGCGCACCTTGGCAACCACACTGCACTGTGTAAAAGTGAATCCATACCATGTACAAAAATAAAGGGTCACAATTAATTGACCATGCATAACTGAAACCATGCAAAAAAAAATACTGTGTAAATCGAGGCCCGCCTGTACTACTTCAGGTGAAGTTTAACTCTGGGCCATAAGATGTAGCTCATGTTAGGGTAACTTCAGTCAGCTCCACAGAGATAAAGGGCTTACAGTCATGCAGGGAGCCTGCTCTGACATGCTGGAAATCCAACACATCAAACCAGCGATTAATCGAGTCTGCTGGAGCACGGAAATTGATGCACTCTGGCACCCTTCCGCATCATGTGTATCAGCATTCCCATGTATCTCTGTGCTGAAAAAATGGTGGCGGGGCACTTTGAAATAAAACACGTTCGATGAGCTTTCGTTCAAAGCACCCACTGCACTGCCATTTTTTCAGTGCAGGGATGCTGATACACGTGACACACGGGTACTTTTAATTAGTGCAGCTCACTAATTAAAGCACCTTGAACCATGTCCCAGAGCACATGTAAAATTGTCCAAAATGAGCAATTTCCAGTCCTTCAGAATCCCAGGATGTACTGTTCCCAACGCAACCCAACCAAAACCTGGTATGTAGCTATGCCCCTGGTTGCCAGCCCTTTAGTGGCAAATTAGAGCTCTGCAGACAAGAAACAGTATTAACCCTTAATGTGTAACTGCTCAAGCACCTTCTAACTTTAACACCGCTTAGCATTCCACAAATTTAGTGTGGTCAAAGTGTAAAGTGTAACTTCACTTCTACAGTATGACCAGTCAAGAAAAGAAGTATTGAGGGCTATTTAGCACCCACTTTTCTGAACAACATTCTTTAAATCAGCCCAGATGTCTGCTATAACTTAGATACATTAAAAACAGTACAAAATTAAATTACTTAAAATTTTATATATCTGTTCCTTTCATGGGTTCTAGTACTAGTTTCCAGTGCTACAGCACTAGCCCATATTGTAAACCCTTTGATTGTGCTTAATGGCTGCTGACAGGATTTTCTTAAATTGTTTGTGCTTTTTGTTACTTTAAGCAGGGTATACGTGTATATCTTGAGGCTGTGCAATGATAAAACAAGCCATTTGATCCCTCTCATTCATTTTTTTAATAGAATTTGTATTGGAATTGGCTTTGGAAACTGGCTTGGACTTCTCAGCTGTTTTTATAAATGAGCCGAACTCATCAGATATATTTCTGAGCCTGTATATACTCCTCTGAGTAGGCCCATTATTTGCTTATCTGTCTGTGCATCACATACTTGTCACTGACAGACTGAATAGTTCAGTCGCTTTCCCAAAGTCAATTCCAATACAAATCCCATTAAAACGAACAAGGCTATTCATTTAAGAGAGTTTTTATAACTGTTAAAAGTCTCTTCTGTAAAATAAATTACAGCAGACCCTCAATTACCTGAAACTCTCATGGAGCACCTAACACCTTTGAATAATTAGGTGTAATTGGGTACAGCTGGCTTGATTCATTGAAACAGTTACATATGTAGCCAAAGGCTAAAAGCCACCCTTGCTTTTTGTGCCTGTTCCTGTATGGGGCCAGAAGATCATTCCTGAAGGGGTTTTTGAGGGAAAGTATGAAAAGGGCAGGTTTGAGGTCAGGAGAGAAGGCCAGAGGACCCACTGCTGCACAGATCTTCATATTCTCCACCTTGTGGGGAAATGTTCCGTTCCTACCCGTTTCAACTGCACGTGTCCAAAACGCAGTCCAGTCCAGCCCAGCCCACCTAGCAGGGCTGGCCTCGTGGAAGCATACTTCAGAGTCTGTGCATAACATATATATTTCTCCTTCTGCCTTCCCTCCATTTAGCTAATCTTAAGATTGCTGGATTGCTAAGAGAGACCTTGGCCCCAGCCTTTGTATTCTGATTTCCTTTCAACTGACTGATAATGCCTGACAGAAAACCTTGAACAGCTTACCTCATTTTTAGAGAGCTGCAAGGACTGATTAACTAGGCTTTAGATAATTAAAGTTGACTGTAACTGATTTTTAGACAATTTTACTTCGTACCACATTCCCGCAATGGTCACATATTGCAGACTCTTAAGAGCCTGTTAAATACTAACACCTGTTGTATTTTTATCCATTAGGACAAAGGCACTTGTATTGTTCAGTGACAGCCTCTGAAATTTTCGAA
>NW_005842071.1:2577399-2582475 GCF_000455745.1 Alligator sinensis | reverse complement strand
CTTTCTCTTCTCAATAACTTGGGCATGGATGTTGAACTGGAGGGAAAAAAAGGAACACCTGTGACAGTTGTTCATTGAAATGTAGGTTTGGTGTTAAAATAATCATGCACACAACATTCTTGTCAGGCTGGAGAGAAAAAGGGGAGGAAGGGAGCACCAGCTGGCAGCCAGGACAGCGTTGTTAGGACTTCTATAAATTTCAGAGGCTGCAGGCTGAGAGCTGTGGGTGCCATCTTCACAATAGCACCTGCAGAAATTAGGTTGCAACAAACTAGAAAAAAATCAAATAAGAAGGAAAACAGCTCGAAGGTCATTCTCTCCTGAATTGTCCCCCAGCAGAGACATTGTGATTAAAGGGAAAGTAAACAAGGTAACAAAGCCTAAACTGGGTTAGTATACTAGATAAACCTGAAGTAAAAATAGCTGCTAACCAATTAGATTTCCTTTCACATGGGTGTTGAGTATAGCAGTAGCACTGTAATAAATATAGTACTCAGTAATACTGTTTTGTTTATATAATTATGCATAATTATAATTCCATACAATATAGGTATATACAATTACGGGATTTTGCAGCAGCATAGGAAAAGACTGTCCTGAAGAACTCACACTTTGGCCCCTGATTTTTCCATAAACTTCATCTGGACAGAATACCATGCCTTCAAACAGGCTACAAAGGGGTCCACTGATTTGGCATCATTTTCTGACAGAGTCCCAAGTACGCACATGCAGGCTGAGTTAGGGAACTGAATCAAAACAGAATTTGGTTTTGTTTTGTTGAGGACTACTTCATTTTGGTTTTTCAGTCTGAAACTTAAAACATCCCCTACATACTCATTCCATGTTTCCCTAGCCTGCCAAAACAATCACTTCTTTCCATATTTCTTACCCAGACCCAGCACCTAAGCCTCTTTGTTCCTCATATTACATAGGCAATTAATTTTCTCCAATTAAATTCTCCTTTTCTTTTTTCTTCTACGTCAGCAGATAATCCATCCTTCTCCAAGTAAACACTCATCTATTGATTTTGGAGTGTTTTCTAGAATCATAATGGTGTGACCTGCTCACTGAGGAATCCCTTCCTTGGGGAGTTTAATACTGATCACAGGAGGAGTAACTGGTACTGACACCCTCTTTGAAGGGAACTACCTAATTTCTGGGGTTCTTCATGAGACTGGGGTCTGGCTGGGGTAAAGATGGTGACCTGGCTAGGTCTCAGCTTCCTCTCCAGGAAACGCAGTCTCTCTTTACAGTTAGGGTGGCTAGGATCTGGAACCAACTTCCAAGGGAAATGGTGCTGGCTCCTACCCTGGGGGTCTTTAAGAAGAGGCTTGATGCCTACCTGGCTGGGGGCATTTGGGCCCAGTTTTCCTCCTGCCCAGGCAGGGGGTTGGACTTGAAGATCTACAAGGTCGCTTCTGACCCTACTTCTATGAGTCTATGATTTTATGTTACAGTAACATGGCTCTGCCCTCTTTGGGAAAAGCTGAAGTTCTGTCTTAAGCTGTATAACCTAGAGAAGCCACAGGAAGTTGAATGTACTGTATCGTACAGAGGGTGATAGGAAGTTCTTCAAGGTCTCCTTTATTACCAAATAATAATTGCTCTTTAGGATTAGGTGTCTGGGACTGCCTCTGGTGGTGATTGTAGGTTTCCAGTCTAACAGGGGACCTGGGCATGCTAATGATTCAATATTCATTAGTTTGGTGAAGTTAGTTAGGTTTTCAGTGGAAATACAAGTTGTATTTTCACTAGTTGCAGTAGAATCAGCTAAATCAGCATTCCATTCACCAAGATAAATATATTTTCCTTTTCTTCTTATTAAATCCATTGTAACTGCGCATAAATGAAATCTACAGCTACAGCGGTCCTTGCAGCTCTAGGCCCTCTTATTGTTAATGTACTAGATTATTAAATGCTGCAGAGGTTTATGGTGCAAGAGGTGTAGTGTCATTATTATTGAAGTATGTTTGTTCAGAGCTAAGCTGGACCTATTAGCCTTTGCAAAGGCTGTATATTGCTTCTGGTGTGTTACTCTCTGAAGTGTGAGCACAATTATGCAGAACTAAGCAGCATAATTAATCTTGTTCCATGACTGGTTACTTCTACCTACAGTAATTATTTATATATTCCTGACTCTCTTTATTCATTTGGTGGGTAAAAAATAATCTTAGTACATGAAAAACTGTGTTAAGGTTCCAGGTGATTAATGTACCTTACTATGTTTGATGGCATCTAGGCTTTTCAGTTTGGGCTCATCAATTAGCTACTTGATCCATCACCACTTGAGAATCACTGAATTTTAGGAATTCAGACTCCTATAAGGCAGGGAGATGAAGCAGATAAAAACAACACTGAGGCAACACTCAGCAACACAGGTATAATTGCTGAGCCAGGTACACTGAGAATCTCACAATCTGATCAACTGAGATAGCTGGGTAAAGTTTGTATCTGGCCATCATTGCTATACTTTTTAAGTACTTCACAGTCTTTAACACATTTGTCCTAAGAACACTCCTGTGAGTAAGGGAAGCACAGTTAGCCACATTTTTACAGAAGGGGAACGAAAGCTCAAGGAGCTAAGTGACTATCCCAAGTTACATAATAACGGTGTCACAGAATCTTGAACCCTCGTGACTCGCAGCTCAGGTTGTGTCCTCAACATCAGATAGTCTTTCTATTTGTCAGTAAGCTGATAAGAGCTTAAGCTCCCCAAATACCATGTCTTATCCAATGTGCTTCTAGAGACAGGGCATAATCACAATCCTTCATATAAGATAGCTGTAAGAAGATATTATGATCCTTTATACAACCAGATAACTGGAATCACTGCAGCATCCTCTCTTGGCACAGACACGTCACTGATGAAAACAAAGACTGATATCAAATAAAGAGTTTTGCTGGTTATTGTTTTGTGTGGTTGTAAAAGAGACACAGAAAGACTTGAAAGGCTGAAGAGAAAGCAGCAATGAAGCACCAGATGCAGCTAAAGTAGAACCGGCATGACCCTAAGCAAATAGCTAGGGAGAGCTCTTAACTCTTCTCAATGTGCAAGCGAAGCAGGACTGCTGGTTGACAGCAGAAGTATAAAAAAGTCACGCACATTACTTACAAGCACAGGACTAGTATTGTGCTTAAAGTAGCATGTGCACTACTGACCACACCTTTTCTCTACATCCCATTTCTCCTGCTTTGTTACTGTTGACTTCAATACCAATACAGATTCTTACACTGTTATATAAGAGTGTAGAAATCTCTGAAGTTACACAGCTATGAGAGCTTGGCTTGCTTTGTTGAGCATTATATGCATTTCTTAGAAGCTTCTTTGAACAGGGGTTGGGCAAAATTGAAGAGCTTGGCGGTAATATTCAGCCGCTTTGTATCATTTGTATTATAATTAAGATGGTACAGGGAATGGGCAGGGTTAAGCCATTAGGGAATACAACAATAAGCTACAGCAAAAAAGTTAGGATATGGCACCACACTGTGTGCTTTGTTTATTTTGGCTCAAAGCAAACGTACTTATTCCGAATGAGTAGCACCGTATACACTGAGTATTCTCACTGAAGAAAATAGGAGCTCCTATGGAGAAAAGCATTATTCATCCGGTGGGAGTAAGGGAAGCCAAATGAAAACTTTATTTGCCATGCGATTTGTTCTATTTTTTATAATACTCCGTTGTACACTAATAAATATTCTATGGTCTAATTTGTAAAAGTGATGAAGTCTTGGTAATGAAAAGCCTTATTGTAGCATGCAGACAAGGTTCCTTGGGTGAATTTGATATCTTTTATTAGACCAACCCAAATAGTTGGAGAATAGTTATTAAGCAAGCTTTTGGGTTCAAAAACCCTTCGTCAGGCTCAGGAAGCTGCAGCAGTTGGTGTGTGCTCTTCCTGGATGGAATGAAAAGTAAAGAAGCCAGGGGCTGGACTGGGCTGGGGAGTCAGTTGCCAGGCAGATTATAATGTATAAGGCTTATTGCAGCATGTGCTGTTAAACCCTTGCTGAGAAGTGGGGAGAGGCCAGAAAGTTGTGTGTGGCTGGTGAGTATATTTTTTCTGTATTTGGAAAAGTGCTACTGTAGAACTAATCTGGTTCAGAAAACAGGTACATTTCATTCTTAATTCAGTAAGAGTACAACACCCTCTTCCTGACTTCTCCAAGGTCACAAGTTTTTGATGAGCAAAAGTGATTATGAGGGATTCTACAGACCTTTTGGTGTCACTCAAAGGACCCCCACTGATAAAGTATATCAGCTCAAAGGACTCCTTAAATGCAGTTTAAATCCTAAACCATAAAAAAATCAACCTCCCTAACCATAGTCAATATAAACAAGTCAGACAGAGGCATAAAGCTTTGAGTTAAATCAAACCAGGGGTTTTCAGAGGGACCTCAAGGAGACCTTCCTAGCTTGGAGATAATAGGATGCAACTGAGCCTAGAAGCATCTCAAAACCTTAAAAAGATGGCTGACCCAGCTTTTGGGTGAGGGAAAGGATTTGTTATTTAGAAGTTAGGGGAGAGAGCTTTGGAGATAAAAGTGCTATTTAGTATATATTGTTTTGTGCTGATGGGTGGTTCTGGGAGATTTGTATTTAAGGGTATAAGCTGCATAAAGGGAATGCAAAAAGTGGCTTTGATTTTGTGAATCTCTATTCTTTCAGGTGCACAAACATCCAATATAAAAATACATCTAAGGAGAGTTATTTTGCTTAACCTGCATCTCCTGTGAGGTCTCCCATGTAGACCCATGGCTTGCCATAGTGACCATAAAGGATCTGTTTTGTCTTGTTATTGTAAGCAATTAAGAATATTTTCTTAAATGTAAGACTAGTGCTATGAAATTCATCATTCCTAACATTGCAGCCTGTGCAGTAGCTGATAGAATTCATTTCAGTTTGCTTAATTCATTGTATTATTTCACTGTCTAGTTAATTCATAACTTAGCAAACAATCAACAATGTAAAAAAAAATCTCTTCAGGGAATTCACCATCCATCCATTTCTTGTTCACACAATTTGATGAATGATGTTTGTTTCTTAACAGCCCATATTGTTAATCGGCAAAAATTCTG
>NW_005842071.1:2554237-2577389 GCF_000455745.1 Alligator sinensis | reverse complement strand
CCCAGCAATTGTCACTAATATTTGATCTTTCATTCTGTTATTGTCATCAGCACATGTAGGTATCTTATTCTTCATTCTCTTATTTTTGTCATTTGTGATGGATAAGGCACTCTAATAGTCTTAAAACTGCTCCCTATGGGTCCTACACTAATGACTGTCTACCAGCTTGAATCTACTCCATTAATAACACTGTTTTATGTTCTTTTGCTAATTTCAGTGTAGTTTCTTTTTTCATTTTTTCCCTATTGCAAGATACAATGTTTTGCCAAATTTCTCCCATTTATCTCTTGTAAATGTAAATAGCTAATGCCTTTCCATAAATCTTGAAAATATCTGGAAAACTCATTGCCATTTTATTCTACAACCTTGCATCAGACTGGCTGGAGAAGAGCGGGGTGCCCAGGTGGAATCCACTTAAGGACTGGGGCAATAAACCAACATAATTATAAAAACAAAACAAATCTTCCCAATCATTTGACTGAGGGTCTAGAAAATACATATATCATAAATTAAAAATGCCTCTAGCAAGATCCAGAGCTATCTTTTATATCTAAGGTTGTTTTGTATGTTCCTGCTGTAGACCATTTGCAGTAGTCACTTCATACAGAGCTGTATTAATTCTATGCATTTTGCAGTGAAAATACAGTTAACTTGTCTGCACTCTAGTTAATGTACCATATATGCATTTCCTGTGTTGTGGCCAAGCGTTGATGCTGCATGCGGAACTGACACTTCTAATGAAAATTTGTTGTAACTGGATATATTTGAGATTATTAAATGAAACAATTGCTATTATTTAGAAGTAGGTGTTTACATATCTTACATAATTGTTTCACGCAGCGTATTTTTATGGACCTCCTAATTTTGTATTTATAGAATTATAGGAAAGCAGGGGTGGAAGGGACCTCATGAGGTTACCTAGTCCAGCCCCCTGCTCAAGGCTAAACCTGACTAAACCATCCCAGCCAAGTGTCTGTCGAGCTTGCTCTTGAAAATTTCCAGAAACGAAAATTTAATAAGTTTTCTAGGCAGCCTGTTTCAATGCTTGACCACCCTTATAATCAAAAAGTTTCTCCCAATCTCCAACCTAACTTTCTCTGCTGTCGCTTGAGTCTATTGCTCCTAATTCTGTCTCTAACTCCCACCTCTTCCTAATTGCCCTTCAGGTTGTTATCAAATCAGAAGATTGTTATCAAATCTCCTCTCAATTTTCTCTTCTCCAGTTATTTCAGCCTTTTCCCATAAATCATGCTTCTCAGATCTCTAATCATTTTTGTCACTTCTCTGGACTCTTTCCAATCTTCCCACATCCTTCTTGAAGTGTGGGACCCAAAATTGGGCACAGTTTTTCAGATGAGGCTTCATCAATGCTGAATAGAGTGGAAGAATCACTTCCTTGATTTGCAAGGAATGCTCCTTAAATAATAACATTATTAAAATAATTAAAATAATCTATTAGATATCAATAATATATTAGATTATTTTAATTATGTTTTTGGCAACAAGAGCATGCTGTTGGCTCCTAATCAATTTTGTGGTCCACTGTAACCCCCAAATCCTTCTTTGCAGTATTGCAGCTCAGTCAATCATTCCCCAGTCTGTCTTTGTGCATGCGGTTATTCCATCCCCAGTGTAGGACTTTGCACTTGTCCTTGCTGAATTTCATATGATTGATTTTGGACCACTTCTCTAGTTTATCCACATCATTCCGGACCTGAGCTTTACCTTCCAGAGTATCTGCAACTCTACCCAATTTAGTGTCATTTACAAATCTAAGTGTGCACTCGATTCCATAGTCCAAATTATAATCCAACAAGATATTGAGCCATTGATAACTACTCATTGAGCACAATGATGCTGTAGCCATTATACAAACGAGTAAACTTTCCGCTTTAGTGTTCAATGCCCTACTTGTATGTGTATGAGCTGCAGGCCAGGGTCCTCTGATTATAACTGAAAGAGTTTTTTTCAGTTTAATCTACAAAGCATTGAATCCTGCTCCCGTTGAAGTTAAAAACAAATCTCTCACTGATGTGAAAGGGAACCATGGTTAGACTTTAATTTTTTATTTGTCTTTTAAGTTTGAAAATAATTGCTGAATTTTTTTCTTCCCTAAAAGTTAAGGGAAAATCCTTATTCATTTTTTAGGCAAGCAAAACTCCTTTTGGAGGAAATGGGAATTTAACTGTCTGGGGGCTCAGGATCTGCTCCCAATGTAGCAGTGCTAAAGATGACAGCCTCTATCAAGTTTACTAACTTATGTGTAAAGATCATTTGTACCACTTTTCTCTCCACTTCTCCATTTTCTGATGCACTTTATGCTCTCTCTGATAACATCAGATTGTGACCCCTTAATCATTTTGAATGATCTGTCACTCCTCCATTCAAATGGCCATGTTTACTCAAATCCAAGACAAGGCTTTTTCCCCCATTTAACATGGACAGGGGAAGTCCCTCCTCTCAGATTAAAGTACAAGGAAGAGTGGAAGGAAGCTGTTGCAGCTCCATCTTGGCCTGAACTGAGCTCAGGATCATGTTTGGAGTCAGACACAGCCACTGCCCCTCCCCCTGCCATCTGCCCACCAAACCCACCAAGTGCCCTTGGCCAGAGCTGGAGCTGAAGTACAAGTGGCAGCAGAGGGCGGAGAGGGGGAGAGGCAGCAGGGAGGGCCAAGCTGGGGGGGAAGGGGACAAGTCATGGGGGGCAAGTGACATAGGGTGCAGGTGCCAGAGGGCAAGGTGCAAGGGGGCAAGGTGCAGAGGATTGACTGCCCCGCCACCTGCCTTAGAGAAGTTCAAGCATTTACTGTATCAGATCTTGTTGCCTTTATCAATGAGAACAGTAATCCTGTCAAAAAGACCCAACTGCTTTGTTTGTTAAGCCCAACTTTTTATGAAATTATGTTGACTTAACTAACTATATTTTAACCTCTAATTCTTTGTTGAGAGTCCTGATTTATCTATTCCATTACTTTACTTGATGACCTCAGATCAAGCAGTCCATGGTACTCTGGTTTATTCCTTTTACTCTGAATCCATTTTTTTTTAAAGATTTTAGAACATCTGCACTCTTCCAGTTCTTTGGAGTTTCCCCAGTTTTCCACATTAAAAACAAACAAACAAAAAACCCACTAACACCAGTGCTTCAGAAATCTCTTTAGCCAAGTCCTTTACGATTTAAATGTGAAACTTATAGTAGAGTCCACATGTTTATAACAGTTGTAGACAAGCTGAAGGATCTCTGTTTCCAAGTGAGCATTAATGTCTTTGTTTAGACTATGTAATGACTATTGCTGCTTCCTTGCATTTTCCTTGGAAAGTTTTGTCAACAAATAGATCTATCTGCTCTTTATGTTATTCAGGATGTTTGTTTAGCAGTGGGTATCATGATACTATTAGCTTTTTCCATATGATTTTCTAGTAATGCATCCTAATGTAGAACAAAAACATCTTTTTCAGTGCTTTAATAGATTAATAGAATTTTGCTAATATATTTTGACTTTGTAGTCCTTAAACTTTCAGCCAAGCACATAATTCTTCTTATTGTATTTATAGTCTCTAGAGTCCCACCATAAACCACTGCCTTAATTATGGCATAGTCTCAAGAAAAATTACCCATCAGCTTACATTAAATGCATTTGGTTTCATTTTGCAAACAAAAGATGGCCATTATTTTTGTTCTGAAATTGTTTGGCCCCCTCCCCGAACAACAAAAAAAGTCTAAAGCTGACAAACATATGGCATATGCAATGTTTGAAAAAAACAAAATGGGTGGTTTTATTCTCTACTCTGCTGGTGTTTTAGGCTTCTTATGCTTACAACTTCTGCAAAATTTCCTATGTTTTCAAATATATGAACTCTGGGTCAGAATCTACCATGATTACTTGTGTTCAGTAGCTTTTGCTTCTCCAATAGTTTAATTTCTTGTATTAGATGACTATGAATTTAAGAGAGCCTCCAATAATTAGATTCTATACATGGGAATATTTAAATTTGTTATAATTATCCAGGTATCCAGGTTGTAGCCATATTGGTCTAGAGGAAAAGGCAATCAGGACTTGTAGTAGTGATGATATCTTTCATTAGACCAACAAGATTTTTGCAAAACAAATTCTTTAATTGCAAACTTTCAGGCACAAACACCCTTCATCAGGCATTGGAGAAAAGATTGTAAAAATTCTCCTGAGTAAAAATGTACCCAGGAGAACTTTTACAATCTTTTCTCCAATGCCTGATGAAGGGTGTTTGTGCCCAAAAGCTTGCAATTATAATTTTTTTTTGTTGCAAAAATCTTGTTGGTCTAATAAAAGATATCATCTCTACTACAAGTCCTTATAATTTTTCCATGCACAGAATGTAATTACTGGGGGGGGACAGGGCATCTTAAATTCATCCCCCCACCACTATAGTTGAAAACAGTGTCAGCCCACAAGGCCTGAACAATGAAATTGCTATATTAATATTGTCAAGAGAACTGATTCGATTTATACCATTTACCAGATGCCCACAGCACCCTTCCACATGGAAGTTGAACAGCCCTGGTCTGTGATATAAAGGAGGTCAGCCTAGGTGATCTATAGTGTAAATTTTGTGAAATTTAGAGTATAAGGTGTACTGAATACCATGATGGATTCAGACTGACAGTGGTTCAGATAGTGTGGTCATCTTCAGGAAACAGATTCCCTCAGCAATGGGACTTCACATTTGTATGGATTTCTGAACATATAGAAGTGTTTACAAGACTATATTATTTTTCATATAACAACAAAAGAGATAAAAGATTGTTACAATATACTAAACATCCTTGAATAACTACAAAAATTGACTGGTCAGGGAAAGGCCATCTGAGACAGTATTGAAATGAAGTTTGAAATTGAGATTTTTAGTTGATAATTTCTTTTCAGTTATAGCAGGTGCTATCAGGAACTCTGTATTACTTTGAATTTAATCTGTCTAACCTACTGATTTTTATAAAGACCTTATCACTGTGGCATCTAAGTGGTGTATTTTATAATAAAACAAACTGTAAGCTGTCCGTGAAGGAAGGTGGTGCTCTCTGCTGCTCTAGGCATAACTGAGATGCCTAATTTGAGTGAAGTGTCAGTCCTATGCCCTGCTCTAGGTTGAATCTTGGGCTGCAACTTTGAATATATCAATGAATAATTTATACCTGTTTTTCCATTAAGTTAAACCAGCTGAAACAAAAATACCTTATCCTATCAAAGAAAAATAGTTGGTGGTGTATGCATTTCACAATTAGCTATTTCTGGAGTTATTTTTGTTGGTTGGTTGGTTGGTTTATTTACCAAGTACAGAATAACGTGAACAATTGTTAACACTTTTGCCTTGACAGTGCTCCTCAATAAATCATAATTGTTGGATAGCAGCACACAGGGAAAAATATTGTTCTATCTTACTATTTTCTCCATTTCTGAAGTATTCTACTTTTCTCTTATAAGCTGTTATATATGCAGTTTCTAGGTTTCTTTTGTTGCATCTGCCTTTTTACCAAGCTATTCTTTTTGCCTTGCTCATAGTATATTATACCTGTCAAGCGCTGGTAAGATATCTATAGAGAACAGTGAAATTGCCATGTTCATACTGTCAAGAGAGCTGATTAAATTTACACCATTTACTCGTCCCACTGTTCTCATTATAACCATGGTCAAAGGGATGCAGTCCGTATAATTTCTGTTCACATGGTAATCTTAACACTGGATTTCATTTTTTTTGTTCTCATTACAATTTTTATCAGATGGACAGAATTCTGAGCCATTTTCTGTTCTCATTAAAACTTTATTAAAAGAATGGATTAATTGTGTGCCAGTGTCTGCTCCCATTATCATCTTTGCTGGTAAAGATCAGCTCAAATCTTTCTACTAGGAGCAGTAGTTATTTTGAAAAACTTTACTTAAGTCTGTCAGGGGTTTCAGAATAATGAGCTTTTTCCTTGGGTGATGTCTCCTTTAGGGACATGTCACATCTCGCTGTCAAAGTTACCATGCTTTACTCCACATAATAGAACATGACACGGCCTGAGTAACCTGTGGTGACATGTAGCCCAGGAAACTTGGGGAAAAAACATACCCTCTGGATGTACTTAAGCTCTCTCTAGCCCTTAGACCTGAATAATATGCTCACTAGAAAGAAATAAGCTTGCATGTTTGAAGCATTGAACATACAAACAATGAAAACCCTGAGATACTCTAATGTTCACTGAATTTCTTTCTATTTTTTATGAATGACCAGTTTTAGATTGGAGGGAAATAGAAAATAAATGAGAAAATAAATATTAAATTTTCTAATTTAGAAAAGAAAAAAAACCTTATCACTACTACTATCATTGTCTTTCGGTGGGGAGGGAGGGGGTTGTTTTTTTAAGTGATCAGAAACGTTGTTCACTCAAGTACAGATCTGGAAAGGCTGACAGACAACTACTGTAGACCCACACCTTGCAAATATACCCAAAGACAAACTACACATGTGTTGTCAAGATTGGCATTTGTCATTAAATTATCATAAAGCATACAACCTGTGTCTGAAATACTTCACAGTGACCGAAAAGATTCAATACTGAAATCATGATCCTCTGCCTTGGACTCGGTGCAGGAGAGAGGTGGTGACATTTTAAGCTTGTTTACACCTATACAGTCTACAGACAAAATTTGCCCCTTTTTCCATCATTGGATAAAACACAAACAAGTAAATAGGGGATTTGCCAGAATAGGGAGAGAATGCTTGGAGGCAAAACCAAGAAGGGAGGGAGGAAGGAAGGAAGGAAGATCTGCCTTTATTCTGCATTCCCTCCTTTGGCAAAATGCCTGTTGGACTTAAGGCTTTTGTCATCGTTATTTCTGTGAAAGACAAGGTGAGATCCAGTGGAGTTTATTCTTAGCTACTGTGAAACAATGTCTACTTCGGGCTTTGGTTGTGTGTAAATTCTAGATTCAGGGCTCATCCAGCTGCGCAGAGCAATGAAATAACGTTCTGCAGGTTCCAATATTGGTCACATAATTCTGCAATTGTTTTCATAGCTGTGAAATGTGTCCCTTGTGTGTGCTCCTGTACATATCTACTGTTTTAGATGGAGCGTGGCTTCATGTGCCTTTTAGTAAAATCTTCATCTCGGTTGTGTTCAAGAATCCATACCTACAAACGACATCTAGGGCTAGATCCAGGCAGCTGGATGTTTGGTTCTGAAGCACTGTGCTATTGATAATGATAGTAATAATAATACTACTGGGGTGAATACTACTGACCCTGGGGTGAAATCCAGAACTGTGTTAGGTATCTGGACTTTCTGTACAGGGCATGCAGTGGTCAGTCAGGTGCTTTCGAATGCAGTCCACCACAGCCAGCACACTGAGTAGGGAGGCACCAAAGCTAGGGGTAGAACAAGTCTGATATATTGTTCTTCTCTGAGTTTAGGTCCCTCTCTCCACCCTTGAGCAGGTGTCCACAACAATTTCTTCCAAGGTTTACACCTTGGAAGGTCATTCTTTTTTTCATCCTTTCTTCTTCTAAAGAACAGCTAAGGGAAAATGTCAGGAGGTGCCAGGTTTTTTTATATAACAGTTTAAAGATTAGAAGTCTCTTACCTTGTAAGTGGGAGACCCACGTTAAATTTCCATCTCAGTGTGAAGGCAGGGGTGGATCCAAAGGGACTGCAGGGCCTGGCCCCATGGGTGCTCCCCACCAGCCTAGGAGCAGCCACAGGGAGGGGGAACTCACCCATCTGCCATTGCCATTGCCACTGCCACCACCTCTGCTGCTGTTCTGGTTTGAGTCCAGCCCCGCATACAGCCTGGCTGGAATGGCTCTAGAGCACCCATCACTCTCTGGGCAGTGGAGACAGTAGGAGCAGCAGGTGGGGAAGGAGAAGGGAGGGGACCGAATGTGCCTCTGAGCAGGGAGAGAAAGGGGAGAAATCTTTATCTGCTTTGGGGACTTTGAAATCTCCCTGCTGCTGTTCCTAAAGCATGGTCTTCAGTGGCAGAGGAGGCTAGGAGTAGGGAGTACAACCATCTCTACAATACTGATTGCTGCTCCCACTTTCCCTCTGCAAAATCCTGGAACCACTTCTGTGTGGAGGGATTCAAAGCTTCCAGGAGAGTGCTCTAAGGCTACTGGCTAAATTGTGTGGAATCACTCTCCATCCCTGCTGTGAAAGCTGGCTCACTGTACATGTAAGAAGTAAAGATTCATTGGGTCAATGAATCACAGCTTGGGATTTAGGTCCCTCAGTTTCACCTAAAAAATACTTTAGGCACCAAAGGACTTCTTGGATTTAGCCCCCAATCTCTTGCTTTCTAAGGCTAAATTGCAGACACTCAAAAGCCTGGGGCTAAATCAGTTCAATCTTTGCAGGTTTCTGTAAACTGCCTAGATTGAACCAATAAGAAAATGAACTGATGTTCACTTTTCAAGCCCAAGAGGCAGCCAGACACCTGCAGTGCCCCATGCCAGGATCTGGGAGGGACACTAGAGCACACGTCCCAGTCTGCTGGCCACTGCAGAGAGCTGGGTAACAGGTGATTCCCCCAGCCATGGTCTGCTTCAGCCTCCAGCCAGCTGAGGAGGGGGCATGGGGGGAAATCCCCACCACCACCACCAGACCCCCAGCCAGGGTTTCCCCCAGCACCAGGGAAGAGGGGAGAGGGGAAGCCCCCAACAGGATGTTTCTCCATCTCTCCCCCAACCCAGAGCTGGGTCCCATAGCCACACCGCCTCCTCAGCCCAGTCCACCAGAGGAGGGGTGCAAGGGTAAACCCCACCCCCAACCTGGAACCAGACCCCCAGCTGGGGTCTCCACAGCACAGGGGGGAGGTGGAAGCTCTCACCAGGGTGTTTCTCCCTTTCTCCCACCCACAGCCAGAGCTGGAAGCCAGGCCGATAACCCAGCCACACCCCCTCAGCCGGCTGGTAGGTTAGCTGAGGAGGGAAGGGGTGGGAAATGGTCCCCCCACACCCAACTGTGGACCCCTAGAGAGGCTGTACTTGGTGCAGGGGGGAAGCAGCCCACAGTGCGAGGGAACATTTCCCCCTCCCACTTCCTCCTCAGCCAACCTGCCAGCCAGGAAGGGAGCATGGCCATGTGATCGCCCCAGCTCCCAGCTCAGGCAGGGGAGTAAAGCCCCCACTACAGCTGGAATCTGGGGTGATCACCTAGCCGTGCCCCCTCCCAGCCAGTGGGTTGGCTGAGGAGGGAGTTGGGGGGGAGGGAACAGGCCCTGTTCCAGCCCCCCAGCCAGGTTGTGCCAGGCATGAGGGAGGGGGGAGTGGGTGCAGCCCACAGTGGGAATGTTACTCCCCCAACTGAAGCTGGGAGCCAGGGCAATCACCCGCCCATGCCCTCTTCCTAGCCAGCAGAGGGAGTCGGGGGGGGGATGGCCACCCCCTAATTCCAGACCCCCAGCTAGGCTGTGCCAGGCATGGGGGAGGGGGTGGAGCCTGCAGCGGGAGCTTTACTCCCCCCACCCAAGCTGGGAGCTGAGGCAGTCACCCAGTTGTGCCTTCTCACTGGCCAGCAGGCTAACTGAGAAGAGAGTGCTGGGGGGGGGAAACGGCACCACCCTGCCCAGCTCCAGACCCCTAGGTGGGCTGTGCCTGGTATGAGGGGATGCCCGCAGTGGGGGCTTTACTCCCCAACCCGAGCTGGGAGCTGGGCCGATTCTGCAGGCGGAGGAGGGGGTGGGGCCAGCCTAGGGGTTTGGAAAAGCCCCTGCTGACAGTTGGGGGCTGGACCAGACCTGCTCTGCTGAAGCAGAGAGCACAGCCTAGGGTTGCACAGCATCCTGGGATGCTGGAGGACTGTGCGTTAACTTGAATTGGCAGGGGATCTGGGACAGAAGTTTCATCAACTGGTTTGACCTAAATCAGTTAAGTCTGATACTACATCCATCCACCCTTATCTTAAACCAGTTTCAGCCATTTTGAAAATGGGCTAAGTGCACCGAACTTCTGTTCTGTTACAGGTTTAAGCTGGTTCCTGATCACTTAAACTGGTTTAAGTGTAACTTCTGTCCCTAACCTAAATGCCATTTTCATGTTCACTGCATTCACAACACTGCTCAGCCACATTCCTGTGGAGTTTGGATATTATCACTATAACACAAGAGTAATTGTCATAGACTATATCTGTCATCAGAAATGTACAAGACAGGAAGCTTGCATTTGTAAGGAAATGGAATTATTCTGCTTTTCAGTAATATTTTCTCTAGTGTATGGAATACGTAAAATTGTATTATATGCAAAAATATGCATTTATGTAGTGACAACTTGGAGGTTTCACAAACTAAGTTTAGTAAAACAAAGCTACCAAAAGCAGAATGCTTTTATTTGCATCTCTGCAAAAACAGACCAAGTTGATCAATGCAGAACATTTTGGTTGAAGACAGAGGTACAGCTCCTCACTATAAATGAAAACATTTTGCACGAAGCATTCTGAGTTCACCAGTCTCCTGAACCAAACAGAAGTTCATTATTGGTTCCACGGAGGAGGAGAATCTAGCTGCCAACTGCGAACCTGCATCCAGTTTCCCCCAACTATGGCCCCTCCTCCCTGCAAGGCTGCAAAGTTTTCAGAATGGGAGGAGGAAAGGGAGCAAAGGGACCTCATTCTAGGGGTTTCCCAGCCAGCACTGGAGAGTGGAGTGAGTGAGCCCCCTCCCCCCCGCCACCTTGGGGGGTAGGGTCCAATAAACCCACCCCACCCTCCAGCAGGGACTGAAAAGCCCTTAGACTTAACTCCCTCCACTCCCTTTCCCCCCTTCCATTCTGAAAACAACTTGAGGCTGGGAGGCAGCCCAAACAGAAGCTACTGAAGATGCAGTGTTTTGAAACGTCTTCATCTGACCCCTCATACAATGGGGGTTCAGATTTTCACCTGATTGGCCATTTTTAAGCAGTCTGCAGCCATATACTTGTGCTTGGTCATGACTATAGACCGGTTTCTGTGACCAGATTGGGTGAAAATTGACACTTCTGTGTGTGCCTTTTTTCAGCTGGTCAATTTAAAAAAAAAAAAAAGCTTACAAATAATTTGAGTTATGCAGTTTTATGTCCTCATAATTTCCCTTTTTTCCAACAGCTTGTGATCAAGTTCCAGTTCTCTGTCTTAGGTAATTCTTAATATGTTTTACTTCCCATTAGTCAGTACTGGGACATTCCACCCTTGTAGCTTTAAATAAAATAGAGTAGTTATACACAGTATAGTTCTATTAAACAAGTTTTAAAACATATAACTGCATGCATACAAGAATACAAGAATACCAGCACATCCACGCAGCAAAAAAAAATGGCAGCGGGGCACTTCGAAATAAAATATGTACAATGAGCCCATTCAAACACATTCAAACTGCCCTGCCACCATTTTTTTCAGCCCAGGGACACTGATAAACGTGATGCATGGGCGCTTTTTAATTAGTGCCACTCAATAATTAAAGCGCCTGGCACCGCATCTCAGAGCACATGTAAAAATACCCTCTGATTACCATATTCAGTCCTGCTCTTGAGAAATTATACTGTCAGTTGAGTCAGAGAGTAGTTGAATGCCCATGCCTATGGGATCATAGTAAAATATTCAATATGTAAAATATTCTAGATTGTTCCTCATATTGTTCTCTGCATGTAGCATGCCTAATTTACTTGCCATTTACAGCCATACAGCTCTAAAATGCCTAAGTAGACCAATTTTAAAATATAGTGGACATGTCCCATGCTTTAGATTTCAAGTTAGTCCTTTCATGTCCTTTAGGGAACCCCTTAAATCTATGTAGATATTATCTTACTAATTCTCAATCTTATCTTAGCTAATTTTTATATTTCTTCAGGAAAAGCTCTGCATTGTATCTATTAATTTGCACTGATTAATTGTACCTGCTGGGGTAATCATGAAGTAAATGTGTTGTTATTGAGGGCAAAATATCTGTCAAATTGATATAGTTTGCATTTGAAAATTGAGGGTGTTGCATTAGGAAAGGCAGTCTCTGACCTGTATAGCTAAGTACAGACAATCAAAAAGCCCAAGGCTGAATCAATTCAGTTTTTTCAGGTTAGTTTAAGCTGCAGAGATTAAACTGAGAAGCAAGTAAACAGAGATTCATTTTTGATTCAGGGAATGCAGCCACATGCCTGCAGTGGCCCAGGCCAGGAGCCGGGGAGTGCTAGACCACGCTTCCCAGCCTGTCAGCCACTGCCAAGGGGAAGGGACTGAAGCTCCAAGGCTTTTCCCCCATCCCTGCTCCAGGGGAGGGGACATGGCCATGCCTGAGAGGGAATGAGGCAACAGCCTAATTTTAGAGTCTGTTTAGGCCTAGAGGCAACTGCCCTCCTAGGCAAACCCCACCTGGGGTCTGAGGCCAGAGAGGCAGTTTAACCTCCCTTCCCTGGCTCAGTGTGCTCGCCCTGGGCTGGGGTGTGGCCATGCCTCCTGCTCTCAGCTATGTGCATGTGCTCTGGTAGGCTTGATTCTGCTGAGGGGCTAGAGGCTTTGCAATGTGCCTGTCCCTTTAAAGAAGGGGAAAGCACCCAGGTAACCTGTCTGCATTTTACCAGCTACATTCTATCACCAAGTCAACACTTCCCCCTTTTTCCCTCCCACCTACCTGTCTCACTTCCATCATCTCCCATTGCCTCTGATCCTCACTTATTTGCGTTTTCAAAGATCTGCATTTTGCATATTGGCTTCTATGCCACCCAAGAGAGCACACAAACACCAACAAACTCTCACTATGCCTAAAGAAGGGTATTTTTGCCTGAAAGCTTGCAAAGAACATTTTCCAACTATTTAGTTAGTTTAATACAAGACATCACACCTACCCAAAGAACCTCAGCTGCTTCTCACCCTCTGCCTCTGTGGGTGGACACAAGGCACTGGGATCTGACTACTTGATGCCAGTTCAAGTGAAAGTGGAGCCTGATCCTGAGTTTCCCCTGCACTGGCAAGAGCCAAGCTTCTGAGGCTGGGAGCCCCCTCAACTGTAAGACACAATGGGAATTTCTGTGCAATCCCACAGTCATGCACATGTGGCATGGCAGGAGGCTCAATTGTGTGGATTAGGCATTGGATCCCATGGTGCCTTTACCTGCACATATAGAGGGGTCCAGAATGTCCACTTCTCTCTCTCAATTGCCCTTCTTTCCAACATTGACCATCCTATACCAATTCTTCATTTCTGCCCTAGTCCATGTCTCTGTACGGCCTTCTTCATTTCCTCCTTGCAGTTGGTTTCCAAAATGTTGCCTGTTTAGGTATTTCTTTATCACCCATTCTTAGCCCATGACCTATCCTCCTCCATCTTTTATTTCCATGATGCTTCTTTCCTTGGTCCTCTCATCTCTTCATGATGATTAAATAGCTTATTTCTTCTTTGAAGACCTTTGCCTTCCAAATGTTGTGCAGTTGCACACATGTTGCTCTTGGATTCCAAGTACAAACATTTGTCTGCTGCTTCTGTTGAGCTGTTTTCACAAATGATAGGTTCTGCTGGGTCTATTTCTCACCTTACTGTTCCACATTTGTGATCAGATCATTGTTGTTTGCCTCTTCTTCAGTAGAAAGCAGATATCATTAGCAAATGGTAGTTCTTCCAGATCAGTAACTGTTTTTTTATTTTATGCCCGTGCTTTGCTGCCCTTCAGTGGTTTTGTTAATTATCTAGTTTGTTGCTAGGAGAAATAGCAGAGGTGAAAACATGCATCCTTGCAGTATTCCATTGACTATTACACTGCAACTGAAGCCACCATGGATAGCCTTAGTATTTACAATTTCGAGGAGTATTCCACAGTTATATAATATTTTAACAGTGCTTCTTCACGTATGGAATTAAAAGATTTTTCAAAATATTTAAAGTTGAGGAGTAACGTGGTGTTGTATTCTGTCCTTTATTCTTTGTATTAGCCTATGTAAACATTTGATTTCTTACTTGCTACCATAAGAAGGGTGACACCTCCCCGATAGCAACATTCTTTGAGATCTCTCTTCTTAGGCAGTCTCTTCCACTCAATTAGAAGCATTTTCCTGTTCTCAGATCTCATTAAATAAAATTCCAAATGAGTCCTGCCTGGGTGTCTGTTTTATTTTGTTCACCATTTAAGTTGTCTATTTTCAGACACTTTGTTCATGAACTTAAGTGCCTTTGTTATCTCTTCTGTGTCCATTAGGTCTGTATTTAGGAGAAGGTCTTCTTCAGCTTCTGTTCTTTCCTCTGAATTGTTTGCCACTACACTTGAGGACCTCTTTGCAGCACTTAGTCTACCCTTTCACTTCATCACCCACTTGTTAACAGTTTCCAATCTTTGGGTTGTACTTGTTTATGTCCAAGTTTTTATTTATTAGTAAAGGTTCTTGTGATTTCTTTTGTACTCCTGCCTTATCTCTTTTCTGTGAAGTAGTTTCTGCTGCTTCTGCCAAGTGCTGCATATACCTTCTTTTGTCTCTCTGAGAGTTTCTTTTCAGCTTTTAGGTACTATAGTTAAAATTGTTTTTTTCTTATCTTAGTATACAATTTAGTAACAAAAGATATCATTTAATTATTGTAACCTAAGCAGAAGCCAATTAATGCTGTACTCATTTTGACCCTGAACCTACAATACATTTTAAGCATGTGGATAACTTTAAGTATGAAAGTAGTCCATTTTAACTTCAAGTTGAAAGGAAAACAGGTATTTCAATGCTTTGCTGGACAGGAAACTTAAATTATGTCCTAAGAAATTAATTGTGCATTTTGTAAAAATCTAGGTGCAAGTTGAAAATGGGAACTTTTTTTATTCTCTGATTACACTGAGGTAGAAAGATTCATGGGAAATGCCACAGATCTCAAAACCTTCACAGTGGGTTGGGGAATTTGTGCAAGGGCCCAGCAGACACATAGGTTAGGGACACAGATTATGCATCAACCTGTATAAGTGATTGGAAACAGGTCTAAACCTATAATAAGACAGAAGTTCAGTGAACACAGACCAGTTTAAAACTGGAGGAACCAAGTTTAAGATAGACCTGGATGGATGTAGTATCAGATTTAATCAGTTTAGGTTAGACTGATTTACTAAACTTCTGTCCCTGATTCCCTCCCAACTCAAGTTAGTTTGCAATCCCTACAGTAGCCCAAGATATCCCCTCCTTGCAGGATGGGTGAGCTAGTCTCGACTGGTGCCCATCTACTCTGGCTGAATGCCAGGATGGCCATGGCCCCAGGCTGTCACAGAATTGAAGCAGAAAAGTCTTTGTTCCTGAGCTCTGCATCCTATCTGCACCTGCCAACCAGGCCAGACAGTGGGGAATGGAGTGGGGGGAGGGGGTACATGTCATGGGCTCCAACAGCCACGTGTGTCTGAGCCATAGCTCCTGTCTGCAGCTGTTAGATGGCTGGCAGGGAGGAGTGGGGAATGAAGCCCACCACCATGCACCCCCCCCACCTACTGGGCTGGCTCGGGGCTGGGGCCAGGGCCGCGCAGCAGGGGATTCCATTCCTCCACCCCCATCTGCCTGGAAACTGCAAATAGGAGCTGTGGCTCAGACCGACATGGCTGTTTGCCTTGACAGGACCCAAGGATGGAGGAACAGAGCTCCCTGCTGCACAGCCTCCCCACCACCCCAGCTATGCTGGCTGCCAGGTTGGGCCCACATGCCAGGGGATTCTGCTCCCCCTCTCCCCCATCCCCCTGTTCAGCCACTGCTGACAGCTGTAGACAGAAGCCATGGCTAAGATCCATGCAGCTGCCCACTGGGGCAGAATCTGGGGGTGGGGGGGGGGAGTAGACCCCCCTGCTACATGGGTTCCCCCCAGCTTGCTGGCTTGGGTCTGCATGGCAGGGGGCTCTGCTCCTTCACCGCCCACCCCTATTCCTGGAGCAGCAAACAGCCACATGGGTCTGAGCCACGGCTCCTGTCGGAAGTTGCCAGGTGGTCAGGTGGGGGAGGAGTCGAGGAATGGAGACCCCTGCTGCATGGTTCCAGCACCAACATATCCTGGGGAGGCAGGGAGGACCTGCATGGCAGGGAGGTCCAATTCCCACCCCCCACACCAGTTTCTGGCCTAGCAGACAACCAAGCAGCCTCAACCTCAGCCCACCCAGACCCAAGTTACCATAGCTGGCAGGGTCTGTGCAACATGGGGCTCCATTCCCCCCGCAGCTGCTGCTGACAACCAGTAGCTAGCAGGGAGGTGGGGTTGGCATTCAGCACTTCCCAGCAGCCTGGTGAGAGGCGTGCTTGAGCACCCTCAGTCTGCTGAACTCCGTGTGTCTCCCCTCTCTACTCCACCCCCACCCAAAGGGCATATAGATTAGTTCAGGAATGAACAGAACTCACAAGATGCTTAGAAAAAGCCAAAAAAGTTAGTAGGAATCCCCTTGGGCTTTTTGAACATCTCTACTTAGCCATAAGGTAGATCAGGGGTGTCCAGCTTCTAAGCAGCAGGAGGCTCAGTGCCCCATGACCTGAGCCCCACTCCCAAGGGAACCATGTGTATGTGAAAAGCTGGGAGAAGAAGGGGTAACCAGAGACTCCAGCTGGTATCCCAGCAGAGTGATGAGGGAAGCAGCAGCCAGGGGCCACAACTTAACGCTTCATGGACTGCAATGTGCACATGGACCACCACTTGGACAACCCTGAAATAGATATTTGACTGGCATAAAATTACTTACATCCATTGACTTCCATGGTTTCTGCTATGTTGTGCCACCTGAAGATCTGGCCTTTGCAGTGGCTTTCAAGAGGTTGGAGGAAATGGGATGACACAGCAAAAAATGAAGGGGAACTTTGCTTGGAATAAGCAAACAATAATTTAAATGTTCTAAATTATCTGTGGAATAGATTCTGGATTGGTAGATGTGCAGTAATGGAGACTATAAATTAAGCAGGCAAAGAATAGAAGACAGGTTGTAGCACTGAGGCTGATGAAAGGCATCTAAAATACTAGAATTACTTCAGGGTAGTGTTTGCAATGTTACTGAAAGCAGAAAGTTCATATTAGAATTTCCTCTTATAAATTTTCTAAAAATAGATACTGAAAGTATTTAAAAAACAAACTTTGAAAACAGTGTTTTTTTAATCTAGTAGGAAATTTGTAGTGTGTCTGACTTGTGCACCCAATTTGCCAATTTTATCATAAATATTAACATAAGAGACCTTATTTTCATTTTAGCAGTCTTTCATTACCCAAAGAGTGAGAATCTGTTTGAAGAGCCTAATGAGTGAGTATATGAAAACGCATACTATCTCTCTGTTATAGAGGTTAGTCGTTAATATACCAGCAATCTGATTTTTTTTAAAGCCAAAGGCAGAAAGAGATGTCATCCAGAACAGAATAACCTCCTTGTCTTTTTCTTCTATTTCTCAAACCCATATGAAAGCTGTGCTTGAGCTAAGAAATTCTTCTTTTTAATGACTCAACCGCCAGCAAAAAATCCCACTCCCACACACCTTTTGTGTGGTGAAAGCCTACGTAACTAGTGTCACTTTGTTTTGGTAAAAAAAGTAAAACATATATCCTACCTTTTATGATTAATACTGCATTGTGTACTAACAGTAAAGTCTCTATATTCCTGAAAATGCACTGTAGCTGTTAGCCAGTGAACTTGTCTAAATATTGATACCAAATCACTGACATTCCTGAATGCACAGCTGACCCCCACTAATTTGTCCTAATGACTGAGAGGCTCAAATAAGTAAGGAGCTACACAGACAAAGCAAGGTAATGCATCACCAAAAATGTTTTGTTAACTTATTTGAGAAAAGCAGGTTAGTTCTTAATGCTAATTAGACCCATTTGGAAATATTCCCACTTAATATTTCCACTGAAGAATACTAATTAATCAACACTGAAGCACTCCACAGCACTCTCAGATTTAATAAAACATTTGAAGAAACCACCTACCTGCCTCCCAGTGGACCACCTAGAGGCAGTCAGCAATCTGCTAACTTTGGGCACTCCACCTGGGCACAAGGTTCTTTGATTTCTAAGGGCCTCACTATTAGGCAGGGAGCTTGAAGTCTGTATGTGTATTTGTTTGGAAGTTTTATGTTGAAAATTTCTTTGGATGGATTTTGTTCTGACAGGGAAAGGGTTAATGGCTGGATTGTAGGAGAGCTGCATGTGGCCTAGCTAATTGCAGTCTGCCCTCTGGATGGTGCTGGATGGATCACTTTCCTAAGAACTCTGGCTTTTTCGAGAACCTGGGTGGAGAAGGAGATATAAGCCCAGGAGCTGGAGTGTGCACATGCCTGTGTGAGAGCCTGCAGCCTGATGGAGTCCACAGAAGCCTGCTGGTGTGAAGATCCAGAGGCCATGTCCAGATGAGCATGGACATTTGTTTCCCTGGGGACAAGAAGCAGTGACAACTATCAGCAGTGGAGACAAATAGCTGTGGTGTGCGGCAGGTTACCCCAGATGGGGTAGAGGAGACAGGGACCAGCTACTGTGCTGGCTCCAGCAGCCCTATGTGGGGTACTGGCGGGTCAGGGAGCTGCAGCTGCAGTGGACCTGCATTTGGAAGCCTGTTCAGCCAGGCTCCAGTTTTGGGCATATGCAGTGCCACCTTGTGTACTGCCCTGCTTTTTTTGTCATGGCTTTTTGTTTGTTTGGTTGAACCCCAGAATCTCCCAGCGTCAAAACCCTACCCCCCCCCCAACCACCACCACACTGCAAGGTAGCAGCACAGGGAACGCCTGCATGTGCAGTGTGTGGCACCACGGACAGGTCTGCGGTATCACATACTGTATGTCCACACTCACCTGGATACAATCAGAGAAGGGAGATGGAGGGTATCTGCCACGTGGGGACTGCAGCAGAAAAGCCTGGAGCAGTGGGGCAGAGGCAAGCTGCTAAGGGAAGCAGAGAAGCCAAGACCTCCTGGGACGAGGAGCTCGCTACAGAGACAGTGATGATTTCTGCCTGCCACTGAAACCAGCTGTGGACTGTAAAGTGTCCTGTATCTCACCCTGTGGGGAATTTGTACCTTCATGGACTTGGCCAACTCAAGGTCCCATCACACCATAGAAGCCCCAGATAGAGCCCTCCACTCTTCCATAGGGAGTCTTTTCAGACTGCCCCTGACTCCAAGCAGTCAATCTGGAAAGTCTTCTGAACTAATGTAAGCTGACCCCTACATTACCCAACCCCCCAAAAAATTTGAACCAATTTTTTTTTTTTTAATGGAAATTCCTCTTAGCAGTACATATCTCAATTTTCACATCTTATTCAGAATAGCAAAGAAGAGAAATTCTGTTTCAGCCACTTCCAAAAGTCATGGTTTATATAGACCTCTAATGGAAGTTTTATATATACTGTATAATCTGATAAAAGTAATTGTATTAATGTGAGACCCTTTTGTTAAGCATGATTATTAGTTTTGTCTTATGTATGGGAATTTTCACAGATTTCTTGTGGCTTCCAAACAGTCTAGCAGGCAGAGTCTGTAATTTGAGGTTCTCTTTGTACAAGTTTACTGAACAAACAGATGCATAAATAGAAGTTGGAACAGAAAAAATATGTATTAACATACCTTTCAGCTAGATACATTATTATTGGTATAATCAAACCAGGTCTAGATTTACTGTAGGTCAGGGGTCACCAACCAGTGGATCTCCATCCACCAATAGATCTCAGAGCCTCTTGTGGTAGATCTTGGAGCCTCTTGGAGTCAATCCAAAGCTGGGGAGGGGGGCTGAGTGCCCATGTGCATGCCTGCGTGTGTCCGTCCATGGGAGATGGAAGGGACGGGGGTTAGACTGAAGCCCCACGGTGAGAAACAGTGCCGCAGAGGCAGGAG
This sequence comes from Alligator sinensis, assembly GCF_000455745.1. Classification (NCBI taxonomy): domain Eukaryota; kingdom Metazoa; phylum Chordata; order Crocodylia; family Alligatoridae; genus Alligator; species Alligator sinensis. The sequence continues at coordinate 2,557,616 of NW_005842071.1, read as the reverse complement.
CAGGGGTAAGTTGTGTGGGGCCCCAGCTGGGTGGGATATACCCATTGGGGAGGCACGCCCCCAAATAATTTTTTAACTCTCTGCCTCGATCTGCCCCCTGCCCTTCCCTCCCCACAGACTTACCTGCTAGGCTGGGGCAGGGGAGGTGGGGCAGCGGTGGTGGTGGTGGCGCACGGTAGATCTTGGGTTGCTTTTAAATGCCAAAGGTGATCTCCTACTTAACAAAGATGGAGACCACTGCAGTAGTAATACAAGTAGAAGTAGGTCTTCAAGATGGATTCAGATAGGGTAAAGGTTGCTAAAGAAACCTGACTTGTAAGTAAATCATTATATATGCAGTTTAAGAGAGTGCTAATATACTGATTTGTGCCATATCATTTTCTTCCAAGGAATGATTTCTAAACTAATATAATAATGAATCCAAAATGTTGAAAGAATTCCTAAAATATATTTAATTATCAAATTGGTTATACTAATTTCAAATGATTGATATAATTGAATAGTTGCTGTCAAATCTCCATTAAAAGAGTTAATTATATAACCTAGGGTGTAAATAGACATGCATTTCTGGGAGAAATTTTTTTGTCCTGTTATCCTTTGTTCCATTTTAAGTACCTATGAAGTACCTGAGATAAAAAATGTACCAATGCTTTTTCCCCTGGCACAGTACTGTGTACATGTGTAAACGAATTGGGACTCATTCAAGTTCATTGCTATTCATTGCAGGAGCAAGCCTGTCAGAGGGGCAGCAATGCAGTTGGGAAGGGCTACATGTGTCAATGGCTATGCCACTCCTCTTTTTTGTCCCAGGATTTAGATGCATAACAATAGAGCACAACCCACAGGGACAGCAACAACTTCCAGCTGCCACCATGCAGGCCGAACAATCATGAAGCTGCAGCAGCAGCTGTTATTTTTCTTCCCATCCCTTCCTTCTTCCCTCCCCAACCTGGAACCCAGGGCTGCTGCCCCAATCTCCCTGCCCTGGTCATGCTACTGCCACCTTTTGACTCAGTTCAATCAGGACCACCTCAAAGGAGATGTCTGTTTTAAAGCCCTAGATTCTCAAAATCTTTCAATCAGTATAATCCCACTGTGAAGTTATGCAGATTTCTAGCTGCTGCAAATATGGCCTAGAAGGCTGTTTCCAGTGGAGCTCACTACAGTTGACTAAGGCAACACTATCTGATTAGACCTGAAGAGCATTATGTGGGCTCTTGACAAGACAGAGACTTACAAAGAAGTGAGCTCTAGAGGATAACATCTATAGCTGAGACTGTTTGATGAATTGCCTTTGTGTGGAGGAGCAGGTGAATCAAAGCAAAGTTAAAAGCCACAGGAAACAATAGGAGGCAGTTCAGAAATCCAAGTCTGTCTTTTCAGTGAATCCTGAGCCCCAAAAAAGCTCTACTACTGGTTCTTTCTAGGGCCATATTTACCACTACTCCACTGGCTCTCTACTTGCCACACATACAGGCAGACAAAGGGGCAGCAGTGGAAGTGGAGAGGCACCACAGGGCAGCACAGGTGTGGGCTCTGGGAGGTCACAGCAAGAAAGGCCCAGCAGCAGCAAGATGGAGGCAGCTGCTTTTCCACCATGCCTACCAGCAACTTCTGCCTAGCCACCACCACTGCTCATCATGGGTGGGCAGGTCCAGAGTGAGCATGAGGTAGGTTGGGGCCAGAGTTGGGGCCTTGCACATGAATCCCAGCTGGTCTGGAGCTCTGCCTGCAACAGGCACAGGGCAGGCTGGGGCTGTGCATTCAGCTGCTGCTGGGTGCTGGTAGCAGTGGTGATGGCGGGGAGGAGCTGCAGGGTGCATGGGTTCCAACCTGTTGTGGGAGGGAGTGCTGACCAGCCTGCAACAGCTCCCCAAAACTGCCTATGTGGCCCACAGGCCCAAATAATTGCTCACCCCTGCCCTAGACCCTGCGTTTGTAATGACTCCGATGAAAAGCCCTCAGTTATGTCAGCACCCCCTAGTAAAAACAGCAGATATTGATGGATGTTTTTCTGTCTGCATAGCTACATACCTCTCCCAATGCCATTATCGAAACCAGCAAAAGTTCTTTTCACCAATATAGGTGTGCCTATTCCAGGGTTAGTTACTGCAGAAGTAAAGGCTATGTGTCATGACCCCACTACATTTTTGGGTGTTCACAAGATGGCATTCATGTTTTCTTGAATTTGTGTTACTGATATGGCATGTGTGATGTCATTGAAAAGCCACTGTTATGCAGTAGTTGTGTGTCTGTAGAAATACATACATACACACATGCATATAACACAGACACACACATATATGTATGTATACACATACAAATATTAATGCGTGTGTCACTTGTATCACTGTATACTGCCTGTATGTTATGTATACACACACACACACATTACACAGACACCCACACACACACACACACACATATACACATACAAATATTAGTGTGTGTGCGTGTCACTTTCGTCATTGTATACTGCCTCTTTATCTTTATGATTTTTGGTCATGGTTTAGTCCAGTGGTGCTCAACCTTTCTGCTGTATGGGCTGGATGGATGGTCCTCTGTCTATTTGCGGACTAGTCAGGCCAACGAACCGAATCTGGTATGCAGGGTAGGCATGGTGGGGCCTGGTCCAGCCACAGAGATAGGGAGTGGAGGGCAACCATGGTCTGGCCCTGATCTCACCATGTGTGGGGGAGGGGGACGGGGACATGGCCCACCTCTTTTCTGGCCACATGGAGCAAAGAGAGGGGCCATGGCCCAGCCCCAACCTGACAATGTAAGGCTTAGGAATTTAGCAGCAGGGAAGGGGTGGCCATTAATATGGGGCCATATTAATGGCCACCCCTCCCCTGCTGCCAAATTTCCTAACCTGGAGGGAGCCCTGTGGGCTGGATGCCATGGCTCTATGGGCCAGCTTTCACACACAGGCCAGGGGCTAAGTACCGCTGGTTTAGTCAAAGAATTCAAGGGGTGCATACTTAAGGGAAAGGGAGTAGGCAATGCTGCCAAATATCTCTAGCCATTGTGTTACTAGGGCAAGAACAATTGCCACTCCCAAACACAGGCAGAAGGGGCTACTGTTGGTATGGGCACCCAGGATACTGTCTGCCTGTAGTAACAAAATCAACCCTTCAATCGTGAAGGCATCTCAGAGTAAAGGACCATTGGCTAGAGGAATTTCACATGCCTTGGGAAAGAGAAATTTCTAGGGGATTTTGAGATTCATGAGTAGGGCCCTACTGAATTCACAGCAGAAATGGACTATAACGCAGTTCCTTTAATTTTGCAGCTTCCCCCGCCCGCCCCCACCCCCTGCCACTGGTTGGTGAAGGGGCCCCACTTGTGGCTTTTTTCCCCTCTTGCCAGAACACACAAA
>NW_005842071.1:2553305-2554193 GCF_000455745.1 Alligator sinensis | reverse complement strand
CGGGGCCCTCAGGGCCCCTCAGCCAATCAACAGTGGGAGGCAAAAACAGCACCATGTTTAAAACTGTGGTTTTCACTTCCCTGCCAATCAGGAGCAAGCTGCAAGCAGGAACCCTCCACCAATCAGCAATGGGGGAGCACATGGAAGAACCTGCAACTTTAAAGGAGCTGCAGTGCTGTGATTAAATGAGCCCACAACTGCTGTAATTTCAGTAGGGCCCTACTCATGAGCAAGTAGGACAATGCTGATGGAGGTGGTGAGTTGGCTTTGAGGTATTTTAGAAGTTGTTTAGGAGATAACCCTCATCTTTGGATTATCCCTGGCTTGGGGAGACTTTCCCAGTGGTCAGGGCTGGCAGGATCAATAGATCTCTGAAAATACTGGCAGGACTCTCACAGAAGTTAGATTGTAGCCAGATGAGAAAGTAAGATACTTCACTTGGCTTTTTTGTTCTGCCTTCAAACTATATGGTATTTTTTTCTTCTTGTATTATTCCTTTCTCCTATATAATAAATTATTTTGATCTTTTGTCTCAGCATCGCACAGCGCCCTGCAGAGCCAGGCTTCACCCAAATGATGCAACAGTGGCAGCGCAGGTGCCAGTGCTGATCCCTGCTGCCCCACGCCATGCGGGGGGCGATGTGTGAAGAGGCCCCAGCAGCCTCAACAGCCACTGCTACAGCTGGTGATTGTGGGGATGCTGGGGCCAGGGGCAGCAGCAATCAGGAACTGAGACCAGGTGGAGTAACAATCGGGGGGGGGGTTGGGAGAACAAGCAGGGGCTGGGGCCAGGTGAGGGGGGTGATGGCCCTTGTGGGGGAGAGCGGGTAATGGAGGGGTGGTAGCCCCTGCAAGAGTGATGGGCACTGTTGGGTGGGCTGTGTGGCA
>NW_005842071.1:2551793-2553084 GCF_000455745.1 Alligator sinensis | reverse complement strand
CCGCGCCCCGCCCGCATATGGTGGTAGGGGTGGGATCCGACAACCTGCTGTATTGAAGGCATAATCTGAGGAAGGGAATAGAGTCACTGAAAACCCTTGAGCAAACAATTTCTAATTTGGCATCGGGTCAACTGGACAGTGTAGATAGCTAGGATGGCTGACGAGTATGACCACCTGACAGTGGCTGACTTGAGAGATCTGATGAAAGAGACAGGCCTTCCAGTGAGGAAGGAGCAAAAGAGAGAAGACCTGATTAAGATCCTGAGTGATAATGACCAGGCCGCAAGATCACCTCCAGCTGTCCATACAGAACCCACGGGGGGCACTGAGGGGTCACCCTCTGAGTGGGAGTTCCAGAAATTCCAGCTGCAGCTCAAAGCTGAGGAGTGAGAGCGCAAGTTCAAGCATGAGCTAGAGTTGAAAAGGATGGAGTTGGAGGCCCAACACCAGCATGAGAAGGAACAGCATGAGCATGAGGCTAGAGAAGCCCAGTGCCAGCGTGAGGCAGAGGCCGAAGAGGCAAGACTCAAGTGCGAGCATGAGCTTGCAGTACTCTGGATGCAGGCAAATGCTGAAACAGTGGGTGCCCAGCCCACTCTAGATGCATCCCCCAGACTGAACACCCCAATCTTCTCTCACTGACTACAAAGATGAGGATGATCCAGTAGTGTTCCTAAACATCTTGGAAAACCAAGTGCGCTGATGGAAGTTGAGAAAGGAAGAGTTCATGAAGCACATGGCTGCTCTGGTTGAGGGCAACATGTCTGTGGTCCTGAACAGCCTGCCCTCGGAATCAGCAGATAACTATGATGCCTTTAAAAATGCTGTGTGTTCAAGGTTCAGGTTAGGACTGAATTCTTTCTGGAAAAAATTCTGGAATACCATCCCATAATCCCATAAGCGTCCAAGAGGAGTGGTCGTTCCTTAAGGAAACGATACTCGGGGCCCAAGGGGTGTCCATCCCGACAAGAAGCAAGGCGGGCAGGAGTGTCCAAAAGCCCCCCTGGCTCACCAAGGGTGTCCGGGAATGCCTGCTTGCCAAAAGGGTGGCGTACGCCCGGTGGAAGGGGGGTGTAATCTCCAAAGAGGAGTATACCTCCTCTGCTCGGGCCTGCAGGCGGGCTGTTAGGAAGGCCAAGGCGGAGATAGAGCTCGGATTAGCGTCCAGGATTAAGGATAACAAAAAGTCCTTTTTCAAATATATTGGGAGGATGAAGAAGGCGCCGGGTAATGTGGGGCCCCTGCAGAATATGCGGGGCAATCTGGTGGTTGCGTCAGAGGATAAAGCGGA
>NW_005842071.1:2549616-2550294 GCF_000455745.1 Alligator sinensis | reverse complement strand
TGCTGGCCCCTACCCTGGGGATCTTTAAGAAGAGGCTGGATACTTACCTGGCTGGACTCATTTGAGTCCCGTTTTTGTTTTTAGGGTGAGTGTTTTTTTGGTTTTTTTGGGTTGTTCTCCCGCCCTGGCGGGGGGTTGGGCTAGAAGATCTATTAGGTCCCTTCCGACCCTGAAACTATGAAACTATGAATCAGGGAAGACAATGTTTGATTTTGCGGCCCAGGTGTGGGACTCACTCCTTAAATGGACAGACGGAGTCAAGGCTGACAACAGAGAGAAGGCACTAAACCTCATAGCACTGGACCAATTTTATCACTGCTGTCCAAGGGAGATTAAAAAAAAGACAGGGCCCCCAAAACTATCCAAGAGGCTGCTGAAATGGCAGACCAGCTGTTGCTAAATCGCGAGGGGCTGGACAAGAAACCTCCCTACTTTGGGAAGGAACAGAAAGGGTTCCAAAAAGGGGGGAAGGGAGGGCCAGGCCCAAAAGGGGAAAGAGGGCCACCTCCTGCTGAGTGCAAGGCAGCCCCAGATTCAGACAAACCACCCAATTTGGAAAAGAGGGGGTGCTATAACTGCGGGGAGCCGGGCCACATCAGGCCCAACTGCCCAAAGCTAAGCAACAAACCCAAGCCAGTCAGACATGCAACAGCTGTAAGCAGTGAGGAGGGAGATCTG
>NW_005842071.1:2544963-2549580 GCF_000455745.1 Alligator sinensis | reverse complement strand
TACAGGATTACAAACCCAGAGGAGGTGATGGTCTTCCACCAGACTAAGATAACACTAAATGGGAGAACCCTTGTCAGGGAACTGGACACAGGGTACAGTGTGTCATTAATCAATGCCAACCTTGTTTCACCTGCAGATATAGTCCCAGGGAGAACCCTTACCATTCAAGGGGTAGCGTCCCGGCCATTTGAGGCACCCCTATCCTGTCCCTGCATCGAGTGGAAAGGCTGCGGGATGTGCATAGAACTGGGTATACTGGAAGGGGCTCCTGTCCCCATCCTGGTGGGACATGATGTTATAGAGCTAGAATACCTGCAAAGGAAGGAGGGCCACCTCTTAGAGCTAGAGCCCTACCGTGTTAATGTGGTGACTCGTCAACAGAGCAGAAAGGCTAAGGCAGGAGGAGTGGAAACTTCCCAGGGCCTGGTCACCCAATTGGCTACTGAGGCAGAGGGGGAGGAAGGAGAGACTCAGACTCCCTCTGACTGCAACCAGCCCCTGGCCATTGAGGAAACCAGCGATCTCAATGTTGGGTTAAGTGACAGTCCCAGGGAGGAGTCTTGTCAGTCAGTGGCAGAGGAAACTGAGACTCTTGGGGAGAAGTTAAAGGGCATCCCCAAGGGTGAAGGCGCACTCCTTACAGGAGCACCAGAACTCTCTGCTGATTGCTTAGCTGCGCAAGAGGAGTTCAGGCAGGAGTTTCTAGAGGATCCCAGCTTGGAGGAACTCCAGCAGATGGCTCAGGAGCAAGAGACAGAGTTCACTCCAGATAAGAGGGAACAGGTGGTCTGGGATAAGGGACTTCTCTATCAGTTGTGGGTACCAAAGAACCATGCTGAGACCTGGGAACCCCATCGCCAGCTCATAATACCTCATAAGTTCAGAAAACAATTGCTTTCCATGGCTCATGATTTACCATGTGTTGGTCACATGGGCAGGGAACAGACATGCCAGCACCTGCAGGCAAACTTTTATTGGCCCAGAATTGCCCAGAATGTGACAGACTACTGCTGATCTTGTGAGACGTGCCAGGAGATGGGCAAAAGTGGGGACAAGAGAAAGGCTCCCCTACAGCCCCTCCCGATCATTGATCAACCCTTCCAAAGAGTGGGTATAGACATTGTGGGCCCTCTGAGGCATAAGACTCATAGAGGGAAGAAACACATCCTGACTCTAGTGGATTTCGCAACTCGGTACCCAGAGGCAATTGCCTTGACCTCCACCGAAGCACCTGTAGATGCTGACACCCTAACCAAGATCTTCTTTCAGCTGGGTTTTCCCTCCAAGATCCTGACTGACAGGGGTGGGAACTTCCTGGCAGAGGTGATGAAGTGCCTGTGGGAATGCTGTGGGGTGAAACACCTCAAGACCACAGCCTACCACCCTCAGACAAATGGGCTCATAGAAAGGTTCAATGGGACCTTGAAAGGTATGCTAAATGCCTATGTGGACTGTAACCCCAATGACTGGGATGAGAAACTTCCGCATTTGCTCTTTGCCTACCAGGAGGTGCCCCAGGAGCCCACTGGGTTCTCGCCCTTTGAGCTGATGTTCAGAAGGCGAGTTAGAGGTCCTCAATTTGGTGAGAGAAGAGTGGGAAGGGAAAATCTCTTCCACCAAGACCTCCGTGGTAGAATACGTGCTCAGCTTTCGTCAGAAGCTAACTGACATGATGAAGGTGGCACGAGACTCCCTGGCCCAGGCCCAGGAGAAGCAAAGCACCTAGTATGATGAAAAGGCTAGCTTATGTACCTTCAAATGAGGTGATAAGGTCATGGTTTTCCTGCCACTAAAGACAGACAAGCTGCAAGCAGCTTGGGAAGGTCCCCATGTAATCCTGGACAAGCTGGATGATGTGACCTATGTAGTGGCCAGGAGTGGGAAAAAGCCTAAGACAGTTCATGTGAACATGCTTAAACCATACTTTAATAGAAGTGATGCAGTATTCCAGATTTCCTCAGTAGAAGGATCACCTGAAGATCCAGAGGAGCCGGTCATGTATGTTGACTGGGATGGAGAGTCAGGAATAGAGGAACTCTGCCTGCTGGACCATCTGCCCTCCCACGACAAGGACAAGCTGCTCACAGCACTCAAAGGCTTTGAGACAGTGTTCTCCAACAAACCAGGTAAAATGGACCTGGCAGTACACTCTATAGACACGGGCAGCCATCACCCTATCCAATCCAAACCTTACCCGGTTAACAAGAAGGTCAGGCAAGAAATAACATGAAAGATCACAGAGACGAAAGGGTTAGGGGTACTCTGGCCTTCAATGAATCCCTGGGCCAGCCCAAAGGCTTTGAGACAGTGTTCTCCAACAAACCAGGTAAAATGGACCTGGCAGTACACTCTATAGACACGGGCAGCCATCACCCTATCCAATCCAAACCTTACCCGGTTAACAAGAAGGTCAGGCAAGAAATAACATGAAAGATCACAGAGACGAAAGGGTTAGGGGTACTCTGGCCTTCAATGAATCCCTGGGCCAGCCCAGTGGTACTTGTCCAGAAGCAGGATGGGTCCATCCAGTTCTGTGTGGACTACCGGAAGCTGAATGCTATTACCACCCCTGATGCTTACCCTATGCCCAGGACGGACTCTTTACTTGATCACCTGGGCCCGGCCAAGGTTATCTCTACTCTTGATCTGTCCAAAGGATTCTGGCAAATGGCACTGGATCCAGATGCCATTGCCAAGTCTGCCTTTACCACACCTGTGGGACTATATGAGTTTACAGTTTTACTTTTTGGTATGCGCAAGTCTCCTGCATCTTTTCAAAGACTGATTAATAACCTGTTACAAGGATGTGAGCAGTTTGCCATGGCTTACATTGATGACATTGCCATCTTCAGTCAGGACTTGGAATCGCACCTGATTCATCTGACCACCGTGTTAGGCAAGATCAAGCAAGCTGGTCTTACTGTGAAAGCCAAAAAGTGCCAGTGGGCACTATCTGAAGTGGTATATTTGGGACATCATGTGGGTGGAGGTCATATTGCTCCCTTGTGGGACAAGATCGAGGCCATTAGGGACTGGCCGCCTCCACAAACCAAGAAGCAAGTCAGAGCCTTCCCTGACCTGGCTGGATATTACAGGCAGTTTGTCCCTGGATTTGGAGTGATGGCAGCTCCCCTACATGAGTTGACCAAGAAGGGCAGCCCTGATCCAGTGGTCTGGAAGCAGGGGTGCCAAGAAGCATTTGACACCCTAAAGGCTGCCTGATCAAACAACCGATTCTGAATGCACCGGTCCATGATAAACCCTTCTACGTAGCCACTAATGCCTCTGACTCAGGACTTGGATCTATACTCTTACAAGAGCACCAAGAGACACGGCACCCCATGGTGTACTTAAGATGGAAGTTAATCCCTGAGGAGCAGAACCTGTCATCTATCAAGAAGGAGTGTTTGGCAATCGTCTAGGTGCTGAACAAGCTGAGGCCCTATTTGTGGGGGCAGCAGTTCACCATCCTATCAGACCATGCCCCACTGCAGTGGTTGCAGACAATGCAAAACACCAATGCCAAGCTTCAACAATGGGCCTGGCAGCTTCAGGAGTTCAACTTCAACGTCAAACACATCAAGGGAAGCCAGACTGTGATAGCAGATGCCCTGTCACAAAAGGACTCTGGGCAGTGGGTTGGATGGACTCAGGCACACCTGAGAGAGTTCTGGCATGGGAGCTCCCCAATGTGCTTTCATGTTCTGTGTGTAGTATTGTTATGACCAGTTTTATGTGTTGTGTAATCTCTCTTTAGGTATGAAAGGTGACCCTTCCAAATGAAACACGCTCGTACTCATAGCTCTGTAAAGCCAGCCATGTGTCCAAGTTTTTAAAGGAGGGAGGGGAGGAGTGTGGCAGAAGGCCACCTCTGTTTCTCCCCAAAACTCTGCACTGTGACAATTTGGTTAAGATGGGCCCTGGAGAGGGTACACACCTTACCCTATCTCTTTGGGTGACCTGAGCTGGATACATTCCTGAGGGAGGGGGGAAACCTGCTCCCTCTGCCTACATGAAAAAATTTTGAAAAAATCTTTGAAAAAATTATCAAGGCTCACATTTGTGAGAGTCCAGCAGGACAAATTATGCTGAGGGGAAACCAGCATGGGTTCGTGGCAGGCAGATCGTGCCTGACAAATCTAGTCTCTTTTTATGACCAGGTTACGAAACGCCTGGACACAGGAGCAGGGGTGGATGTCGTATACTTGGACTTCAGGAAGGCCTTCGATACGGTATCCCACCCCATACTGGTGAACAAGTTAAGAGGCTGTGACTTGGATGACTACACAGTCCGGTGGGTGGCGAATTGGCTGGAGGATCGCACCCAGAGAGTCGTGGTAGATCGGTTGGTTTCGACCTGGAAGGGTGTGGGCAGTGGGGTCCCGCAGGGCTCGGTCCTTGGACCGATACTCTTTAATGTCTTCATCAGTGAGGACGAGGGAGTGAAATGTACTCTGTCCAAGTCTGCAGATGACACAAAGCTATGGGGAGAAGTGGACACGCCAGAGGGCAGGGAACAGCTGCAAGCAGACCTGGACAGGTTGGACAAGTGGGCAGAAAACAACAGAATGCAATTCAACAAGGAGAAATGCAAAGTGCTGCACCTAGGGAGGAAAA
>NW_005842071.1:2536508-2544247 GCF_000455745.1 Alligator sinensis | reverse complement strand
GCCGGGGGGGGCGGGGGGCAAAAGACCCTGCCAGTCTGCCCGGCAACCAGTGATGCATTTCAAATTGGTTGGATGGCAGCCAACAGGTACTGGCCTCCATTGGACCAGGTAAATGAGGTCATAAGTGCTATATAAGTTAAGGACTGCCCAGGAGGTAGGAGGCAGTAGCCATGAGGAAGACTCAGAGAGAAGAGCTGAATCATCTGAAACTTGCTGTCTCTCAAAACTCATGATCAAGGAACTGCCTGCCTCCAGAGGGAATCTCCATCTGCCTCTGGATGATACTTGTGAGTAACCTACCTGAGATCTAACTAGATATATTGCTTGCAGTAACTCAGATGCATGATCAAAGGCTACCCAGCCATGCCAATTCACTCTGTGGGATTTCTCTGATATTGCTCTACCCTGTACCCTATTGCAACCCTACCCCTTGTAACCAATAAAGTTCTCCTTTGTACCTAGCATGGGAAATTTATTGGGTGTGGGTCTAGATTATGCCTTGGGGTCCCCTTGGTTCAGCTGACTAAGGGAGACCACTACTTGTGCTTCCTACTGAGAGAAGCACCCCCAAGTGCTTGAAGTGAGTCAAGTCCCCTCAAGGGCTACTAGGTCTCTGTTTCCCAGGATGCACAGAGCCAGAACAAAGCCCAGCCCTGGGTGGTGGCAGTTTTTACCCCAGGCTAGTGGGTGTGCTCCAGGAGTGGGGTTGGCCAGACATGACGCACCCCCAGGGAGGCACTCGGAGCCTGGAAGGTGGTCGGGCACAGTGAGGTGGGTGGCTCAACACAGGAGCACCCCCTACTGGCCCACCACAGGCTGTAGCCTGTAGCCTGTTGGGGGGCTGTAGCCCCTACTGAGGGCCGTGGCCTGGGGGGTCAGTCCGTGAGCTGCGCAGGGGAGCTGCTCCCTTCCGGGGGCAGGGGACCCACCCCTCTTGACCAGCCCCCCTCATGTGCCCCCCACACCCACAGTCTCCCCACAATCCACCCATAAACCCCTCACCCACATACCTGGCCCTGTGGGTCAAGAGTGAGGGGACTGGGGTGGGAGGCAGGCTGTGGGTTGAGAGTGAGGGGCAAGGGCAGGGGCAGGGCACTAGTATATCAGTGCTGCTCAGTGCTGCACAACCTTGGGTAGGGGCAGCTCTGATTTTTCTATGACAAAAAAGCCAGAAGTCAATGCTAAATTGTATAGATATTTAGAATTTATTTTATTATGATGATAGATGCACTGGTAGGCTTCCAAATTACTTTAAAATTGTGAATATGTCAATAAAACAGAGGCCAACTGATTTTGCAGTTTTTAAATAGAGAACACCATTATTCCTTCTAGTGAGGCAAGTGGCAGGACCCAGGCAAAGGAGCCTGCTCAGAGCTAGCACCCAGGACCCAGCTGGAGGTGACTGACATCCTGGCCACTTGGGGCCAAGAGGACATGCTTTGACAGTTCAAAGCAGGCCACCACACTGAGAATATCTTCCGGGTGATAGCTGCCCAGATGGCTGGGGGTGGCACATGTGGCAGTAGTGCCATACAAAGGCCAACTGTGCTGCCACAGCCCACTGGCAGCTGGCCCAGAGGTGCAGATGCCTCTAAGGACCATGCAGTTCCCATCTGGGTCTGGCAGGCATGCAGCCTTGGGGCCACATGCTGTGGCAGGGGGGGGGCCAGTCACAGACAGGCCGCCGGCCCCACTCATAGGTGGCAGCAGGTCACAGCCAGGCAGCAGCCCCCACTGCTGGACTGCTGCAGTGGGTAGAGGGTTCAGGGAACTCTCAGGGCTGCTTCAGCAGCCCAGCTGGCCCAAGGGGTAGTGTCCACAGGTACCAACTGGCTGGGCCCCAGAAGCTCCTGAGAGTGAGTAACCCTGAGCTACTTGCCAGGGCAGCTTTTTATACTGCTGGGGCCAGGACAGGTGCTGGCCACAGACTAGCTACTCCTGGCTGCAGATCCAGGAGGAGCCAAGCAGGGTTATTTTGTCCCAAGTGGCACAACTTGCACCACAACAAAGTGCATGTCCGGGCGTGTGCACTGAGGCAAAGAGCCCCGGCTCAAATTTGTACCCCTTCTATTTGAGCTACTGCAAACCCTGCATGTGTGGACGCACCGAGTGTACAGATTGTAAACAATGGAGTGGGAAATGTGTCAGGTACTTTTCATCTGTTGAGCTATGGAATCATTTCAAAGACCTGAAAATGATTTCTATTCAGCAGTAGGCTTGGAGTGTTGTTATAGCCAGAAAGGTCCAGGAAATATGTGATAACCAAGTTTTTTATCTTTTTGTTGGGCTAGTTGTATAGTTGGGAGAGGTGTTAGACAAGCTTTGGGCACAAGTGTCCTTCTTCAGGTTACAGGAAAGAGTAATGTAATTAAAGAAATTTCTCCAAAGTATAGCCAGAAAATAAAGGGCCCTGAAACTTATTATATCATAACATCTAGTCGTTGAAAGAAAAAGGCTGAGAAATATAGATGTTGGAAGAGTTTATAATTAATCATTTGAGTTTTTCATAGATCCAAGCCAATATGTCAGATTAAATCTGATACATTATTGCATTTCTATTGAAAATTACTAGTCTAGCATGATGGCACAGCTTTATACTTCTACTTGCCTGATCTAAGCAGATTTGGATATATACATTAAAATATTTTTTGAATTAGAGATTTCAGCTCAATTATAAAATTGGAATAGTTAAAACAAAATCAGGTTTGCCCTTCCAATGACCCTATCCTACATCTTTATATGTTCACAGGTGATGTATAATACAGTTTCCAATCCTAGAACAGATGTCTGCCTCTGAGCACCTTTTAACATTATTTATGAAAGCAGGAGCTGAACTGGTTCCAAACTTGTGTTACAAATAATCCTATCAAGATGCCACAGTTCAGTCTGCATTAGGAAAAATGGTGGGTATTTTTTATTCCAAATCTTGTAGAGATTTTGACCAATTAATTGTGTAAAATTTGGAAGCTATTTTATAATAATTGACCATTCTGTACGAATGTTGACAGTCTTTCATTGATATCGTTATATTATATGCCCTGGGCTGCTCTGCCACATCACCATTTGTCCTATTAACTATAAATCCAACAAGAATGATAGTTCCATTCTTCCAGCACTGACTTTGGAGTGCTTGTGCTGTTATTGCTCCTAATTTTAGACAAGAAAAAGGCAGAGGCAACTAGAAGTCATGTAGCACTATGAACACTAAGAAGTCAGACAGATCCTCTGCTATATTGTTACTGACCTGACATGCAGCAATTACAATGATGTTCTTGTGAGGAATGCAGATTTAAGAGAATGGGATACCCTATTTTTCCCATGGAAACTAAATAGAATAGATCTGTCCTGGAATGAAATACAGACTTTTTGTTCTCTCCTTTACAGCAAAGTATAAGCATCTCCTCTAACAATGAAGCAAATGAATTACGTGTTACTGATTGTACCTACTGATTCTCTTTTATTTCTGTGCTCGTGAGGACTCCTGTATCTTATCTTCTTTCTTGGAATCTCTTTCTTCCTTTTTGTAGCCTGATCTGCAGTGCCTCCCATGCCACTGGCTGGCTATATTGCTATCCAGCTAGTTGCAAGAATGCACCAACAAAATAAAATGCATCCCAGGAATATAAGCTTAGCCAAAGCTGCTGTATAATATATTAATATAAGGTACTGGACTTAATCAACCATGTTTGTGCAGGAAAAGGGACCTCACAGTCAGTGTGGGCAGGCAAGAAGCAGCATATCTTCAACGTAATGGTTCAAGCAAAAGATTAGGATGTCTGATTTACAATGGAAGACAATCCTGAAAATATTGCAGTGCCATTGTAGAATGGTGGCAGAGCTGCATTTGGATTTCTGCATTCAGCTCTCATCACCTTATCTCAGAAAAGCACAAACAGGACAAGTTTACCTATCGAGGTAAAATAAGGACCAGAATCCAGATAACCTCTGTCTAAAGTTTATTCCAGATGAAGTGAAGGTGATGCTGTGGTACATGGGGAAGCAGAAGAAGAAATTATAGGAATAATAAAACTCTTATTTGGGAGATTATTATTTGTATTATTTCTTCTTGCTATTGTGCTTGTACCTACAGACCCCAAATGCAATCAAGTCCCTATTGTACTTGGTGATGTACAAAGACTAAGAAGCAGCTTCTGTCCCAATCTAAAGAGACGAGACAGACAGAGAGGGGAAGTGACTTGCCCAAGGTTACAGAACAGAGACAAAACTAAGTAAAAACCCCAGGTCTTCTAGATCTCATGCCCATGCTACGTCCATTGGACCATTCTTTGCCAAACATGTTTGCAGTCTTGGGATACTTTTGAACTATGTCTCTTTAACGTCCATGTCCACAGAAGCTAAGCTTACTCAGTAAAGGCTTGTCTGAATAGATACTGTCTTGTCTTTTTAACAATACTTAGGTCATAATTGATATATGTTTGTTTTATTGCTATGTGCTCAAAAGCCATATGGTGGCCACACTGTATACTGCTGAAATAAAATTCCCCACAGAAGGTGTATAACCCTGAAATCCTGCAGTTCAGCATGAGGATCTATAGGCTATAAAGAAAGGAGAGTGCCCCTTGTGTTAATTAGGCAAACCCACCCCTTTCTGGCTCTGCTGCAACTAATGGAAGTTTCAATAGCCTTTTGGGGTAGAGTAGCTGCCCTGCATGACACCAAGATGGCTTAAGCCAAGAGCTCCTAGGCTTGTCTAAAGGGCTTCTTATTTCTGTTAAAAATTAACATCATTATACCCTTAATCTTTGCTACATAAGCACAAGTACTCTTGTGAACCTGTCATTTGGGGAGTACATGCCAAGTAGAGTCAGGTTCATGAAATGACAGCGTGATTCATCAGGATTTATAAATCACACTCAATCTCTGTGATCTTACTAGGGTGGGTGCAAGCAGGCTTTTTCAGGTGTGACTTCACCCTGATGGAGTCAGGTAATGCCTGGTAGGTAAGTTGTTGTATTGTGGTTGTTACAATACAATAATGAATTTGGTTTAATCTCTGTGGGTGCATCTACATGTTCAACTAATGTGGAGCAATAAACTCCAGTGCAGTTTGCACCAGAATCAGTTGCTCTGGATCCAACATCTACATGTGCACCTGGGTCCACAACACTTTGAGCTGGGGCAGAGCAGCCCCAAGTTAGCAGCAGGCTCAGGGGGTCAGCCCCAGGCTCCTGGTGATAATGTTGGACAGTGTCGAGGCTGACTGGGGCACGAGAGTGCTAAAATGCAGAGCCATGCAACAGGCAGCCCCCCACTATTTAGTGCCCTTGTGCCCCAGCCAGCCCCTGTCACTGTCTACATATGCATTTCAGTGCATGTAATTACATAATTGATTTAATTAATTGATTTACTACATTGTAATACTGACACACATATAGACAGTGATGCTTTACTGCAGAGCTAATTAGTCAACTGCAGTAAAGCACATGTGTAGATGCACCCTGTACGAACAAAATAAGTACAGGATTTGTAAAGGTCCTTAATGCTGTTTAGACCTCTAAATAGCCACCTTCAAGCATACTGGACACATCAACATGTTCAATTAATTTGGAGAAATAAACTCCAGCGCATATCACACTGGAGTTTATTGCTCCCAGTTACAGCATTTGAACGTGTGCCTAGGACTGCAGCACATTGAGCTGGGTCAGAGCAGCCCCTGTTGGCAAGAGGCCCGAGGAGGTCAGGCTGTGAGCCCAGGGCTGCTGTGACCTGCTCAACTGTGGAGGGACTGGCTAGGGCATGAGGATGTTCCAGTGCAGAGCTAGGTGACAGGCAGCCCACAACACTGAAGTACCCCCCTGCCCCAGCCAGCCCTGTCAGTGTCTGCATGGGTGGTGTTGAACAGTAAAGAACTCCACCATAGGATACTACTTGTATTTACTTTATTAGATTACTGCAGCCTAATAGGGCCATGCGTGTAGACACAGAGACGTTACTACAAATCTAATTAGGCAGCTCTGCAGTAAACGTCTCATTTAGACATTGCTCCATGCAGTCTCCCTCCTAAACCAGAGGCAGTGTAGCTGCCTCCTCATTGTACTGAAGACAGGCCAATTACTGCTGTTGACCACCAGTGTGGAAGCCAACTAGCCCAACCCCATGCCCACAGAGATGCACGGACACAGCTATACTGCTTCCAGTTCAAGAGGAAGCCTGCAGGGAGCAGTACAATGTCTTTGAGCACACCTCTGTTTGGCATCCTAAATCTATGGTCTAAACATGGCCAAATGACTCAGGAATAGTAACTCCCAATGAAAGGAAATGAGTTGGTTTTCTGAACCTGCTTAGATAATCCCAGCCCAAACCCATTTTGTATTATGTAGTCATGTAGTCACATGTAGTCATGTCACACATGTAGTCATGTGTGTATGTGTATAAATTAAATATATCCACGCGCGCGTGTGTGTATGTATAAATCAAATATATCCACATATCTATATGTGTGTGTGTGTGTATATATATATATATATATATATAGATGTATATATGGATATGTATTTGTTTATATGGATATATCCACAAATACTGCACTGTATAAATAACAAAGATCACTGTGAGTTGAAATTTACAGCAAAAGAAAAGCCTGGTCCAATTTCCCACTGGTAGTGAGAAACTGATTCAAGTGTGATCACCCTGTTTTAATCCTTGCTAGTAGAAAGTAACCAGACAGAAAAAATCAAATACATGGCAAAACAGTGGTACCCAGAGACAGAACAAAGAAATGCATTGAGTAAGTTTACATGTAATTTTTAAAAATCCTTTCTTAGAACATTTAATGCTGTCGTAAGTAAAAGGACTCTTCCATTAACTCGTGGAAAATTCAAACCCTGATGGCATAAGATTAAGCAGGTATACCTGTACATCTAGAAATCAATGTTTCAAAACCCTGATGCTCAAGAAACATTTAATCTTCATTATTCCATAAGTATACTGTATATGGTTTTTTTTGGGTTCCATTTTGTTGATGAAATGTAGATGCTAAGGTAGTACTACCACGATTTAGGAAAGAACTATGCATTCTTTGTCCAGGCAACTTAGCAGTCACCATTTATTCTTCTCGTACTCGAATAGTTTCAGTAATAGTTCTGCTTGCAGTAAATTGGTTGGTCTGCCAAATAATTAATTTTTCCCTCCACATACAGGTCAAATTTGTTCAGAAAAGTTAAGGTTCATATCTGAAAAAGTATTAAAATTGTTCATTTTGTTAGAGTATCTCTAAGAGGCTCCTGTCCCTTGTCGTAGGGAGCGTACAAAAATATCAAAAGGTCAGTTCCTTCTTCGAATGATGAGGGTCAACAGGAAGCTTAACACAACAGATGGGATGGGAAAAGAAAACAACAATGAGATGATTGTGATCAAGATAATAAGCAATATCGCAGAACTATAGGAACAGCTTATCTGTGAGTATAATAGATACTACTATTTGAGCACCATCCACCTAGAGGATGAATTTAGACAATTCCAGTTACTTATTTTAATCAGTGCTAGAGAAGTTTGGATTCACTTGAAATTTCTGCCACTTAAGATGCCACAGTTGCCAATTGACTTGTTCTGTTACCCAACAATTTCTAAGTTTGTCTCTGATGCTGAGATCACCAGTCACACGCCCATAGCACTGTGTGAAAAATAACCAAGATCCAAATTCAGAAAAGCTTTTTACTTTTAAGTGCATCTTTTAGGCATTATTCTATAGTAATTCAATTTTAGTATAAATATGTGTT
>NW_005842071.1:2515643-2536477 GCF_000455745.1 Alligator sinensis | reverse complement strand
AGGGAAAGATCATCTCTCTACTAAGACTGCTGAAAACTACCTGGGTTAGAAGAAGCAAAATGTAGATGGGAACTAGGAACAAACCATTTTTCTAAACACTTGGACCTTAACACACAATATTTAGCTCACCTTTAAATGATGATATCCTTAAATGAGATTATAGTAATGTCTGGAAAAAAGGCAAATTTGTGTCCCTTATTATAATGTGTGTCAAAGATAAGTGAATGACTGGCTGCCCAACACAACACACCACTTAGGAGTACAGTCCAAAATGAATACAACAAAGGCTGCGGGGATGGACCCAGAGCATTTGCTTTCTGGTTAGATGACCTTTTTTCTACTCATTTGATCTACTGACATGTCTCAATGGCTTTTTTCTACTTAGAGTAAGAACATAGACTTGGTGTTGTGTACATTCCTAGTGCTCAGATTTCATTTTCACTTATTATGTGTGATAAAATACACCAATTTCAAATGTTTGTATCCTTATCTCAGCTATGATGAAGACATTGGTTGTGCTTTTATTCTGGTAGGGTTATTGTGTTTCTTTGTTTGGTTAGTTGGTTGCTGGCCTTTTTAAAATTCTGTGTAATTTTTGTCCTGCAACAATTGATTTTTGTGGTATTTTGCATTTGTTTTCCTCAAGAAAGGGAAGATAATGGGAAAAAGAAAGAGATGTTTTTGAATATCTAAATGCCACCCCAGTAGCATAACTTGGGATGGGCCAGAGGGACACCACCCTGAGGCACCAACTTAAGAGGGGTGCCAGAATAAACCCCCCCACCCCAAGGTCCATGCCCCAGCAGCAAAAGCAGCCCCACAGCATGGCTGTTGCAGCAGCAGTTGGATGCATGGATACCATGCTGCTGCTGTAGGAGCAACAAGAGGGGGGTGCAGATCATGCCACATCAGTAGCAGCAGCTGGGTACTGTTTTTTTGACTATTCAGAGTAGGTAAGACTCCCACCCCTGCCCCCTGTGCTCCTGGCTTTCTGAGCATTCCTTCCCCTTCAGCACTAAGTAGCACCTTCCCTTACCCGCTCTGTGCTCCTGCAGGTTTTTCCCCGGCTTGTTATGCCTCTGGCCATATCCAGTAGGCTACATGACTGCCCTACTGTTGATGGTTTGCACTTACCTTTTATGCATTTTACATGATCTACAAAACTAAAAATAACCCTGACATTAGAGACAGGAAGTGAGCGCTCCTCAGAAGTAACACTAGGCAAAGTGAATGGTAAGTAAATCAAAATACTTAATATACAAGTATATTCCATATATTCTCACATGCTACATGCCCCCAAACAAGATATGCATCTTGTTTTGAAAGGAAGACTGAAGGAAAAAATCTTTCCTTGAAAATACTGATAAGTAGCAGTGAGTAACTGGGTATCAGTAGCTAGAAGCCCAGGATGCTTCATTGTGCTGCTCCCTATGGAGCACATGCAACACTTTGCTTTTCCCAGCAGAGGCTTATGCTACAGAAACTGCTTTTACCATTTTTCCTCGCTTATAATGTGCATCACAATTTTCAGCAGCTCTTCTAGGGAAAGTGTGTAAACTGTATGCAAGAAAGCATTATGAGACAAGCATCTAAGCTCCTGAAAGTATTGGGAGTTCAGGCACAGCTCTATAATTAGCATTACCTATCAGCAGTTGTTATCTTGCCATTCTCTGTATAACACACATAGGCACCTATACTCAGCCACAGTGGATTTCTCTTTGAAAAGTAGCAAGTCCTTCACTGACTATATAAGTATCCTAGGCACCTTTGGCACCATGCTGAATTATCTTCCAGAGCAAGAAACCTAAAAAGTAAGTGTTGTAATACCCAAGTCATCTGCTTGAGGAAATAGGGGAGAGTATACTGTATGTATGTATGTGCAACAGCCATAATGAAGAAACAAAACATTTAAATACAATTTGACATATTGATGCATTAAAATGTTTTAGTTTAAGTTGGAACTGAATTATTTAATTTTGATTTTTTTTAATGGAAAACGTCTAAAAATAAGGACAACATTAAAATTTTCTTGAAGTAAATTTTGATTTTTCACAAACTGCTGCTTCTATTTGAAAACAATTGATGAAAAATTCTCAGTTAGTTCTACCAATTATTGAAAAGAGAGGCCATGTGGCCAAACTAAATTGAAGTTATCATCTCTGGAAATCAGTCAAAGAACGGTATTGTTTAAATGTTGTGAAGTCACACGCAGTCTGCTGCTCAATGTTTTACTGTATTGTTTGTTTAAAAAAGTAACGTTGGATGTTCTACAATGATTCTAAGCTACTATATATCAATGCCACAAGGAATTAAATCACGCAATAACACATCAGGGCAACAAAACAATATGTTGCTACCACTAGATGGCAAGAAGCACATACTCTAAAGTGAAGCAGAACATTTCCAATTCTAATATGAAACTGAATATTTTATTTATGTACATAGATAAGTGCTAAATCCTGCCCTGTACTGAATGAGTGAGAAAGGAGGTTAGATATTGTAGAGGCTTTGTCAGGGATAGGCTAACCTGTTCAGACACTTGAATTCAGCCCCACCTGTGCTTAGTTATCTACGTTCTAGGTATTGGGTATGATTTAAGGCTTGAGTCCAGGGCTGGGTCAGTTGACTAAGTATCATGGTAGCTAGAAGGCAATAGTGTAACTAAAGGGGAAGCAGCCAGGGCACCAACCAGCCCTGGTCACTGACTTACAGAGGGCATAAAAATAGCAGTTGCTGCTGTCTTTCTCCCAGCTGCTACACTGCTTCCAAGAGCCCAGCTGCAGCCACTGGCCTCTGCACTACCACCACCCAGGGCACAGAACTGCCCAGTTACAGCTCTGCTAGGAGCTGATGCTTCTCATAAAATAAATTCTTTGTCTTCAGATGATGAGAGACTTGCAAAGACAGGGAGGTTTTTCTGCAGTATATACAGGTGGTTGGGTCACATTGCAGGTCAGGAAGTCTGAAGCTAGAGCCCTGATAGCAGGGTAATTGGGAAGCTTGGAGAAAGGGATCAGTAGGATTTAAGAAATCCTGCTAGAAAAAATTGGTGGGCTCTGGAGGACCGATAAAATAAAGTGGGGAATCCTGGAATGAGTTTAAGAACTTAAGGCTTTAGGAGGTTTTGGAACTTCTTGTTGAATTGCATTTTATGATTTGGCTGGAAAGAAATGGAATCTGAAGTGTGGAGGTAGATGAGAGAAAATGGACACAGGCTGCATACAGACGTTTGGGGAAGTTAGATTGCATTAAAAATAGCCACCCATTCTAAAGGAAGTTGGGATCAGGAGGGCAGGCAGGGTCTGTGAGTGCTAGGGAAATGGATAGGAAAAGCACAGCCCTGGGGTTGGGGCCAGTGGCTGGGCTCTCCCAGCCCTGGGGATGTACTGGGACCTGTACAGAAGTTTGGCTAAATTGGTCTCGCCACCCTGAGCTCAGACTACCTCAGAGGTACACTTAACTTAGATTGGTCTAAAATGGCCAAACCTATATAACTGTCCTGAACTTCTGTATAGTTCACATGTAGATCCACCTAACCACTGTAACACCTGCACCTGGGTGAACTAAGTTAGATCGGGTGGCTATTTTCAACATGATCTAACCTCCCATTAAACTCCACAAATGTCTGTAAGCAAGGCACAAGATAGCAAAGTCATAGTGTCATAGGGCTTTGTTCCCTCAAATTGCCTATAAGACTTCTCACTATACTAGGCATTTATCTATCAGGCTGGAGCTGCCATTGCATTGCCTCCCTGTGAGCTAAAAAGGAAGCATCTAAACCTACCATGTAGCAAACCAGGGAAGAAGGTTGATTCTAATTTCTGGATCAAGTAACTTTCAACAGAGGAACACTTTTTTTTATATATATACACACTTCACTGGTCTGACAGCCTATACAAGTCTGCAAAGAATCTGCCAAGCCTTTGTCAGAGGCAGACACGGTTAGCTTGGATTTCCCTCATACTACTTGAGCAGAGTACAGGAGGAAGTCTTAAAGTAAATGAAACTTGCAATCATTTAAAAATAATTTTGAACTATGACAGTAATGCAAAGGGGATACAAGTGAAATTTTCTAAATATGAGTTATCTGCCTAGGCCAGATTAACTATTAGTTCCTTAGTAGCACTCAAAGGCCTTAATAAGGAGCAATGACTCATTGTGCTGACCACTATATTAATATAATATAAAAGTCGGTTCTTTTCCACAAAAGGCCTCAAAATTAAAAACCTGGACTTTAATGCTCTGTCGTTGGTCTTTCTTTTCCACTCCTGATTGTTCTCCAGAGACCATGACCAGTATGATGCTGCTGCTACAGCAGTTGGATTTATGAGCGTATCACCATTTAGTCCAGCAGATGGCATGCTGCATACCAAAGAAAACTGAAATGGAGGGAACAAGTGTTTTAAATGAGGTTAATCATTTAGCACAACCTGCAGAGAATGCTCAGAGGTCTTATAAAAAAGAAAAATGTCAAAAGAACCTCCTTCACACAGTGACATTTGCATGAATTTAACAAATGCCAAGTAGAATTTAATTGCATGCCAAGAAGACCTTTCCCTTACTGAATCGATCTGGGATAAATGCAATCTCAAGCAGACTTGTTGAATACCTTGATGCACAGTGAGGAGGCTTCTGGCCAGCATCAACATACAGCATCAACAGACAGATGCTAACTGAATTTAGGGTTCTCTGTTCTTCTGTGCCACAGATGCAGCTGGGGTAGGGAAACAGGCTACAATGCTATTTGAACCCCAAGAATTAGTGTAACTAAGGGGTGTGAATCCAGCCAAATTACAGAACTGGTTTTGACAAGCAGAGTTGTGGGCAGAGAAGCAGAAGATCCAAAGGGCTGCCACAGCTAAAAAAAGGAAAAGTCGCAGAAAGAGCTGATCAGAGGAGCAAGACTGCAATACAGATAAATGTTAGGGTGTCTGCAGAAGCTACACAGATTTACTCTTCCCAGATGGGCTAAGTTATTAGGTGAGAGATATATGCAGAATTTCATTTTTAAATCCCTCTCCACCTTCTGCTATATGCTTTGTTTTACTATTCAAATAAAGGTAAAATCTTTTTAAGAAGGATTACTGGTCACCATTCTCCACTGCTCAGAAACTTCAAAAAGAGAAGGACTATAGGTCTCTGAACTCACTGGACTTGCTAAGTAAGCATGACTGATATACAGCATGCAATAGCCCAGGAACCAAAAGTGAGAAATGGGAAATCAAGCCTTATGAGATAAAGCCTGAGAGGTGACAAGGAGACCCAAAAGAAACCAAGAAGAGAACAGAAGTGCATTTTACTCTATTGTTGGAGCTGGACTTGATTAGTACCTGATTAAAATGGATCAGTCAATGGCTGACCAAATAGCCCAGTCCAATGGGGATGATTTTTGATCCCTCCTATGTTTGGTGAACTAGCTAGATGCATCTATCACTGCCTTACTAGTCCAGTGACTTGGCCTGCACTATGGCTAATTAGTAAAACTTACAGACAAGAGAAAATGAACTGAAATTAATAAATGGTTTATTAACACACAGGCAAGTATTAACAGCAATGCTGAGGGAAAGATAGGAAAAAGGTAACACAGGTAAACAGATCTTATCCTGCTATTCCAACAGAGCCCTTAACAATCCTAATGAGCGCACAGGTGCGTGAACAGGGTGATACAAGTGCCTTTCACCTGTGACCAAATGGATCAATTCCCTGTTCCCTCACACCCTGAGGAGAGGGGTAATTCTTAACACAAACAAGAGCGTTGTGAGCCACTACTTAGGTGCACAGCACACCCGGGGAAAAAGTCTGGGGAGCTGACTCGAGCAACCCTCAGCTGCAGATCACTACAGGCAGGAGATGGAAGTATACTGGAGTCAGATTCTGGTGCAGACGTCCGCTAGGCTGTCCAGATCAACGGCCTCCACTAAGGTGCTCTTTATTGCCGGCCTGGTCCTGCAGAACACAACATAGGCCAAGCAACAGCACCAAGCAATCAACAGACACGACACTGCCCCAATCGTCCACAAAGCCACCTCCGCTACTACCATGCACAAACACTATCTTACCTCTCCCAGACACCACCCAGGCAGACCACACACTCTGTCCCCCTCCCCCCACACACACACTTTCTGTCAATCAAAACCTTTATATAATGGTGGTGTGTGCAGCATATCAGAGCTCTATACACAGCCCTGAGATTTGCACTGGGTACAGATATTGCTGCGCATGCTCTTAGTCCAGAGGTTGGAGAAGGTTCGTCTTCTGACCTTCTGAAGGTTCGTACTTAAGACACCCAGGCATGTTAGGTCATACAGAGGCTAGGTGATGACACCATGGACTCAGAACCATTTTGGCTCGAACACTATAACCATGACACTGGTTATTGGGCATGCAGGATCACTGTAACTTATATAATCTTTACACTTTTCTTGAAACTAAGTCCTTTGTACTATCCTATTTGTCCTTTTTTTGTCAGCAGTCTTTCTGCTCCTGTTTCAATAATATTTGCTTCACCTTGCCACAGATTGGTCTCCAGCCAAATTTTCTGAAGATCATGAATGTTACATGCTTCATTTTTTGAAGTCTGACTTGTGGGCCAGAGGGCCACTACTGTGAATCCACAGCTGGAAGGTGCGGAGCAGGACCGTGGGGTTGAGCATAATGGGCACAACCTTCCTTGAGCATCACATTGACAAACAAACATTCTTGGCCTATATACAGTTCCACACGTATGGAAAACAGTTGTGTTTACCTCAGATCACTGCCAAGCTGAACATTGGTGCTATTCACAAAAGTTAATGAATGCATTAGCTGTAAAGCTAAAATGGCATTTGGAGCAGCCTGCCTTCATTTCAACAGTGATTAGTGTCTGTTTTGCCATGTAACTAAGAATGAAAGCCCAACTAAATAATTAAAGTACAGTAAACTTGGAACAATGGCCAATTACACATGCACTACTAGTAAGCTATGTAATGATTTGTAATCAGATGAATCTGACTGCTTAGTAGTATAATAAAAGATTATGCAACAGCAGAGCTACACTATTTCCATATGCATATGAATTTAGCAGCACTTCCATGTTATATCTAATTCTTCAGAGATTAAGTCTAAAATTTGGAAAAGTAGCTTCAGTCCTCACCCATACAGTGTTAATTGACCAATTAAAATTTTTTCAGAGTATCTATTTGTACCCAAAAAGAGAAACATTTACAAGCTGAAACTTTTTTGAGTGTGGGGGGTGGTGGTACAGTGCTTCTTCCAGGAGTATTAGAGGCTCCATCTACCGTAGAAATTGAAATTGATTTAGGCCTCAGCTGTTTGGCGTCTTCCAAACTACAATAAATATACCTATATAAATTATATCAATAAAGTTATCTGTAAACTTATGGATATAGTAGTGACTGACAATCTAACAGTGAGACTAATATAACATAAATAATCAACTGCTGTCAGGAGTAGATCCTTACCAATCAATTAGATGAAAAGTTGGCATAAACCATTTGTTAAATTGAACAAGCAAATTCACAAAAACCAAAGTCTGTTTTGCCTGTTTTGCCAATAGGAAGATCAACTATATTTATTGACTAGAGTGTTTGCTTTGGATGTTCAGTACCACATTACAGTGTAAGAAGGTAAAAACAGAATTAGCACCCTTTGATATATATTGTGTTGCTTTTTCCAGTTATGGACAGAGACAAAACCTCAGTCTTGATCAAAGTATTTTGCTGCTTATCAGCAGCCTGCCAGCATCCTGGCAAGCTGCCCAGAAAAAGCATCTGGTGAGTCTGATTGCAATCTGTAGTCCAAAAATAGTAAAACCTAAACCCAGTGAGATGCACACATCAATTTATAGAGTAACACCTAGTGGGTTTAATATTTTTTGAACACTGAGTTGCACTGTGTGAGAAATGGGAAAAATTATTTCTGCTGTATGTGCCTTTATTAGACAATGATACTGCCATTTTCTGAATGTAATTTTTTGTGTAATCAAAGGTCATTGTGTTATCATTCATAACAAAAAGTTTGTATAAAAATATAAACTATAGAATTCTGATTTAGGGTGCAGTTTTATAAAATGCTCAACACCAGTTTCTCTCTCCTCCCATTGAAATCAAGGGTAAAATTCCCATTCACAGTTAATTTCAATAGCAGCAGAATTGAAATTGTTAGCTGCATTTGCAGGTCCTACCTTTATTAAGTAGCTCTTCTTAGGGCCTTGTTGTTACACATTGCACTTTGAGCTGCTCAAACATTGATTGGTGTTCATGCTACCTAGAGTTTGAAGCAGTCACACCATAAGGTTAAAAACCTTTTCTACAGGTCCCCCATCTGCACAGATGTGATTTGCCACTAGAAGGCTAGTGAGCAGGGGCCTAACTATGAGCTACAGCTGTGATTTGCCATTACAGGGCTGATGGTACAGGACAGGCATCTATCCCTGCTCTAAGTGGGGGGGGGTGACAGATGGGTTGGGGGGAGGACGCAGGAACATGAAGCTGGGAGGCAGAAAGTTAGTTGGATGGGGGTAGGTAATGAAATGGGGGGTGAAAGGAAATGCTGGTAGGGGAAGGGTGGTAAACTGAAGGATAAAATAAAAAGTAAACAAAAACTTGAAATAAAAAGGAAGTACATGAAAGATGGTTACATGCTTTAATAAATTGGGATTTGAGATTGGGGTGTGGCAGTGCTGCTCATGCTTCCCAGGGTGGCTGGGAGATAGGAAAGCTACTGCCCCTGCCCCAGGAATGAAGGGCCAGCTCTTGGGGACCCAAGTCAGCCCCCTACCTTGTGGACCCATCTGTGCCCTGTGACCTGGCTAGCTGTCATGTGCTTTGCAGGCTGTTTGCATGGGGTTGCATTCCTGGTGCTGGGAAGGTAACACCATCCAGAGCAGGAGTTGGCTTGGTGCCAGAACCACCCTCTAAGCAATAGAGTTTAGGTGGTGGAAAGTTTGTCCACACAAAACAGAAGGGTAGAATAGGGGACACTGCATCCTGGGATGCTGGTGGACTTCAACTTGGACAGTTCATCTATGAGGAGTGGCCACACATTAATAGAACAAGAGCTGGGTAACACATATCAGAGATAAACCTGCCTTGGAGTGGTGTAACTTTAAGCTGCCTACAATGTGCTTACAACTAGTTCCAGGTGTTAACATGTGAACAATTGTGGGGTTAAGAGCTCCTGACGCTACCTAAAATGTAATGTGTAACAGGCCCTTATGATTAAATATTTATATTTTTCAAATATAAATGGGAAGAAATATGGCAAAAGTTTTAAACAAATAACAGTAAGTAATCCTAAAAATCAGGTTATGATCTAAGGGCCAGATGCACAAAGAAATTGGTGTGGTGATGAATGTTTCTATGCCTAGCTTTAGCCCCCAATTTCCAGAGTGGAATTCATAACTCCACTAGGAATCGGTGTCACAGCAGTCAGCACACTGAGCTGAGTGATACACAGGCTAACTGATAGGAAATTCTAAAGAGAGGCATGAG
This sequence comes from Alligator sinensis, assembly GCF_000455745.1. NCBI lineage: Eukaryota > Metazoa > Chordata > Crocodylia > Alligatoridae > Alligator > Alligator sinensis. Next base: position 2,526,986 of record NW_005842071.1, on the reverse strand, counting down.
TATGAAATTCCAGTTCTGTTCCAGATTTAGGCCATATTCATAGTCAGATACCAATGACAGATTAAGATCCAAAGCCTGAACTTAGAAATGGACTTAGACATCTTGGTCAGGGGTGCTCAACTCCCAGCCTGTGGGCCAGCTCCAGCCTGCAAAGATGTCATCCGGCCCTGTGGATCTGAAAATTTTCTGGCAAGGGAGCATTAGCAGCCTGATTCAAATATGTAGAGCTTGGTTGAGGTGACATGGGGTCTAACCCCATGAGGGATCTGGATTACAAACCGGCCCTGTGCCACTCATCCAGCCCACAGGACCAAAAAGATGAGTACCACTAATCTTGGTTATTTTTCTGGGCATGTACGTGTTCATTCTTTATTTTTAAAACCTGACTGCTTACTCCTTATAATGCTTAGTGCTTAGAGCACTTGCCAAAGAAATGGGAGACACAAAATCAATGCCCTTTTCACCCTTAGGAGATTCACATCCACGTGTCCCACCTCCCAGGAGAGCATGGTAATTATCAGGCTATTAAGCAAAGCTGGAATATGGGCACACTCCACTCTTCCCATTGTCAGCAAAGAGCAATAGATTTGTGAAGCTGAAGATAGAATAGCTGTGTAATCCAGTAAAGAGGGAATTTGGCTAAGAGAAGGGAAGTTGGTACCAGTTCCTATCCAAAATGCTGTTTTATGACTTGGTTCATAGCTTTCCCGGGGAGAGGGAGTGGAACCCAGGATTCCCATATCCCAGCTGGGTGCTGGCCTCACTGGGCAACAGACATGCTCATACTTGCTCTCTCTTTCTGGTCTTTCACCTTTTGCTGAATGTAACAGGGAACCCCTGTCCCTATTAGCAGGAGAGCTTCAGTAGGTAAAGGACCAGGGATCAGGCAGCTAGTGAGGCAATTAACTGCACCTCTTCCTGGGGAAAGACGGGCAAAAAAGGACTAATCAGGTGGGTGGAAGGGGCTGGGCTGAAGGATATAAGTCCCAGCCTTGAGCTGGAAAGGGCAGTCTGCAAGGAAAAGAGCTCCTGTATGAGGCTGCTACTGGAGATAGGCTGGTAGGCACCCAAGCAGTCTCAGAGGGCTAAGAAGAAGCAAAGGGAAACTCCTATGTTAGAGGGAAGTATTAACCCAGGGCTAGGAGAATTTTATTTCACAGCCATTGTGATGGTGTTTGTTGTGTTTAAATATCGGAGGACCAGGTTGTAGATATAAGGGCAGAGGAGGCCATGGACAGGGGTGCTTTAGTACAGTGGTTCGCAACCTTTTTTGTACCAGTACCCATTTGTAAACATTGATAGCCAGCCTGGGACCAGGACTTGATGTTCCCATTGTGGGACTGTCCTGCCCAATTAGAGACAGGTGGTCACACTAAGTGTGCTGGAATGGAGCAGCAGCTGGAATCTTTGAATCTCCCAAGGAAGGTTAGATATACCATCACTGTCCCCATGTCCCCTCAGCCTCCTGCTCTTCCTCATTCAGCACCCTCTTCCCCTGCCCCCAGGGCATATGGAAGTTTTGCCTAGGGCACAAAACCTTTTACTTATGCCTCTGTCTTTGAAGCCAGACATGCCATTTCAGAATTATTGAGGCTGGCAGTCCTGTGAACCAAATGGACTAGGCTACAATTCTCAGAAGGTTGGAATATTACTCTTCAGTCTAATTCAACTTCTATAGTTCTTCCAAGATTGACATGTAGGAATTTTACATCTGAACATAATAGTAAAGAAAAACATAGATATAAAAAATAAATAAATAAAGTGGAAGAAGTAGAGACTGTTAGTCCTTTAACTTGATGCTCAATTTGTCAATGCCAAAATCTGCCACTAGCATGAAGAATGTAAGCATATTTTTCTTGCTAATATTATAGCTATAACTGTGTGTGGTACCAAGCATCATCTTTTTTTACCTTGCTCTCAAAGAAACTCTACAAAAGAGCAAGTTTTGGCTAAGATTTTAAACAATGTGATACCACGGAAGGATTACAGCACTTACTCCCACTTTCTCTCATGCTATTGCTGGAGCAAATGTAAATTTCTCCTCCTCACATGGTGCAATAATTTAAGAATTAAAGCATTTTCTGGTAGTTTCTAGAAAAGGCACTGCACACTTCTCTGTATTTTTCTACCTAATAGAAATAAAAAACACATCTTGTTGTTAATAGTTCAAATCAATCCTTTTGGCAGAGCAACCCTGCTGTAGTTGCAGGGGATAAAAAGCAATAACTGGATAGGATCAATTTAAAATACTCCAATTTTCAAGCATTCTGTTAGAGTGAAAAGTGCACAAGAGCAGGGATCATGCACAAAGCTTTAAGTCCATTAATGCCCCAGGATATAAAGATTTAAGTGCTGCGTAGAACACCATGAGGCCTACCACACTGGTGAGAATTCCACCCTAAATAATGATGTAATATTGGTGGGATGTGCTTCTAGCACAGAAAGCATTAGGCTCCAATCCTTAAAACATTTGTATACTTGAACAGTATATAAACATCTGCATGCTTTCATTATATCCCATAGTCCTGCTAATGCACATATGTATGCAAAGGATTCGGGCCTTACATGGCCATTTTGCTAAACCTGTTCTGTCTCAGAAGGAGGTACTGATGTTTCACTTGGAGTTGCCCATGTGAAAAACAGAGGTAAATGAGAACAAACTCAGGCCATGTACTTGCCCTAACCCCCATGTTTCTGATAAATCCTATTGAATCCTGAGCTTGTTAGAATAAAAATATATCCCCTGTGACCAGTTTTATGTTTCCCAGGATAGCTGCAATACTGTTTTATTTTTTGTTTTTGATTTGTGCAGACATTTCCAAAATACTTTTAATCTTGCCATGCAGATTATAATAAGAGAGGGAGATATATTTAAAATTTCATATTTTGAAGTCAAAGGAATGTGTTGTGTGCTTGTGTCCACTGAGACAAGCCTGCAGGGCTGAGGCAAACAAGATGACAGACACATTATTATAACTGGTTATTAACATTTTAATTTAGCATCCATCATCATTTATTTAACTTGTGCCCATGTGTTCTCTTTTGGTGTGCGTACCCTGCAATGCAATGTAAAGATACTGAAGCTAGTTCTAAATGCACCAGCAGGATATTAGCAGCAGTCCAGCTGTGGTAATAGAGAACTTTATGTAAGCTAATTTACACTATCCAAAAGGGTAAATTCACCCACATAGAGAGCTCTGTGTTACTGCAGCTAGCTTGCTTCGAGTACCTGAACTAGCTTGGCTACCCACTATGCACAGCAACATGTGGTATAGACATACCCATTCTTTATAGGTCTTGTTTAGACTTCCCATTTTAATAATATTGTAAATTACCCTTTTTATCTATTGTGACCCATTCCTATTATAATTTACTTTAAATAGTTACTATTTTGGTGGTAGTTTTTAAATTTTTGCTGTTGCCTATTTTTGTTTTAACCATTTCCCTCTCTTTGTTGCTTTTCTTTTTAAATCTCTTCTGCATAGTAAGCACTTATCTTTTTCTTATCTACCACTTAATATCTACCACTTTTGTTTCTGCCTCTATTGTCCTCTTTCCTGGTAGATAGCACAAGGCCTATCCACCAGGTAAGCCTGCTAAATAGGGATTAAGGGAAGTAGCAAGTAAACCACCTTATTTGTCTTGACCTCTCAGAAATATTTTTCCTTTGACATTAGTATAATGCCTAAAATTAGCCACATTCCCTGCTCTTATCCCTGACATACCATCAACTTTCCTTTTTTCTTCCCAGATCCTTTATCCACAGTCGTATGTCCATTTTAATTACCTAGGAGGGAGAATTTCAGGGAAGATTTGTCCTTATGATGCCCAGATGCTGCTTCTTCTCTGGAGCTGTGCTCTATCTGCTCTCTTGCTGCAGCTGCTAGATGGGAGAGAAGAGAAAGGCTGCCTGACCACTGTGTACTTATCTCTGCCTCACTCCACTGGAGTGGGGTCTTTTATACAGTCTTCAGAAGGGAGAAAGGTTTTACATTTTGCTATAGATTCATTGTCCCTGGTGCCCTGTTCAGTGGACAGGTATACTGAGAAGGGGCTGGTTTGCCTGGACACTGTTTAGCCTTATGTGCTGCTGCTCTAGTGTCCACACAAATTTCAGTTTTCTGTTGCTGGCATGGTCCAATTATTAGTACTATTCTCTGTCTTTTCCAGCTGTAGATCACACTGAAAGAATATTGTTACACCTCATATAATTAGCAAGCAGTATATATATTTTTTAAATTGGAACACATAAGATATTCTATTTCAGGTCAAACTAGTGGATATCATCATATTCAGGAGCCTGGCTGCTCAACCTGGTTCTGATTTAAACCCTCCAATTAGCAAAGCAGTTAATTATATATTTAAAGTTATGCACCCAATTGCTGTGTTGGGTGTGTCTTAATGACACTGGAAAATTGTTCTTTGCAAGCTTCTGGGTACAAACACCCTTGTTCAGGCAGAGGGAGAGTTTGTTGTTGCTTTTTGTGCCCTCCTGGGTTTCCAGCACTTACCACTGCAAGTTTCCACCCAGAAGAGCACAAAAAATAATAACAAACACTCCTTGTGCCTAAAAAGGGGTGTTTGTACCCAAAAGCTTGCAAAGAACATTTTTTCCAACTATTTATTTAGTCTAATACAAGATACCACATTTTCCCAAAGAACCTTGTCTGCCTATGTGTTTATACCAACATGACTAAAACCAACAACCCTAGTGACACTGGAGACATTTGGGCCCAGATCCACAAAAGGACACTACAGTGGAACTTAGAATAAAGCTCCCTAGGCACCTAGAGTGCAGTCCATACCCAGAACTACTGCCATTTTGCCTGAGCCAAGTATCTTGGTACCTATCTCACACCTAAACCCACAAGAGTTCCACACACTAGAGATCTAACTGCCTAAGATTATATAATGTATATAGTTTATATACTGCAGGAAAAGCCTACCCTGTCATTGGGAGATCTTTGTGCCAGGGAGGGTCTGGGAGCTGCTAGAAAATGTCAGCTTGAGGCAATCACCCCTTCTGCTCCTCCCTCTTATATCTACATTCTTATAAGAAATGATATGTTACTTACAAATAGGAGGAGAACAATGCAAAGGGCCAAAAGACTACATAAAACTGTGAAAAGTAACATTGATTTTTGAAATTGTGCTGTTTTATACTCTACACAGCTGGGAGTACCAAGGAGAAAAGAAAATATTTTGAAGTAAGTGGTTATTCCATCTCATCACAGGACTTTTTAATGTACCATGCATTCCTCTTTTATGCAATTATAAATCCAGGGCCAAGTGGTGTGTGTCATGTGCTTGTATAAACTAGTCTCTTCTTTTTCTCTCTTTCTTTCTGAAATACTACCAAATCCTCTTTTCCTTTCTAAAGAGTGTGATATTTTGAACTCACAGCTCCAGTTGTAGAACCCCAGATTCAGTAATCTAATAAAACAAAAGGACATTGCAATCCAGTTAACCAGCAAGTTCCAAAACAACACTTACGACTGCAATTGCCTGAACTTCCTATCTGAGAATGATTGAAAAGTAGTTTCTATGAGCTTATAAACACTGCTGTTCTCATGGATATCTATGGGTATTGTTGTTCCTGGAATCAGATGTAAAATAAGTCTCCAATAATATATTTATAATGAATTAGGAAATACTAAATAGAGATATTCCTTTCTGTGGCAAATCATTTATAAAAGGGTCAAAAAGTGTAGAGGAATATTGAGCTAGATGTTTAATGATTAAAATGGCATGGATCTACAAGTCAGTGGTGCAATGTCAATTTACACCAACTGGGGATTTGTCACAGTTGCAGGGCACTAAGGTGCCTGCTCCTTTAGGAGCAGAAACTGGCTAGGAAGAAGGCCCGAAGAGCCAGACAGAAACCCCACAGGTGCAGGTTACTATGGCAGCAGGCTAACAAGAGAATTAACCTGCACCTGTACCTGGTCAGCCGACCAGAAGAAGGCAGGGCCCTGAGCACATATAAAACCCCAGGGCTGAGACCAGCAGGGGTTAGTTCTCATGCAGCAGCTAGGGGAAAGAGCCTCCAGGGAAGAATTGTCCCAGAGATGCTGGTGGCTGCCTAATATGCTGTCTATAGGTCTAATGGGGCTCCAGGAGTTCACCAAGTACCCTGGGCTACAAGACACTTAGTGCTGGGGGAAGTTTCTGTCTTTTAAAGGGACAGAGCGCACCCTGAACTGCTTGTGTTATGTTATAGCCCAGGGGCTCATATTTTGGTTGCTGTTTATAAACCGGTGGACTGGACTAAGGCTATTGGGGGATGAGGAGGCCTCATTGGGGGCCCACTACAGTGTGAAGACCCCAGCACCGGGGGGCACAGAGACAAAGGGGCTGCAGAGAGCCCAGCACCAGGAGGCAGAGGGACTCAAAGAGACAATGTGTGAATGCCATCTGCGAGGCTTGGGGCATGGTAAAGGGGCAGTTTTAGAGCCATGCATCTAGCCCATAAGTCTGAGGGTGTCCTGTAAGGCACCCATTTTGAGCAGAACCCAAAAAGGGGTCCAAGAAACCAGCTCCATCAGGACTGTGTCCAAACACAAACTCAAGGACAGCCTCCCTAATTTATTATAATTACCAGCAAGATGTGGCAGGCAAGGAAATGGGTGCCCATTTGGCAATATTGGCATGTTCACAGAGCCCTAGGGGTGTCACAGCCATCCCTGGGGACCTCATCCCATGACAGTCACATTTAGTTTGTCTATTGCTCCAAACCCTTATGTATACAAATTTCATCCAAGGATTCCATGGGACTATTCATATATGAAGTTATTCATATATAAGCATGTGCAGGACCAGAATCTATATGCTGATAAATCGCGGGGTATCTATTTTTCCCTCTTTTTAATTTGACTTCATTTATTTTGTCAGTAAATTAAACCACAATACAAAAATGAAATCATTTTGATGTGACATTTTCAAGGCTTAAGTGATGAAATCAGTATTGAGGAAGATAAAGTAAGTGAAATCTGGGCAATGGAAGCCACTTTGTTGCTTAGCAATTTAGCATGTGAGAGACAATGTCCAGCATTTCTGATAGTACCTGCTGTTCTCATCTTGATAAATTATGTAGAACTGAGTAGTGTAAGATTGTCGAGCAATTGGATTGCAGCTTATTGCCAACCACTATATTTTGTCCAGAAAGTATTGAAGGGTAAGGGAAATTATACCTGTTTTCAATTTAATTATGTTATCAAAAGTTCTTATAAAAACAGGACCACCCTCTGAATAGCAGTGTACAACATAGCACCAAGAGCCATCATTGCAACCTGATACAAGTCAGTCTCATATAACTTGAGGGCAGTTTTAGTGACCACTAAAAACATTAATTTACTGTATTATTACTTATTAACAAAGCACTGTAAATGGACAATATGATTTACAAAATATATGTGATAGAAAACAAAAATATTCTTTGAAGGTTGAAGAATGAGAAATTTCTTGCCAGATAATTTGCTGCTGCTGCTGCTAGCAGTTCCTTTCCTCATTCACCATTAATGAGTTGGTCCCTTCCTGTGGAATTTGGAGGTGGTCCAATTTGTTGGAGATTCCTATGCTAAGTCCTGATCACCAGAATTGTTTAGGACACCAAAAGAGTTCTTCTTAAGTGGTAGAAATACCCTCCTGCAGCTATCCTTAGTCTTTTACTGCGCCACTCTTGAGTTGCCCTATAAACTCCTTTAGACCCCTCTCTGTTTACCAACTCCCTCTCCTAATTGAGCTAGGTCTTTGCCTAACTGGATAAACCATTCAAATAGTCTCTCCCCCCGTTACCTGAAAGACACTCTCTGGCTTATGCCTGCTCAAACCAATGATGGCTAACATCCATCTGGTGATCCCAGGTATCTTAAATGATGGAGGGTCCACAAAATATTCATTCTACCAAATAAGGGGTATACTCTAAACCAGTTGCCCTTATGGTGATTGTCAAAGGCCAACTAGTTAATTGGACTACTTCAGAGATATAGACAAGAGTTTAGAACCCACCCTTAGGGCCTAGGCAGGGAATATGTCTATAGGTAGACATTTTTAATCATGACTATGGATGTGTAGAGGCAATAGGCAGAATCCATGTGTATCTATTCAGGCAAAAATAGTGATATGTTACTAGGAATGTGGGTGATTTTTCAGGCACTAAGTCAGAAACATAACAGGCATGGTTGTTCCCTAGGCAAACTCTGCAAGGGGATCAGGTGAGCAGTAGTGATGGGGTGGGGCAATGAGGAGAGGCCACTAAGCATCAGAGAAGTAAGGGTTCCAAGAATTGCAGGGGGGTGGCACAGGTGTCTTATTTATGCCAGGAACTCAAAAACAATGCCCTACTGCTGCTACTGCTTCTATCAAAGCCGCAACATGGTCTTCCTGCCCCAGCTGTTGTTGTCACAGCATCAGTATAATGTCCATGTGTCCAGCTGTCACTGTGAGAGCAATGCCATGGGGCTGCTTTTGCTGCTGGGGCACGGACTCCACAGAGATGAGGAGCAATTCTTGTGCCCCTCCTAAGTTGGTGCCTAGGGCAGGTGCCCCACTTGCCCACTCCTAGTTAAGCTACTGCACTAAGTTCATGGTCATTCTGGAGTGTCTTTAGAATCTTACATACGACAAACTAGAACTCTTGGTCCCAAAATTATACCTTTTATTAGACCAACTGGAAAATGGCAAGAAAACTGTCCTTTTCTGCAAGCTTTCAGGATCAAAGTTCCTTCATCAGACTCTGGGAAAAGTGTAGATGGTACAAGATGGTAAAAAGTCCCCATAGGTAGGAAATAAACATCATTTTTGCACAGAGGGGGCTGAAGATGGAAGACTGTCCCTCTGGGTCCATGAGTATGTGTGAGCTGTGTTGAGTAGTCCTTTGATGAGTTGAGCAGATAGAATTCCTTCCCTGGAGGTGTCATATGGCAGACAGAGAGGTAAAAAAATCTTCCTTGTTGTTCTGCAATGAAGTTTAAAATCCAAAATCAGCTAAAATTGGTTAAAATTTAGAATCGTAAACATCTAAATTCATCTAAGCCCCATTTAGATGCTTATGAGGTCAACTTGGATCCGGCCCCAAATGTCTAAGTATTCCTAAAGGCTAGGTACAGACATTCAAAAAGCCTGAGACTGAATCAGTCGGTTACGCAGTTTTCTGTAAGCAGCATAGTTTGTATCAGTAGCAAACAGAACACATCTTTGATAGGAGGGGTGGCAAATCTTAGACTGGGTTCTGCCATTTTTAAGCCAGTCTGTGTTCTGTTATGGATATAAACTGGTTTCCAAGCACTTATACCAGTAAAAGTGTAATGTCTGTACCTGACCTTAGAGAACAATTTCATGTATGAAACTACCTATGTACTTATCAAGGGAGTTATAAGAGAAGCTGCTACCAGAAAGAAATTTATCAAGAAAGAACTTTTTCACTTTGTTGTACATTTTCCTTCCATAGTCATCACTAATGGCCATTAGTAAGCAGTGAATCACAAAATTAGCAAAGAGAAAAGACAAGCAGAGTTTTAATTGGTATTAGAGTAGAATAATAGCCATGGATAGAGGTTATCCCTCCATATAAAGCAAAAGCTTTGTAACTAAGGAAGCATATGGGAAGCAACCCACTAGCACCTTTCTTTCAAAGGATGTCTCTGCAGAAGAATGGAGACCAAAATTGCAATTCTTCCTTAGATGAGGCTCATTAATTTTTCATCCCCCACTCCTCTCATACTAACGGCTTCTGTGAATCATTTTTTTCAGATGCTTATCTTGCTGACTGGTGCAGAATGTTATCATCTTTGGCTAGATCCACAAAAAAGTTTGGATGCATAAGTTCCATCTAACTGCTTCTGTAGGTGCCTAAGTCCCCGAATTTAGATTCTCAAAATTCTCACTCATAGTAGGTCCCACTCTAAAATACCCTACCCCTGTTGGAAGTTGGAGAATAGGGCCTAATCTTTTGGATATCTCAACCTTGGCACCTTTTTGTCAGAATCTAGGTGCCTTATGTACCTCAAGATCTCTTCCTGAGCATGCCCTGGAATGCCTAAGTGCTCATGGCACTGAGTAGCTAAACCCTTTGCTCACAAGCCCTTTGCTTATGCCATTACCTGCAGTGCCTGATGGAGTACATGTGGTCTGATGGGAGAGCTAAATTGCAGAATGAAAGCTCCATGCATCATCTGCTCACTAAATTTCCATTATGCGTTTAAACCTGAATACGTATTATATCTGTCCACCCTGAGAATCACTGACTAAATCCTGAACAAAATAAAAGAGAAAAAATTGGTGGTGGCATCCCCCTCTTATCTAACAGCTTAGTGGTTAGAGCACTCACCCAGCATTTTGGAGATCCCATTTCAGTTTCTTCTTCTGCCTGAAGGGATTTGAACTTCAATCTCCCACTTTCCATGTTCTACAAAGAGAAATGGTATTTTAGAATAGGGCTCTCCTAGCCTTCCTGTTGAAGCAGTTCCACTCTTTTATGAGGAGCCAAGGGATGAGAGAAGAAGACTGACTCTGTAACTTAGTCACAGGTCAATCATCTAGGAAATGGAAGACCCAGGTTCCTACTGTAGTAAAAACTTAAATATTAATTGAACCAAGGAATGGAACTGAAGTCTCCTCTTGGATGGTGGGAACTATGTACCTAGAATTATGTAAGGAGAGATTTTCCTTGTACAAAGAAGTTTTGGGAGCTGTAAGAATAGCCTTTTCCTCAAAGCACCAGCAAGGTGTTCCCTGTACATGTATAGAGTAACTCATTCCCCTGCCTTTCATTGATAATAACAACTAGAGAAGGCACCACAAGCAGGTCTAAGCTGTCATTCTGATACTCTTAGCATGTTTTAATAGGAAATGTGTTGTGTAAAGGCTTCACTCATAAGATAATCTCTATCAGGAATTAAGAAGAGACTTCTGCTGTCAGCAGCACGGTGGGGCATGTCTACACGTGCATTAATGCACTGTAGTTAATGCACATTAAATCTAGTACCTCCAAGCACATTTATATGTGCTCCGGGGATGGGGAGGAGGGAGGACGCTTTAATTAAAGTGGCTCTGAGAGCAACTCTAATTAAAGCACTGCTGCATCTCATGTATCAGCATCCCTGTGCTTAAAAATGGTGGTGGGGGCACTTGAACTAAAGCTTATTCAAGCGGCGCTGGTGTCGTTGGGAAGGCTCTGGCTTTCATGACCACAGCCCGCTCTTTGGCGAGAGAGACAGTGAGCTGCTGGGAAGAGATGGCCTCCACCTCTCTCCCCTAGGGAGGAGGCTCTTCTCAGCCAGACTGGCTGACCTGCTCCACCGGGCTTTAAACTAAGCCCGCTGGGGGACGGGGGCACTACCGCCA
>NW_005842071.1:2510468-2513539 GCF_000455745.1 Alligator sinensis | reverse complement strand
GTGAGGCCGCAGCTGGAGTACTGCGTCCAGTTTTGGGCTCCACAATTCAAAAAGGATATGGAGAAGCTTGAGAAAGTCCAGAGAAGAGCCACGCGCATGATCAGAGGTCAGGGAAGCAGACCCTACGATGACAGGCTGAGAGCCCTGGGGCTCTTTAGCCTGGAAAAGCGCAGGCTCAGGGGTGATCTGATGGCCATCTATAAGTTTATCAGGGGTGACCACCAGTATCTGGGGGAACGTTTGTTCACCAGAGCGCCCCAAGGGATGACGACTAGGTCGAATGGTCATAAACTACTACAAGACCGTTTCAGGCTGGACATAAGGAAGAATTTCTTTACTGTCTGAGCCCCCAAGGTCTGGAACAGCCTGCCACCGGAGGTGGTTCAACCGCCCACATTGAACACCTTCAAGAGCAAACTGGATGCTTATCTTGCTGGGATCCTATGACCCCAGCTGACTTCCTGCCCTTTGGGCAGGGGGCTGGACTCGATGATCTTCCGAGGTCCCTTCCAGCCCTAATGTCTATGAAATCTATGTCTATGAACTTATTCAATGAGCTTTTGTTCAAGCACCTCTGCTGCCATTTTTAAGTGTAAAAATGCTGATACATGAGACAGGAGGCTGCTGGAGCCCCTAATGTCTATGAAATCTATGTCTATGAACTTATTCAATGAGCTTTTGTTCAAGCACCTCTGCTGCCATTTTTAAGTGTAAAAATGCTGATACATGAGACAGGAGGCTGCTGGAGCACAGCAATTGCCAAGCTCTAGCAGACTCAATTGAGTCTGCTCCAATGGGTTGGAATTCCTGTGTCAGAGCAGCCTCCACACTCGTGTATAGGTGAAAATGCACATTAGCCTGGCTTAATGCTCATCAACTAAATGTACGCTTTTTAAGAGACACTTAGTACGCATTAGCCTATTTTAATGCACATTAAGTAAAAAGCACATTTTTACATGACACTTTAATGTGCATTAAAATAGGCTAATGTGCATTAAAGCACACTTGTAGGTACACCCAATTATTTGCTGTCTGGTTTCTTGCGCTTTTTTACTGATGCAGCTAGTAATGGCATTGTCGTAGAAAGGAGAGCAGATTATTGAACCACTCCATTTGGCTATGTCTGTGCTCATCCATTTCACTGCTCCTGCTGCCAAAATGAACTTAGAGCAGTGGTTTTAAACTATAGGCACCCCTTGGAAAAAGCCATCTCTTTGTTTTTTATTCTTTTTTTGACTACAGAAAAATAATAGAGTAATTCTTCTGTTGCAAAGAACTCAGAAAGGCTATAATGGAGCAGAATGCTTTTGACACTAAAGATTACCATTTTAAATCTGTGGGTTTATCATGCGAATCATGCTTGGACATGCAACAGTGCTAACATTGCATGGCGCCCCATGCACCCTTGCAAGGATCCCAAAACACTCCAGGGTACTGGAATACCTTGGTTGAGAATCACAAATGTGTACTTTGACATTTTGGACATTGTCTTCTAAATATATTTTGTAACATGTGATTCATGCAAGGATCTCTAAGATGAAAATTAGGTTGATTGTGAGCAGATAGTTTGCATTTACTCCTTCATAAAGAGATATTCAGATATGTTTTGAGTATGATACTGAATTTCACGTTCCACCTTCTATAACATTCCCTACTATCAGGAGAACATTTTGCGAGAGCCTATTGGCAGATGCCACTGCTTGGCAATAGCAACCCCTAATCATTGGCTACATGTGGTTATTGCCAAGAAATGACTGATGCAATGAAATGTTGAATCTTTGCAAGTTTTTGCTAAAATAATAATTTTTATTTATTTAAACTCTGAGCAATTACCTGTGTAACCCTTCTGCCAGATGCTGCTTGGCACTAAACTTTCTGGTAATAGTTTAAATATTACCAGCTTGATCCCTACCCATAAAACTTACAGGTATACAGAATGAGCAAAACAAGTAAAAAGTTAAGCAAACAGGTCCTTATTAAGAGAAAAGTAAAAACTTAAGACAGTAGAACAAGTTTGAAGAAACTGATTAGACCAAAAACAGATAAGGAAACTCCGAAGTTTCATTAGAAACAGTCCTGACCAGCCTTTTTCCAAACAACTAGGAGTGGCCTATGGGGTAGCTAGCCACTACACTCCTCCCTTTGTAATACTGAATTCACAGATCATAGCTGTAGTTCAAGAAATCTCAGTTTCAAAGCACGTTGGTCTCTTGTACTTATGAACTGCATCCAGACGTGCAGACATGTGCGGTTTATGGCACCACAAACCTCTTTGCAACACCACAAACCACACTCCCAAAAAAGTTAACATGTGCCCCATGCTGCCAATTTGCAGCGCAAGGGCAAAAACTGTTCCTGGGCTTTCCTGGTAGCAAAAAAATCGCCAAGAAAAAATGTAGCACAGGTACACTACAGTAGGTTGTGCTAGAACAAGCAGAGGCTCTTTACTCCAGGGAGATGCTCTGACTGCTGGGAAGAGCATCTCTGCTATGTCATTTGTACCCCAGCTGCTCCAGCATGCTGAGAGATGGGCAGAGTGGAAAAGGGGCAGTTTGCCTGAAGCAAGACAATTTGTCTGTCACCGAAGTGCACATGCAGGGGCATTCGCAGCAGCACAAATGTGTGCTGCTACTATTTGTGCCGCTGCAAGTGCATGCCCCTGTACATCTGGATGCAGCTATGGAGTACGCAGTTTCCAGGGGTTCCACCACCTATCCCAGCTGAAGCAATGACTGTGGGGTTGAGAAGCCTACCCATGGAGGTCAGCTCTTCTGTCACTCCCCAAAAGTCTCTGATACCACTCTGATCTCTGCTTGCTGCTCTTCATTATTGCTTCATCACCGCGCTGCCACTGCAATCATCCCAGCTTCTCTTTACCACTAATCATTGTTCTCAGTCTTTATGCCAGTCACAGATTTTTCCCCAAAATTAAAAGTACATTTTAAAGTAATACAGCTCTTTAGAGAAATGCAAGGCAACTTCACAGCAGCCTCCAGAATTAAAGGAGAATCAACACTTTATAGGACCCAAACTGAATCTTTTCCTGGATGAGAATATTTATTTTCTCTTTC
>NW_005842071.1:2503550-2510437 GCF_000455745.1 Alligator sinensis | reverse complement strand
GGGAAAGAGCACTGATATACTAGGATTTATCTGGATGTTTGCCACAGCAGGGAGAGAAGAATAGATGGAGTCTCTCCCCTTCTTCTTTCTGACTTTGTGCTGGGCTTCTTGCCTAAATATAGACATTTGGAAGGTTAAATTGGGTTAAAAATTGCCTCCAATTTAAACTTAGTTTGTCTCGGTGCTGGCCTTACACTTATAGACCCAGTCTCAGTGACTAGAAGTAAGTCTAAACCTGTAACTGAACAGAAGTTCTATGCACACAAACTGGTCTAAAAATTGCGGAACATGCTTTAAGATAAACCTGAATCTATGTAGAGTATAAGCTGTATTAACTGGCTTTCTACTATCTGGAATACTCTATTTCCAGCTGGCTGGCCAGACGGGGCACGGAAGAAACTCGTACACAGTGGCCACTGCTGCCACCCAGCACCCTGTGCTGTCACCACTCCACATGTGGAGGAATAAGCCTCCTTCTGCCCGCCTCTCTCCAGCATCTGGTGGAGGGGGCTTATTCCGCTGCTTGCCCTGAGCATGGACTGAGTGGCAGCTGCAACAGTCAGGGTAGGCAGACCTCACTGTGGTGCTCTGGGTGCCTAAAGGGGAATAGCCCCACTCCCTGCCCCCCGCCTAAGGGGCCCTGCCAGAATCTGGCCCCATCCCCCCACCTGGCTGCTGGAATGGCGAGGGGGGAGTGACCATAACAGAGGCAGCAGGAAAGGCTAAAATGTTGCATGGTATTCTGCAAATGCAGTGGATTTTTATAATATTTCAGTCCCACATAGATTTTCTTTGGACCTAGTAAATTGCAGTGCAGGGTTTGTGTCTGTGCTTCCCTACCCCAGTCTATGAAATTGTTTTCCACGCTGTTTTCTACCCTCTCCTGAACTGGTTACTCCATGTACCATGTGGCCTCTATTGCTCCATGCTCACAGAGAGCAGATGTCACCTCTACATTTAAACTTTTTTTAGCATATCCAGCAGGGAAATAAAAAGATTCAATGAATCTGAGATGCAGAGTGTGATATAGTAGAGCTCTTCCACTCCAGGCCTACTGCCTTATCTTCAGTTCCTGAATAAATATGCCTACTTGCCTCTGGAGGTATCATCCCCATGGAGAATAGTAATGCATGCCTAGCATTTTACAAGAGCAAGAGACATCCTCTAAGGATAGGACTGCTCCTTCAGAAGTACAAATCTGCTCACTAGTCTGGTCTCACCAGTTCTCTTGATTAGCCTTTCTACCCACAAACGCAGTAGCTTTTTGTTAATGTTACACATACAGCAAACCAAACTACCAGAGCAGCATTAAGCTCCAAAGCCTACCAGCTTCAAAATTCTGCCCCATGGGAAGCCCTGCCCCCCTTATTAAACATGCAGAGCATGCAGAAGTAATGTAAGCAAACCACCAGAGTACAGTACTAGATGGCCTTTGATGCTTTATACATGCATGTGTTAAAAAGAATGAAAGAAAGCTTCATAATACTTTTTTTTCTCCCAAAATGGAGAAAAGAGTCTGGAGATGGTATCTCAGAAATATAGGGATGAAAAACAGCCTCTCTTTCTGAAACCATGGAAACTGAACAATGAACAAATCAGTGCATTTTACTTGTCTTGCTTTCCAAGGTCTGAACATGTAAAAATAGGTCTGAAAGGAGCAACAGGGGGTCATTTAGTTCAACCCCCTGCTCAGGGCAGGACCATCCCTTACAAAAGAATCCCAGTCAAGCATTTGTCTAACTTGCTCTTAAAAATTTTCCAAGGATAGAAATCCCACAGTGTTTCTGGGTTGCCTGTTCCAGTGCTTCACCACCCTCATAGTCAGAAAGTTCTAATATCCAGCTAAATAACCCCTGTTGCATTTTGAGACCATTGTTCTTGTCCCATCTCCTGCAGCCACAGAGAACAGTTTATCTCCATCCTCTTTATAAAACATTTCAGGTTTGGATGTTAACAAATCCCCACTCAGTATTCTCTTCTCCAAATTAAATAATCCTAGCTCTTTTGGCCTTTCCTTTCAAGTCGTGTTTCCCAGCCTCTAATAATTTTTCTTGCTTTCCACTGGACTCTTTGTAATCTATCAACTTCTACACCCTCAAGGCTACTGTGCCACTAATAATGGTTCAGTGTCTGGTGAACTCCAAGAATTCAGAGAAAGGGCATGAAGGATTAGGGGTTAGCGGCATTATAGAGACATAAAGAATGAAAGGGTGACAAGGGAATAGAGAGGATTCCTCAAAAAGAAGGCCAACAGCTTCAAATTCGTGGAAGGGAGGCTGACTTGAACTGAGGAGCTGGCCATAGTCGAGAAAATGGTAAGAATTGAAATACAAATGAACACCCAATTCCTGCCTACTGCCATGGCACTCTAAATTGCAAAGAGCTTGAGGTCATTGTCTAGGCCTTGTGCTCTCTTAAGCCTACAGATTTTCAAATTATATTCATTTCCCCATCTGCTTTGGGCCAACCTCTGTCCACAGCCTTCACTGCCTTGTTGTGGTTTCCATTTTCTGTTTACACTTTTCAGAAAAATTAGGAAATGGTTTATTGTCTTCCATCATGCAGTTATCTGACAAATTTAAAAGTGGTCAAATAAACCAAAAAGATAGAACAATATAAACCCTTGGAAAGCATGTGATTTGTATGGGTGTATACTGTTATTAAACTAGAAATCATGCGTAGCTAGGGGGACCATACATCCCAGTTTGGCTGGGACAGTCCCAGATTCTGTAGGCCAGTCCCAGCCAATTGGTCAAAAATCCCAGGCTGGAGTACAGCAGGGAGGTGGAGCTGCATGGTGTGCCAGGCAGGTGGGTGGGTGAGCTGGCACCACTGCAGCTGTATGGAAGCATGGTGGGCAGATGTAATGGTCACCCTATCTAAGATGGAGTATCGAGCTCCCTACATTCCTTGCTTCCAAACAGCAGCAGTGGTGCCTGGACACCCACCTGCCTGGTGTACCATGCTGTTCCACCTGCCTTCCGGACTCTGGCCCAGGACTTTTGGCCAACTGGCCAGGACCAGCCTACTGAATCCGGGACTGCCCTGGCCAAACCAGAACATATGGTCACCCTTTGCATAGCAGAGTCCCTGTAGGCCAAAGAACGTGAGAAGATCAGTTTGTGTCTACCATGCAGAAACCTGCACCTGATTAATATTTAAAACACACACACATACATGTTTCCAGAAGCAGAATGTTGTAGCCAGCATCCCAAAAGCGCCAGATCAAACCCTTTCCTCAAAATAGGTGCACAAGGCCTCTGGGGCAAGGTGCCTCTGACTTGTCATTTGGGAATGAATGGCTTGCAAGCTGCCATTGTCTCTGTCTCTGTCTGCCAGGCTTCAGCAAGCTAGCTGTCATCAACGTTGTATAAAATACAGCATCCAGTTAAAAGCCAAAGTAAGAAACTGTTTGGGTACTCCACATCATAGACCAGGCACCCACCAGTTAGGTTCTCATCTCCAAAGGTATACTTTGCTGTCACCCTGCAGCTGCTTTGGGCAATAGTTAATACAGTGATTCTCTACCAGAGTACTGTGACTCTAGTTAGGTGTGCAAAAATGATTCACAAAATAAACCCAGATACTTCAAATAGCATTAAAATATATTGACCTGATGTGATATTTCTGAGTTCTTAACAACACAAATGCTCTGTTATTTTTCTATAGTCCAAAATGAGTAAAAACAAAAATCTGGTATTTTTTTTGTCTAGCAAGGGGTGCTTTGAGCATTAAAGGGTTGAGAATCACTAAAGTAACAGTTCTTTTCTGTGATCTAGATCAGCAGTTCTCAACCTTTTTTTTGTATCGGGACCCACTTGTAAACATCAATTGCCAGTCCCAGCCCCGTGTCCATCATTCCCAACTGGTCCCCTGCCCCTACGCCCTAACCCCTCAGTGTGTGGGGCAGGGGGTGGGTGTGTGGAGGTCATGGGGGACCCCAAGCAACCCCTTTGCAGGCGAGAACTCCCCCTTAAAGGAGAACTCAATTTTTAATGTTTGTTCATGACCCTTTCTTATGTTCTCATGACCTACTGTTGGGTTGTGACCCCTGGGTTGAGAAATGCTGGTCTAGATGGTCATTGTTAGAGTTTCATTAGTTTTGGCAGTAGTTGATAAGTGTGGATTCCAACAACTGTCTAGTACAAATGAGAAATCTCATGTTTGCAAAACCTTCCAGAATCTGAGGAATTGCAAATTTTATTACACACAGCAGCAGTATCTTGATAATGGCAATACATGTCTTTGTTGCTATAGCCCTGTGGTTAATTTGTTTATACCAAAAGATTTTGTAACAGATCTGTACAAGTGAAGATAGTAAGCTTTGAGATGCAGATAGCCATGTTCTGCTTTATAGCCAAGGGGAAGTTTTCTATCAACGTGCTTTCTCTACAGATCTAGGGTAAGCTTAATGCAGATTCCTTCAAAAGTGGCCTTTATCATCTTGAAGTTCTGCTGCTTCTGTTTATCCTAGGTCTGCAGCATAAGCCTTTATGACAAGTCCATGCTTGTTTTTGAGCCAGCTTGTTTTTGAGCCAGCAATCCACACCTTAGCAGATCCAACAGCACCTCCTGGAGCATCAGCTGGATCTAGTCTTCATTTTCTTCACCTTTATCACCTGAGCAGGGCTCCCTGGGATGCTGGAGAACTGTGTTGTGATTTTTCAGAAGAGAATATGTACAGTTCATTCCCTCAGGAGAAACCCTCATGGGAGCAATTTAACTTTGGTTGTTGCCAAGTTATTTTTTTTCTCCATTTTTACCCTGGAAGAAAATCCTGAACACCCATACACTCTCTTCGGAGAAACTGAATATGTGTAAGCAGCCACTATGTGAAAGCAATGTTCATGGTAAGGTACAGCGGGATGTAAATTCCAGTGCACTTTGCTCCAGAGGCAGCTGCTCCCTGGCACAGCTTCTACACATGTGCCCTGGACCACAGCACTTTGAGCTAGGATGGAGCAGCTCCAGGCTGGCAGGGGGCTCAGGGGGTCAACCCCAGGCTCTAAGTGGCAGCATTGGGCAGTGGAAGAGCTAGCTGGAACACAAGGGTGCTAAAGTGTGGGGATAGGCAGCAGGCAGCCCCCCACATCCTGATCTAAATCACTGAGAACAAGTGCAAGTTAAATCTCTGTGACAATGATAGCAGGTCACCATTAATGAAGGTATGTACAATACTTGTTATGATTATGTCAGATGTACCAGTATTAATTTCTAGTTAATTACAAGATATTTATTATTTAATATAGGAATATAGGTTGGTGTCAGCTTTTGTATAAAGTATGCTACTTAATATGTTTAAATTTATCTTCCTTACTTTCAAATTTTCAGTTATTTGTAATAATTCTATGTAAGGTAAATTTTAACTTCTAGAACTTTATTCCCTCTTTTTGTGTTACCTTTACAGGCAGTACAATGCCAACAGGAAATATGTGCAAATTTGTTCCTAGAACATGGCACAGGCCCTAATCTTGTTGATGTTGATGGCAATACTGCCCTTCACCTTGCTGACTGTATTCCTAATATATCACTAGCTAGAGTGGTTTGAGTATGGTGTTGACACCGATGCACAAAATAAGGTAACTGTTTACTTTCAGAAAAACAGAATAAATTTTACCTTCAAGTTTGGAAAGGGTACATCCTTATACAAAAACACTGTTCTCATTTTGGGGTTTTTGAGAGTTTCCAAAGAGATTCTCTTTTAAAATTCCTTTTACTCAGAAACTTCATGCTTGAATTATCATGGCTATAATTGTACTTCTTAAAAAGATTACATTAGTGAAACAGCACCTGTGACAAGGGAGAATGGATGACTGAGACACCCTCTGGCCTTTTCATGAATCATACACAGCATATCACACTATGTAGTGTGGTGGCCTTTTTAAAGAAATTGCCAACATCCTTTTTAAAGGCAACACTTGGCAGCAGTACTGTTGCTAGCAGTACCAGGAATCAGGAAAAAGAACTAAGGCCAGATTTACACTACAGAAGGCTTTCCTGGTATAGGTGTACTGGGGTACCATAACAAGTCCATGAGGAGTTTGTGGTGTTGACCTGGCCTAATAATAACTGAACCCTCTAAAGTGTTTTCATAGAGCTGTGTCTCTGTATGTGCATAGCCCCATAAATTTGTGAGCTCTGCTCCAGATGCTTAAAGCTTCAGGATCCTGGATGATATCAGCAGTTCCAGACTTCATAAGCAGAGTTCTGGAATTAGGAATTGAATTAACTAAAGGAGAATATAGACTGTCATCAGAAGTCACTCAGCAATTCTGATTTGCAAAGAAATCAGAGTAAATGATACATAATTAATCAAGGAACTTTTCCCCATCTTATAGCTACAAGGACTCATCCCTACCCCTGCACTATAGTAGAAATTCTTTGGAGAACTTTCAAGAACCCTAGTGGTTTACCAGCCACTGTGGGGAAGACACCCTAGTAAAACTATGGAGTGAGCCTCTCACCTACAGGAATGGGGATAGTGGGGGGAGTAAGTGGATGTTATCTCTTGTTTAAAAAATGCTATAATTGTATTTAGTAGAGAGGTGGTAGCCTATCAACTGAATCTATAATAATAATAGGCTTAGTCTGCCTGTCTGAAGCACTCTGATTGGTTGTCTCGGCAGGCAATCACAATGCTTACTGAAACAACCAATCAGAGTGCTCTGGACAGAAAGAATAAGAGTGTTATTATTATAGATCCTGAGGCATTTGAAACAGATATGCAGGCAAGTCAGAACTAGAATGAAGCACCAGGGCCCCCCGCCATGGAGCAGGCAGGCTCTGCCAAAGAGGGCGGGGGGAGTGGTTCATAGATAGATTCATAGATGTTAGGGTCGGAAGCAACCTCAATAGATCATCGAGTCCGACCCCCTGCATAAGCAGGA
>NW_005842071.1:2501538-2502580 GCF_000455745.1 Alligator sinensis | reverse complement strand
GACATCCACCCCTCCTCCTGTGTCCAGGCGTTTTGTAACCTGGTCATAAAAAGAAACTAGATTGGTCAGGCACGATCTGCCTGCCACGAACCCGTGCTGGTTTCCCCTCATCATAATTTGTCCTGCCGGGCTCTCACAAATGTGAGCCTTGATAATTTTTTCAAAGACTTTGCCAAGGATGGAGGTGAGACTGACTGGCCTATAGTTGCCCAGGTCCTCCTTCCTCCCCTTTTTGAAAATGGGGACCACGTTGGCCCTTTTCCAGTCCTCCGGGACTTGGCCCGTGCACCACAAGCTTTCAAATATTCCCACCAGTGGCTCTGCAATGATGTCGGCCAGTGCCTTGACTCTGCACCATCTCAGGGTCTACACATGGTAGTCTGGCGTCTTGCTGCTGCCTCTCTACAACCCCAGTGAGAGATTTGTCGTGCCCCTCACTTAGGAACACTGCGGCAAAGAACTCGTTGAGGAGTTCAGCCTTGTCCCCTCTGTCCATCACCAATTGTTTCTGCCCATTTAGCAGGGGTCCTATTCCTCCCTGGGCCTTCCTTTTACTCCCAATATATCTAAAAAACAATTTCTTGTTGTCTTTTACTTGGGTTGCCATCCTCAGCTCCATCGCAGCTTTGGCCCGTCTAACTGCCTCCCTACAAGCACGAGCAGAGGAGGTATATTCATCTTTGGTGATCTCTCCCTGTTTCCACTTTTTATGTGCTCCCCTTTTGTCCCTTAGGCTGCCCTGGATTTCTCTGGTCAGCCAGGGAAGCCTCCTGGCCCCTTTCCCCCTTTTGCCTCGGTGAAGGGCCCAATCCTTTTTTTTTTCCCCAGAGCCTGCCTACCTCTCCCATGCCTGGGGGGCAAGCACCAGCAGGCCTTGAACTGGGGGGGGCTTCCCTCTGTGGCAGCAGCACCCCCTGAGTGGGGAGCCAGTAGGTGGGTGCTGCCCAGGGGCACTACCATTGCAGAGGGAAGCACAGCTCAAGGGCTGCACAACCTGCCAGCTGCTCACTCCCTGGCTGTGAGAGACACAAACAGGCTCCAA
>NW_005842071.1:2490880-2501507 GCF_000455745.1 Alligator sinensis | reverse complement strand
CCCAAGCGGGTCCCAAGGGGGGGGGGGGGGGGAGATCAGGCCCCTCGCCACTTCCCCCCGTCCCCCCATCAGAACTTGCTATGTGAGCTGTCACTGGGTCATGCAGCTCCTGAGCTGTGGCAGGTCCAGAGCTTTCCTCAGTGGTGGTGGTGCCTTTCCTGGGGCTGCCCAGGTGGGGTGCTAGCTACACAGGTGCAGCGCCAGCTCACAGACAACACCCATGAGATCCAACAGTGACCAGAATGCTGGAAGCTCAGACATGCTCCCAGAAGCTCGGGCTTGGTGGGCTTCCAACATCCATGCACTATCCCCACCACCTTCCCGCCACCTGGGACCACCCAGGAATGGGTGGGCTGCCCCAGGAAGGTGGCAAGAGGGTGGCTGGGTATGCTGGTGGCTGGAGAAGATGGCAGGGATGGTGCACGGGGCACTGTGGAAGCCCACCAAGCCGAAGCTTCCCTGAGCACGTGCAGTCTTCCAGTGCCCTGTACGCCATCCCCACTGCCTTCTCTAGATAGGGGCCTTGTATGCATGAGGGATATCACTGTAATTTGTTACATAGCAAACTAAGATAAATGGGATGTGTTTTAGTTTGCTACATAAAAAAGTCATTTAAATCAAAATATACTGCTGAATATATAGTGTACACTGTTACCAAATGTAATCATAACATACTGCCAAATGTGTACACTGTTACACAGTTAAATTGTTTAAAAGGGCAATTAAACCACTAAAAGGGGCAATTTCCTCATGTGTACAAGGGCCCTCTTATTCTATGCCTATAAACAAGTCTCAAGGTCAGACTTTTGACAAAAAATATATTCCTGAGCCTGTGCTTACACATGGACAGCTTTATGTAACCTTTTTGAGGGTGAGAAGTTTTGATTCTGTTATTCAGTCAAAGGATAACTAAAAATACTGTATTTAAAGGAATACTTTTGCAATAAAAAATTGATCACAAATGTTTTGCAGGTTTCAGCTATTTTGAAAATAAAAAATGAAGTAAACTGTGAGCATGAGAATATATGCAGCAGTTTGCAGTCCAGTAATATTGTGTAGACCTTTGTCAAAGTTAATGCTAGATGACTGGAACAGGTGAAGGAAGATGGATGTCTAGAGAATCAAAATATATAATGGCTGGAGTCTTGCTGGTTTCTGATCTCATTATAACCTAATGTAACATTGGAATTGAGGTTTTGAATCTTGTGTGTTATAAGAGCATCCAGACATGTGAAATATGGCATTTTCCTTCTCTCTTTTTGCTCTAGTTTGAATAAGATTTTAGTGATTAACTATCATGTTACAACTATGCACTGACAACTCTCTAATTTTCAGTGAAAATATTAGTACCTACCACTTTTGTATTGTTGTCAGTCTCATCAAAATTACATGGATTAAGATGTTATTAAAAACTGAATCCATTTATCACTTTCTACTCTACTCTCCTGGTCAAAATAAAACATTTTGCATCAGTTTGGGGAAGTTTGCGCTACTGTGGCTTGTGTTATATCTGTTATGGTTTATGCTGCATATAGAGGGTTCATGGGACAATGTGAAAATTGCCTGACATGTAAAGTAGACAGCTAATCTAACTCAGCTGTTTTGTTAGCAATCCTGAAATGGACTGGTACCTGTCTATTGCAAGGCTGCTAGTAAAGGCAAGAGGCTCTGAGTAAGAATATAAACCTAATCTTAATGAGACGGGAACAGCTAGTGTGTCAAACATTAATGAAGTGGAAAAAGGCTGAGAGCAGGCTGTCCTGCACGAAGTGACAGGCATGTTTAAATCTCCTCAAGTACTACCTTTCCATATTGAAATCATTGGGATTTGGCAAATCACTAGTACCGTTTACACAGTTTAAATGACTACCTGACTTATCCAAGAGTGTCTTGAGCTTATATTGTATATGGGTGTATTTATGGTTTTTAATGTGCAATATTATAGTAGCACATTTCATACAGCATTTCCTTTTTAAAAATCAACCTCTTCAAATATTATGCATATTGAACAATATTTATTTAAAAATAGGTGGGTTGCTGTGTGTGATGAATCTATCCATAAAAACTCATTGATTTATTTTCATAGGATAGGTGCACACCTCTTACCTCTTGCTATAACTGAAAATCATCAAGGGATGGTAGAGTTTCTCTTCAAAAAGGAGCAAATGTACATGTTGAAGGTAAGTCTAAGAGATACTGTACGTCACACTCTTGTCCAGAACTGTATATACTACTTAAATGATACAACACCACTTGATCCTCTCCTGCAGCTGATCTTCCTAAAATGCAGCTCTGAAAAAGTGTCTTAAAACCTCCAAACCCCACCAAGATTCATTGTAATGTAGGAACTACATGTTCACACATGCTTTTATCTGATTCTGGCCACTTTATCATGCCTGAAGAGGTGCTATAGGGTGCAGACAGGAATGATAATTTTTTGCCTGATCTGGCCACAAAAAGCAGTTTATAGCTGTGACCAAACACAAGTGCATGGCTGCAAACAGCTTCAAAAATGGCCAATTGGGTAAAAATGTGATCCCTCATTGTTAAGAAAAGTTAAAAAAACAGAGGCAGGCAGTGGTCAGGGTGTGAGGGGGCAGGTGGTGAGAGAAGCAGTGGGTGGCAGGCAGACAGGCAAGTAAAGCAAATTCACCCCTGCTCGCCCCACTACCTCTGTTCCCCCTACAGCCTTGTGCTTCTCACCCCGCCTTCCCCCATCTGCCCCATCTCTATCCCCACTCTTTACCTTTGCTCCACTCCAAAAAGCTCTGGCTCTGCTCAAGCCTCGGGTACAGGGCATGGCCCCAGCCAGACCCGGTAGCAGCAGGGCAGCATGGCAGCTCTGGCCCCAGCTCCAGAGCATAGCTGTAGCTACCATCACTGCCACTGTTGCTAGCAAACCAAACTGGGGCCCTGCTCCAAACGCCAGACTGAAGCAGGGCCAGAGCTTACCAGGGCATAGCAAAGGTAAGCAGTGGAGTGAGGAGCAAGGGAAGGTGCAGGGCCTGAGGCTACAGGAGTGGCAGGAAGGAGTGGGGCAGAGGCTGCTGGGAGGGGCAAGAGACCCAAGTCTGTGGGGAAAGGAGGTGTAGGGAGGACCAGGTAGGGATGAAGAGACTATTGGTGGACAAAGCAGCAGGCAGAGGTGGTGCATGTGCAAAAAAATCTGTGGCTCCAGTCCCAATCCCAGGTTGGGCCCAGAGCAATAGCAGCTGCCTCCTCCCCCGTCCCCTCTCCCACATTGTACTTGAAGTCCAAGACAAGGGGCTTTATTCCCCATGTTAAATGAAGGGGGAGAAACATGTTTTGCTTTTGAGTAAATATGGTACATCAAAATGATAAGAACATACACAGTTAGACAGGATGGTTTTTAAACAGAGGTATATATTGTTTGGATTCCAGGCAGAAGCCAAACATTGATATGAACAAAATACAGGCCCCATCATGAAGTTCCCCTTATAAAGTACAAGCAGTATAAATTCATATTTGTATTATTTTAAAAGCATTACATGACTTAAGATATTATATAATATCACTAAATTTCATAGGACACTAAGTGATCTTGAACAGACAGTCTTGAAATGCAGATAATTACAGTTTTTGAAAATGTATGAAAACCCTGGTTAAACCATTAAGCTGCATCCTAAACTACCCATAGAGCACAAGCTCTTTCATGTATAAAACATCTCCTTAAAACTGTTAAATAGTTCTTGACTAAGATCACCTAAGGAACATGTCACTGAAGACAAGCATAAATGACAAGATACCAATTTAAAATTAGCTTGTTTAAAACCATGGTTTTATTAATGAGTACTAGAAATGTACTTAACCAGTGTGTGTGACTGCATGGTTTCACTTCCTAATTGAAGGATGTGCCCTGAATTTAAGCATGGTATCTTGAGGGCAGGGTTTTCTGATATAATATAATAGATTACTAGCACAGAAACAGTACGGGTTTAGAGCGCAATATTTTTCAAAAGTATTTAGGTCTGTCATCAGGCAAACTAGCACATCACTACAAAATTACTACATTGACACTGTTCATTCTTTTATGTATGCAGTGAAAATAACAACTGCACTCCATGGAGTGGGTCTTGCTAAGAAAGAAAGTAAACAGTGTGTGATATCTTAGGACTGCACAAATTCAGGGAGGCATTTGTAAAGTACAGCTCTAGTAAAGAATGTTTTTTTAATTCTGAAATAAAGTTATTTTAAATTATAGAGAGCATGCTGAAAATTAACTAATTAACTGCATTCCTTACAGTCTGCACAGATTGCATTGTTTTTCTTGTGCAGTAGTTTCATAACTGTTAAATACTTAACAGTCAGCAGTTGTTTCTTCCATGGTTTTGTATTTGTATATGCATTTATTTCCTACTTTTCAAATTTATTTTTCTGATATCATTGTTTCATCTGTCCTTTCCATGCCTTTTCCTAAATGGATATAGAAATGCAGCAATCTCCCAACCAGACATCAAGAACAAGAGATTCAAGGAAAGGTTTTCTATATAATAAGCTTTCCAGTGTGAAACATATCATGCCAAATACAAATACACCTTTTTGATATTTAGTATTTGTTCAAATCCAAGTTCCTATAATAACAACTTACTTTTACCTTTTAAATTGTTTTTAGTTTGGGTTTTTGTTCCTATAATTTTGGAGTGAATCCTGTACTACTGCAAAACTTGGTGTTATTGTTTTTCATTTAAGCCTATGAATTTGAAATTGCACCAAACAATAGAGATGGGTCTGAATGAAATCTGTATGTCAGAAGAATAATCAACAGGCTAAATTATCCAAATTCTGATGGAAAAAAAATAATTGATTTTTTGAGAGAACATCCTTTTCTGAAAAAAAGGGTATATTTCACTGAAAGTACTTGCTTTTGAAAATTTACCCAGAAGAAATGACAGTCAGTCATGCATTTTTTCTTATTCCCAAAGTTAAAGTTACAACTAGCAAGAATTCTGCTGTACATGTTAACAAAGGAAAGTATAAATTTCTGTTCAGATAATGAAAAATAATCAGCCAAACTCCAAAATGAATGATCTAAGATTAAATCAGAAGTGCTGGAAATGGTCTACATTTGAGTAGCTGACATACCATAATTATCAACATTGAGTTTTCTGGCTGTTATGTTTATTTAAAATGGGTTTTTGGTATTTGATTTCCATGGTTTGGCTACTTTATCAAGGAAGATAAAATGCTTCATAGAATGTCAGAACAGGCAAAATTATATTGGCTCACTTAGCTATAAAATCTCAAAAATCCCCTGACCACTGCTGCTGCCAGCCCAGCAGCTCCAACTGCTGTGTGGCTGACTGGGACAGTGTTGAAGTTGGCCCGCACAGTGAGGGCCAGGATGACAGCCCCAGCAGCCACAGCCTGGGCTCTGCTGCCCCCCCACCCCGTCTGCCTTGGGGGCTCTGTCAGGACAGTCCCATCCATGGGTAATAGCTGCCACCAGGTAATGTGATAAAGAAAAGCAGCATGTCCACTTACATTCACAGGGTCCATGCTTCGGCTGCCCACCATCAGCTCACATCCTTGCTGTGATGTGGTTGCCGTCTCTCTGGGGCTTCGTGGCTCCCCTCTTCCCACCTTTGGACCACTCCTCCATGGAGCTCTCTGAGACACTCCTTCCCCTTCAGCAACTCCCCCCCAGCTGTCGCTCTGCCCAGAGTTTTTATAGTCCTGTCCCTACTGGTCAGCTGACTAGCTGGCCAGGCTCAGCATTTAACCCCTTCTTTTCCAGCACTCCATGCCCATAAAGTTCTGCCCTTAAAGGGGCAGACGTGCTTTCTGGTAACAGGGCTAGGGTCCCCGTTACAGTAACCTAGGGGATAGTGACCACATATTAATAGGGTTCACTATCTGGAGAAAGGTGGGGAAGATAACTAGTAGGGCAGAAGTGCTAAACTTCAGGAAGGCCAACTTCAACAAGCTCAGGAAATTAGTTAGGGAAGGACTAACTGGTAAAAGCCTTGGAGAGATGGGAGTCCAGGAGGGGTGGGCATTTTTCAAGGAACTAATCCTGTAGGCACAGAAAAGGACCATCCCAGTACACATAAAAGGGGGTAAAAAAGCAAAGAAACCTTCTTGGTGGAGCAGGGAAATTCAGGAGAGCCTGGAGGGAAGAAAAGAGGCCTACAGGCTGTGGAAGCAGGGGGCTGTCACCAAGGAGGAGTATACCTGCTTGGCTAGAGCTTGCAGAGAAGCAGTGAGGAAAGCTAAAGTGGAAATGGAGCTTAGGCTGGCAGCAAAAATTAAGGATAACAAAAAGTCATTCTTTAAGTACATAGGAAGCAAAAAGAAGGTGCAGGATAACTTAGGGCCCCTTCAGGATGAACTAGGGCAACTGGTGACAGATAGGATGGCCAAAGCAGAGCTTCTAAATGATTTCTTTGCATCCATGTTCCTGAACACGAATACAAATACACATCCCATTGGGACCTTAGGTAAGACCAGTATAGATACCAACCCACCAACTGTTTGAGCTGACCTAGTAAAGGGGCACCTGAAGGGGTTGAATGTATTTAAGTCAACAGGTCCTGATGATCTTCATCCTAGGGTGCTTAGGGAATTAACTGGAGTCATAGTGGAGCCACTGGCACAACTGTTTGAGCACTCATGGTGCTCAGGACAGGTCCCAGAGGATTGGAAAGAGGCCAGTGTGGTCCCTATTTTCAAGAAGAGGAGGAAGGAGGTATCGGGTAACTATAGGCCGGTTAGTCTCATCTCTATCCTTGGCAAGACCTTTGATAAAATTGTTAAGGATCACATTTGTGGGGGACCAGTGGGTAAAATGGTGCTAAGGGGCAATCAGCATGGGTTCATAACAGGCAGATCCTGCCTGACTAACCCGGTTTCATTTTAGAACCAGGTCACAAAATGCTTGGATGAAGGAATAGAGGTAGATGTTATTTACTTAGATTTTAAAAAGGCCTTTGACACAGTGTCGCACCCAATTTTTATAAATAAACTAAACAGTTGCAATGTAGATTATTACACAGTCCAGTGGGTAGAAAATTGGCTTATGGGATGCACCCAGAGAGTGGTGGTGGACGGGTCAGTTTCTACCTGGAGAAATGTGGGCAGCGGAGTCCCCCAAGGCTCTGTCCTTGGACTGGTACTATTCAATATCTTCATTAGCATGTTGGACGAGGGAGTGGAAAGCACCCTATCCAAGTTTGTTGATGACAACAAACTATGGGGGGAGGTAAACAAACTAGATGGCAGGGAGCGAATCCAGGCTGATTTGGACAGGCTAGGGAACTGGGCCGAACAGAATAGGATGCGGTTTAACAAGGATAAGTGTCATGTGTTGCACCTGGGGATGAAGAATCATCAACACTCCTACAGCCTGGGAGGTACCATTCTAAGTAACACAACTACAGAAAGGGATCTCAGAGTCATAGTCGACTCCAAAATGAACATGAGTCACCAGTGTGATGAAGTAATAAGTAAAGCTAACTGCACCCTTCCTTACATAAGTAGGTGCATCACAAACAGGTCTAGGGAGGTGATACTTCCCCTCTATGTGGCAATGGTCAGGCCGCAGCTGGGGTACTGCATCCAGTTTTGGGCCCCACACTTCGGAAGGGATGTGGATGGCCTAGAGAGGGTTCAGAGGAGGGCCACTCATCTGCTTAAAGTCCTAAAGAAAAAACCCTATGTGGACCGACTGGGAGACCTGAACCTCTTCTGCCTCCGCAAGAGGAGGCTGAGAGGTGATCTCGTGGCCGCCTACAAACTCATCGGGGGGGCCAGCAAGAAATAGGGATACAATGTTTACCAGGGCACCTGTCAGGGTAACTAGAAATAATGGGCACAAACTGGAAGAGAGCAAATTCAGATTGGACATCAGGAAAAAATTCTCTACAGTGAGGGTTGCCAAAATATGGAATACGCTTCCAAGGGAGGCAGTGCTGTCCCCTTCCTTGGAGGTGTTCAAAAAGAGATTGGACGTACACCTGGCTGGGGTCATCTGACCCCAGTACTCATTCCTGCCCAGGGCAGGGGGTCAGACTCAATGATCTAATTGGTCCCTTCCGACCCTAACCTCTATGAAACTATGAAAAATGTGGTTCCTTATACAACATATTAAGTATCATTCTGTCTGGCACTGGTACAGGTTACTCTCTTTTCACTTGTTAAGGTTTGCCAGAGTGCAAGATGTTTCACTTGAATCCCATTCATCCCATTTATTCTGAATCCACTAAGTGGATAATAAAACTGTCTCATTCAATCTTGTGCACCATCTATAGATTCCCTTTTAAGGGTAATCCTTAGGTTCAATTAAACCAGTGTTATGTTCTGCTAACATTTCCAGAATGATGCTAAGAGTACAGGGATCAGGTTCAGGGTGTAGTTTAATACTATCAGAGTACAGCACCTACTATTGATATTTTAAAAACCCTAAAAGTTTCTATATATCAATTAGCTCTCTTATTAATTTTTTAAAATCTTAATAGCCATCTTCCACCCAGTCATCCAACCAAATTTAAATTTGTTTTATATTATTTTTTACTCAAGTGCAAAAGAACCTACAAAGCAGGAAATCTCATTTGTTGCTTTCTGTGATACAGCATTTCCATTTGACAAATGGATAATAAGTTTTTAGATGATATTATTTAGATAATATGTTTTTTAGATAATATGTTTCATTCATGCTATTCTGGATTAAAATGTCTATATAAAATTCAGCTTGGAATTACTTCAATGTTTGTTCATGCTAAATGTTTTTATAAATTGCTGGCAATTTCCAAGTCTTATGCTTTGAATGCTAAACTTTCTTTTTTAATCATTAGTTGAACAGTTATGGATGACTTTTCCCAAGGAGACTCAATAGCACAAGATTTTTTAAAATATCTGAAAGGTTTTAGCAAACCTTAAAGAGTGAGAAAGAGACTAATTCTTACTTTTACATTTCTTATTTAAGAAGTTCTGAAAAAGGTGAAGGTGACAACAACCGGCTTTCTTCAGAGGAAGAAGAATTAGATTTTACTGCCAAAGTACAGTGCTGTCCTGGAAAAAAAAGATTTCCTTCATAGAAGAGGGAGCGTCTGTATACTTTTTTAAAATATGGAAGACTTAAGCCTAAGTTTATTTCCCTATGGTTGAAAGACTGTACTTCTAATAAGGCATAACACATTTTACAAATATAACTCTCCATATCTTTTTCATTTATTTTCTTACCATGGGCCCATCTATAAAAGTTTTTTAATTGTGGAGTACTTAGGCAAAGTGTGAGATAGTTATCTATAGACTGAAGAAGAGTAGGTTGTTTTTGTTTTCAGTTGTACTACAACTATTCTGGAGCTCTACAACAGGATGAATGTAAATATATTTAGATGTGTGTGGAGGGATGTAGCAGGGCACTAAGGTGCCTGCTACTTGGAGAGCCAGAATAGCTGCTCAGGTGCCCATTGCTAGGATGACCAGAGGAAGCCAGTGTCCCACACCTGCTAGCGGTCAGCTGACTGGAAGGGGAGGTCCTGGCTCCCATTTAAACACCAGGACTGAGGCCAGGGAGGCAGTTCCCTCCTGGCTGCCAAAGGGGAAGGAGCTCTCCTAGAACAACCAAAGGGGAGAGGCCTGGCTGCAGGAACAGCTTCTGTCACTGTGGAGGGATGGAGTATTTTCCAGTAGGGTGAAGGTTGTTAAAGCCGGGTGGCTCACGTTTATGTTATAGCCAAGGGGCTCACATTTTGTTTACTGTTTAATACCAGTGGCTTGGGTGAGGCTATTAGGGGTTGGAGGAGGCCTCATAGGGGACCCACAGTAGTGTGGAGATCCCAGCTCCAGCAAGGGCACAGCATTCAGGGTGCACTGACCCCAGCCCCAGAAAGGGGGGCAGCAAGAAGCCCCAGAGAGGGGGCATTGGTGAGAAGCCCCAGTGTGGGTATGGTGAGCCCTAGAGAAGGGGGCAACATTTGAGAAGCCCTAGAAAAGGGGGCAGCATTTTGGAGGAGCCCCAGAGAGGTAGCAGCGAGAAGCCCCGGAGAGGGGTGCAGACCCTGGCTCCAGTGAGGTGCGATCTTAAAGAAGCCAGGGAGCTCAGGTGCGCCTGTGGTGCATCTTGGTGTTGATATTTGTGTGTACCCACCGCCGCTTGACCAGGAGATCACGCGCCACTTTCGCCCGGGCC
Source organism: Alligator sinensis (assembly GCF_000455745.1). Classification (NCBI taxonomy): domain Eukaryota; kingdom Metazoa; phylum Chordata; order Crocodylia; family Alligatoridae; genus Alligator; species Alligator sinensis. The sequence goes on along the minus strand of NW_005842071.1, from coordinate 2,491,357 downwards.
CCAGATCTCGTCCGCCCGGGCTTTGCTGATGTGCCCCGAAGTTTACCCCGATTGGTATCAAGGGGGACCCCAAAACTCGCCTGCCACGACTTTGATGACGTCTTCAGTGGGGGGGTCTTCCCTTGGAGTATCCCTCGGTGCTGACGCGTTCCTCCGCGGGCAATCTCGGGGCTCCGTCCTCCCCTACACCCCGGCCATTCGCCACCTTAGGGTCTTCCTATTCTGGCCTCTACTCCGTCCTTGCCTTGCCTCCCTCTTACCTCAAACCTCTGGCCGTCAACAGCGGTCTTCGGGCTGGGCGTACCTCCAGCAGAGCCGCTGACTTGGCCCCTCCCTCTCCGGGGTGCCTCTGGCCTCTTCGCTGCCCCTACCGGTGATGCCACGGTTACCCTCACCGTCGGCTCCGCAGTAGGAGGCCCCACCAGCCCCTTCCTGGGTACTGCTGCTGGCCCTGCCCCTGGCTCTGCTGCCTGCTTC
>NW_005842071.1:2489623-2490711 GCF_000455745.1 Alligator sinensis | reverse complement strand
CGGCGTGCCCCACCCCCGCCGCTCAGCTGCATCCGGATAAATGCCCGGCTGACGGCCCACGCCGGCGCGTGGACTCCTTTTGGCTCCTCCGGCCCTGCGGGAGGTAAGCGGGCCCCTTTGCTGCCACGGGGGTTTCCTGGCGTCCCCGCTCCACTGGGACACAACCCCCACCCCCGCTCAAGATGCCTTGGGGCGCTCCTATTTTACCTTTCCGGGGTACATCGGGGGAGTTGTCCGCCTCGTTCGTCTGTGGTCCCCTTGCTTCGCCCGAGTTGCTGCTGTTGCACCTAGACAGGAAGTCTGCCACAGTGTTTGATTTCCCTGGCCTGAACTCGATTTGAAACTTGTAGGGCTGTAGGGCCAATGCCCATCGGGTGATCCAGGCATTATCATTCCTGGCAGTGCTTAGCCATCAGAGCGGGGCGTGGTCCAATTAAATAATATCGGAAATGGTCCATGGCCCACCGAATGGCCAAACATTCCCTCTCTATTGTGGCGTACCTCTTTTCTGCCGGCGTCAACTTGCGGCTGGCATATGCTATGGGTCACTCAATTACTTCCTCCTCCTGTGTGAGGACGGCCCCCACTGCTGTTTCAGACATGTCCATCAGTAAAATGAAAGTTTTTCTAAAGTTAGGAGCGTGCATTATCACGTCCTCGCAGAGGGCCTGTTTTAATTTTCTAAAGCATTGTTCCATCTGCTCCGTCCATGTTACCGCCCTGTTCTTCCTCCCCTTCAATGCCTCTGTCAAGGGAGCCGTCAGTTCTGAAAAGTGGGGCACGAACCTCCGGTAATAGTTGGTTAGCCCCAGGAATGATTGGAGCTGATGGCAATTTTGAGGGGCTGGGAAATTTCACACTGTTTCGACTTTGTCGGCCAGCGGTCTGATAGTGCCTCTACCCACCAGGAATCCCAGGTATTTGGTCTCTCTTTTTGCTAAGGCGCATTTCTGCGGGTTTGCTGTAAGCCCGGCCCACCTTAGTTCCGACAATACGGCCCGGAGGGCTTGCTTGTGGTGCGTCCAGGTTGGTGAGTATATGATAATGTCGTCGATGTAGGCCGCCACGTGCTCTGCGTGCGGGGGCAG
>NW_005842071.1:2488078-2489137 GCF_000455745.1 Alligator sinensis | reverse complement strand
GCTCTTTGCAGAACACATCCCGGAATTCCCGAATTACCTTCCATGTTTCCTGCTTCTGCGGTTCAGACAAGTCTTCCCCTATCTCGATTAGCTGCTCTACCCCGCTGGGCGGCGTCACGTCTCGCTGTGGCTCTTGGGGCACCAAATCCTCCCCTTCCGTCTCCCCGAACGTTACCCAGCCCGTTGGTTCTTTCCATTCCCGCAGCAAATTTACGTGGAAGATTTGTTTCTCTCGTCGATGTCCTGGCCAGTGCACTTCGTAGTCCACAGGCCCGACTCGCCATAGGATCTCAAAGGGGCCTTGCCATTGTGTTAGGAAACGGCTCGTGGACGTGGGTAATAACACTAGTACTCGCTGCCCTGGTTCGAAGGCCCACTCCTTGGTGCTGTTGTCGTATCTCTCCTTCTGCCGCACCTGGGCATTTCTCAAATTCTCACGAGCTATGCTCTGGGCCGTTCGTATCCTCTGTTGGAAAGCCTGGCGATACCTTGCTGGGTCCTGCAGGCCCCCGGCGTCCCTCTCCCACTCTTCTCAGAGGACCTGCAGCCATCCTCTCGGGTGATGCCTGAGGACTAGCTCGAACGGGGAAAATTTCATGGAGTCCTGGGGGGTATCTCTGAGCGAGAATAGGACTAACGGCAACAGTAAATGCCACTTCCGAGGATCTTCTTGGATACACCATTTCAATACCCTCTTTAGGGTGCCATTAAGGCGTTCCACCAGCCCGTTGGTTTGGGGGTAGTACACCGAGGTCCGTATCTGCCGTATTTGCAGGGTCCGACACGCCACCTTCGTGACACCAGACATGAAATTCCTGCCCTGGTCGATCAGGATTTCTTTAGGGACCCCCATTTTCGCGACCCACTTTATCAATTCTTCTGCCACCCGGGGAGCCATTGCGGTTCACAACGGGATGGTTTCGGGTTACCGTGTCGCGTAGTCCACCATGACTAGAATATACTGGTGGCCGGAACTGCTACGGGGTAAGGGCCCCACAATGTCCAGGGCTACCCTCGCGAAGGGGGTGTCTATGACCGGCATTGGCTGTAAAGGGGCCT
>NW_005842071.1:2479649-2486553 GCF_000455745.1 Alligator sinensis | reverse complement strand
CTGCTGTTGGTCAAACATCTGCTGGGAGCCGACAATTTGTGTGAGGGCCTGTAGGTTTTGTCCCAAAACCTCGATCGCTATCATCGGCACAGGTTGGGCCCCGGTATAGGCCGCCATGTCTGGGTCTTCCATGTTCCCGGCCAATGCACCACTTTGTACCCGCCGCCGCTCGACCAGGAGATCACGCGCCGCTTTCGCCCGGGCCCCAGATCTCGCCTGCCCGGGCTTTGCTGATTCGCCCCGAAGTTTACCCCGATTGGTATCAAGGGGGACCCCAAAACTCGCCTGCCATGACTTTGATGACGTCTTCAGTGGGGGGGCCTTCCCTTGGGGTATCCCTCGGTGCTGACACGTTCCTCTGAGGGCAATCTCGGGGCTCCGTCCTCCCCTAAACCCCGGCCATTCACCACCTTAGGGTCTTCCTATTCTGGCCTCTACTCCGTCCTCACCTTTCCTCCCTCTTGCCTCAAACCTCTGGCCGTCAACAGCGGTCTTCGGGCCGGGCGTACCTCCAGCAGAACCGCCAACTTGGCCCCTCCCTCTCCGGGCTGTCACTGGCCTCTTCGCTGCCCCTACTGGTGACGCCGTGGTTACCCTCACCATCAGCTCCATGGTAGGGGGCCCCGCCAGCCCCTTCCTCGGTACTGCTGCCGGCCCTGCCCCTGGCTCCGCTGCCGGCTTCCCCACCGGCTGTGCCCCACCTCATGGAGCTGGCTCTTCCCCTCCACGTGCTGCTCCCGGCTGCGCTGCTGCGCTGCTCGCAGCCGTCCTTGTCAGTTTCCTCCTCCATCCCGCCCTTGGCGGGTGGCAGCTGCTTCCCTGCCTGCTGGGGCTCCGCGCTCCAGCTCTCTCCTCTCAGCCGCCCCGTTGTCTCAGCGGGGCTGCCTTTTGTCTCTCCCGGCCAGCATGCCCCACCCCCACCGCTCAGACGCAGCCGGATAAATGCCCGGCTGACGGCCCGCGTCGGCACGTGGACTCCTTTTGGCTCCTCCGGCCCTGTGGGAGGTAAGTGGGCCCCTTTGCCACCACAGGGGTCTCCCGGCGTCCCCGCTCCCCTGGGACATTGGGTTTTTGTTGGCCTGGGAGGCTGCAGGATCGGGGTTATCTCCTGGTTTTGGGGCTTGTGACCCTCCAGCTGTGGGGCTGGCACCTGAGCCTCTGGGCCAGGCTACAGATTGGAGCAGGAAAAGGAGCCACAGGCCTCAAGACAATAGAAGAGGCTAGAGCCTTAGAGTCAAACCCTGTTTAGTGAGTTTAGACGGGGAGGCCTAGTTAGAAAAAAATCAGGGGTCAGTCTCACATAGGGGAAAGGCCCCAACATACCCAATACAATAAGCAGCCTCCCGCTTGCAAGAACATCATCATAATTTCCATCAAGACGTGGCAGGAGAGTGTAGGGTGGGACATAAGAACCCTAAAGAAGTATCCAAGGGGGCCCCACGCAAGGCGCGGAGTACTAAGAAGATGGCGCTGGGAAGGGTGACCTGTTACAAGGGACGTGGCAAAGATACCTTCTCTTTAGAAATGGCAGGATTTCCTTATTAATTGATATTGCTAATGTATTCAGAGTCAAAATGCACAAGTTGTCAAACAGTTCAGGTGACTTTTTCTTGGATAACTTCCACAGACATTTCTCAGGTATCTGCCATTTTCTTTAGAAGATTTTGAAATATTGAGAATTCATGGTACTCAGTAGAGGTCCCAGAAGACTGGAGGAGGGCCAATGTTGTGCTCATCTTCAAGAAGGGGAGGAGAGAGGACTCAGGGAACTACAGGCTGGTCAGCCTGACCTCAAACCCAGGAAAAAACCTTGGAAAATATATCAAGTCCATATGCGATAAGCTAGTAGAAGGCAAAATTCTAAATGACAACCAGCACGGTTTTGTTGCAGGCAGGTCATGTCTGACTAACCTCATCTTCTTCTACAACAGGTTACTTACCACCTGGATAAGGGAAATGAGATTGTCGTCATTTACTTGGACTTTAAGAAGGCCTTTGACTTGGTGTCCCATGAGGCTCTGAGGTAAAACTAAGGGACTATGGGCTCAACAATTCAATGGTCAGATGGGTGGAAAACTGGCTGTGGGGTCAGACCCAGAGAGTACTAATAGACAGATCTGTGTTGACCTGGTGGAAGGTAGTCAGTGGGGTTCCCCAGGGTTCGGTATTTGGACCAGTGATTTTTAACATCTTCATCAATGATCTGGATGTGGGGGTGAAAAGCAAACTGGCAGAGTTTGCCGATGATACTAAGCTGTGGGAAAGTGCAGCCACGCATCAGGGTAGGCTGATGATTCAGGAAGACCTAGACAGATTATTTAGATGGGTGGACAAGACCCAGATGCTGTTCAACACTGAGAAGTGTAAAGTGCTCCATCTGGGGATGAAAAATCCACAACAAACTTACAGGCTCAGTGGTGCTACGCTAGCTTGCACCATGTCTGAAAGGTATTTGTAGGTCATAACTGACCATAAAATGAATATGAGCCACCAGTGTGATACTACAGTTAGCAGACCAAACAATACGCTGGCATGCATCAACCAACGCATCTCAAGCAAAACTAAGGAAGTTATTCTCCTGCTCTACTCGGCATTGGTAGGGCTTCAGCTGGAGTACTGCATCCAGTTCTGGACACCACACTTCAGGAAGGATGTGGAGAAGCTTAAGAGAGTTCAGAGAAGAGCAACTCATATGATTAGAGGCCTGAAGAGCAAGCCCCATGAGGAAAGGCTGGCAGATATGGGACTGTTCAGCCAAGAAAAAAGAAGACTTCGGGGAGATTTGGTGGCAGCTTACAAGTATGTCAGGGGCTAGGTGAACAACTATTCACCAAAGCACCCCAGGGGAAAACCAGGAGCAAGTTATAAACTCCCAGAAGAAGGTTTTAGACTAGATATAAGGAAAAACTTCTTCACTGTTTCTGTGACCAGACTCTGGAACAGACTCCCAGTTGGGGTGGCACAGGCACCTACCCTGGAGATCTTCAGAAGGAGACTGGCTGCACGCCTTGCTGGGATTATTTGTCAGTCTTTCTTGCCCAGAGTAGGGGGGCTGGACCTGATGATCTCATGAGGTCCCTTCCAACCCTAAACTTCTGTGAAACTGTAAGAGTCATTAATAGTGTATGTATGATGAAGAATGATGTCATTGCAGTAGGAGCAGGAGAATCTATATATTCTTTTTATGATCATAACCATCTTAGATGTTGAGATCTAATTCACCTTGCTGAGAAGTTTGCATCATTCTAGGACCCTAGCTGAAGGAAGCAGTTTACTTTTGAATGAAATAAATCTAGATTATCAGGATTCCAAAATAGAGCCATATATCATGATGACCTACTTGAATAGACCTGCTTGTCATGAGAGGTATGGTATGTGAGTTCAGGATGGAACAATCCAGTCAGTTTGGACCCTCTTCAGTTCTTGTCTCTTGATGGGTGGCAGAGTGTCCTGAAATCTGGCTCCCATTCATGGATTGAGCCATGGGTGGGAGTGAATCAACCTGGGAGAAGGCTTTCTGCTAGGGACTAATAAGGAATCAGCAAACGGTAAACCACCTTATGAGGAGAAGCATATCTGAGGAACATAATGTTGAGGAGACTGGAACAATCCAGTGAGATAGGGTTAATGGAGGTTGACAGAGCATAATCTTCATTGTTGTTATCCTATGATTCAGTACTGATATAGGTCTTGTAGCTGTTATCAATGTCAACTCAATGTCTTACTCGGGCATAACAGCCAAGTCTCCAGAATTTGTAGTGGTAGGTGATACTAAGGTGATTGCATAGAGAATATTGCTGATGCAAGATTCATTTCTAACTCTAATTCCATCATCATATATTGCATCAATGTAATTTCTGAAATACAGAAGGTTCAGTGACTAAGCCTGACATGCACTTTGTTTGATGGTGCCAAAGAACATTAGGCAGTAGAGCTGAACTTCAGTATAGGTCAAGCTTTAAAGGAAGGACTATGGCTGAGTCAGAAGTATTACTCAGCCTATACTATGCTGCCAAAGAAATAATACGCTGCTGGGTTTGGTCTTTCTGAGTTGTGGTTCTCTCTGCCATAGCCAGGAGGAGGAACTTTCTGGGGCCTCCTAGTAACTGTGAAGACTGAAGCACTAGAGGAGTTGTCTCTAATATGATCACTAGTCCAATCTGCTTTGAGAGTAGTTGAATGAGTCAGAATCACCTGTCATTGATTCCTCTGCAAAAATTATTTCAGGCAAGCATCTCTGGCTTTTTGTCTGTTGCGAGAAAAATTTACAGATGGAACAGTTGTCAAGAATGTGGCTCCCTCAGAAGCAAAATGGTGTTAAGAGATATAATATGGATGGGCACTACTGTCTCAAAGATGTAGCAGGACTTAAGTTATCAATTTTTCCTCAACAATGAGGTCAGTGATTTGGAACTGAAGATCCTCAGCTTTTTTATTATTATGTTACACTTTGTCAACTGGAAAAATAAAATACAATTTTAAGTATGAAATACATCTTAACATTAAAAGATCACAAGGTCACAAGCTGAAACTGCTCATTCCTGTCTGTTACAATAGTGGCAAGCAGGAACTGAGTGGCAAGTGGGCCCATTTGGTTATTTCTGCCCAGGATGGCAGGTGCACATAGATATATGCAGAGCCTGGGTGCAGTCCCAATGGACAGCTCTAGTCAAAACAAAATTATTTTATCTTACTTTCAGTGCAGTTCATTTGGATACATACTATGAGATTTTTCTTATTTCAGAAAACTGCTAATAGTTTGGATTGGAGGAGTTGGCATAAGTAGCCTGTTTATTTCACAGGTATGAGGAGGCTTATGAGTGTCCTCAAATTTGTCGGTTAACAAGCAACCAAAAAGTAACTTCTGCAATTACTTCAAAGCAGAGGAATGATTTAGTAGAAATTTGCTGCAAACGTACATGCTTTTATTTTTAAAAAAAAGTATTTAAGTGCAATAGTGAACATTGCAGAGTAGAACATTAAAACTCAAAGAATTAAACATTCATTTTCCTGTACCTTCCTCTTTTATTTTTAAAATATTTTCAAATAATAGTCTGTTTCATCCAATCTCTGTAAATCAGTGCAACCTGGTTAATGAAATGTTTATAACTCCAAAACTTCAGCGCTCTAACTTCACTGAAAGATCCCAAGTGAAGAGACAGGATTAGTATTAATAGAAATATCTTTAATAATAGTTATAAAAATGAATAATTACATGATTCCAACATGATTTTGTTAGAAAGTTTTCCTTGCTTTCCTTTAGTTGTGACTGTAGCTAAATTTCTGATTTAAATCCTTGCTTGTCTGCCTAAACAACCTGTTATAATTTCATTATCAGACTGGCTATTAAGCTAAATTCTAGATAATGTTCCACTACCAAAAGCCTTAAATCTAGCCTTTTCCTTGTTATACATTTATTGCATTTCCTAAAAGAGTTCATCCTCTCAGGTGTCTGTGATCAGAATGAATTACATGAGAACTTATAGCTGTGTCCATTAGACCATGGAATCAACAAACCATTCTGTTTTGGCTTTTGAATTAGCTACACCTTAGTAATTAAGGGTGATGGTCAGGAGATGCAAAGAATAAGCAAGTCCACTACTGAGGATTTATACTGAGGATTTATAAAAATTCTCAGTCACCTTATAACCTCAAAAGCTATTCCAGTCAATGTTGGGCATTTCCTATAGACACATACTGGGCATCTCTACACGTGCACTTTACTGTAGAGTAGTAAAGCATCACTGTCTGCACATGCACCACAATTACAGTGCAGTGGACTAATTTACTCCAATGTAGGACAGTCCCATCAGACACAAGTACTATCTTACACTGGAGTAAATAACTGTGATTAAATGCATGTGTAGATAGTGACATGGGCATAAATTGTGCCTGGTTCAGTCAGCCAGCAGGGAGCTAGACTCCTGCCTGCATGCCAAGCCAGCTCCTCTGCCACTAGACGGAGGCATGCAGAGCCTAGGCCTGACCTCCCATGTTCCCTACCAGCCCAGAGCTGCCCCCAAAGTGCCAGCCAGCTTGCCCCACACACTGTGAAGCACAAGGCTAAGCCCCATGCTCTCTGCAAGCTGAGAGCTGCCCCTGCACCCTGGGGCTATACCACTGAGGAATCTGCCAGCCTGGACCTGTCACCCTTGGGCATTGTACCCCACCACTGCAGGCACCTGCCCCCTCATGCTGCAGCCCAGAACCTGGGGCTGCCCTGCCAAGGCCCCTGCCAGCTGCTGCCATGTCGGGCCCCATACCCACTGACACCCAGAGACAGAAGCCCAACTGGGGTCGGACTCGATGATCTATTGAGGTCCCTTCCGACCCTAACATCTATGAAACTGAACCCATGAGGAGACAGTGGACCTCATAGCTATCTGAGGGAATGTCAAGGTCCAGTAGCAGTTTGGTCAAGTAACAAGGGCCAACACCCATGTTTACGAGGACATGACCCAGCAGACAATGTTCCCTCTAAGGAGTAGTGGTCCATGAGCGTGCCGCCTCGGTCCGTGAACGCACTGCCTTGGTCCGGCATGGGACATTTATCGAAGGGGGCTGCGGGCTGGGGCCTAGGGCCTAGAAGCCAGGGGCTGGAGGCTGGAGCTGAGAGGCTGGGGGCCAGAGGCTGGAGCTGGCATGGGCTCTACTGGTTCTGAGGAAGTGCTCCACTCCCCCGCATCAGGGCTGGGGGGTGGAGCCCACACCAGCCCTCCAACCCAGCCTCCATCCCTTCCTTGCCTCACCTCGGGGAGGAGCCACTGCCTGCCCTGAGTGAGGCTCCGCCAGCTCCAGGACACTGCAGGAGACACCTTCCGAGGCCATGTGGGGGAGTGAAGCAGTGTCCCAGAGCTGGCAGAGGTGGAGCCTCACTCGGGGCAGGCAGCGGCTCCTCCCCGCA